>NC_022010.1:57349878-57382923 GCF_000317375.1 Microtus ochrogaster
GAAGAATTTCAGGCTTCTCTTCTGCTTACAGAGTTTTGTCCCTATAACAAGAAAAAGGCAGCTACTAAAAAAACTAGTTGCCTCCACTGAACAGCTAAGAAAACTGGCAGACCCTTCTGAACAAGGAATGAGAAAGACAAACTATTTATCTTAGGTGGAATATAAGGGAAGAAAGAAAAAAGCAGCCGATATTTCGACAAAGGTATAAAGATCACATGCAGGCCAGCCTATCAGTTTAGAATATCTGAGCCACCCCCCCCCCCATCATAAGAAGTTCAGTATCCTTTACAAAGTTTTCACCATGGTATATGTTGGATCATCAGAGAAAAAAAAAAGAAACTAAATGAGCCACAGAAACAAAGGAAGATTTGGTTGCCATGGGAATAGAGTCAGGAATGCCAAGAAGGCTTGGCCTCCAGGGCCCAGGTACACAGAATCAGCTAACTATTGGGTTAGACTAGGAGGATAAAGAATTATACCAATGCCTGGTGGCATAAGCCTGGCACCAAATAATAAATGGTTAGTCTACTGACTGAGCTAGAAGGCAGAGCTTGAAGAGCTGTAACCTCTGAGGCATTGGCTTTTAGATGAAACCTGGGGGTGGATCAAGGACACGTGAAGAACAGACTCATTTTTTTAATCTATTCTTTTATTGAGGGGTGATGGAGGAAGGTCATTGGTTAATTAAATAAAGAAACTGCTTGCCCTGATAGGTTAGAACATAGGTGGGTGGAGTAAACAGAACAGAATGCTGGGAGGAAGAGGAAGTGAGCTCAGACTCGACAGCTCTGCTCTCTGGAGCAGAGACACATGCTCCCCTCTCCCGGGCAGACACGATAGCTCTGCTCTCTGAGGCAGACACGATCGATGAAGCTCAGACCCAGGATGGACGTAGGCTAGAATCTTCCCAGTAAGACCTAAGACCGGTGCTCACAGTTTATTAGAAATGGGTTGATCGGGATATCAGGATTAGCCAGTAAGGGCTAGAGCTAAAGGGACAAGCAGTGTTTAAATGAATACAATTTGTGTGTTGTTATTTTGGGGCATAAGCTAGCAAGGCGGCTGGGGTGCTGAGGACGCAGCCCTGCCGCTCCTATTACAACAGAGGGGCATTTAGGTTGTTTCCAGATTTTGGCTATTACAAACAGTGCTGTTATGAACATAGTTGAACACATGTCCTTGTGGTATGATTGAGCATCCTTTGGGTATATACCCAAAAGTGGTATTGCTGTGTCTTGAGGTATGTAGGTTGTTTCCTAATTTCCTGAGAAATCATCATACTGATTTCCAAAGTGGCTGTACCAGTTTGCACTCCCACCATTCTCTTCAGCATAAGCTGTCACCAGTGTTTTTGATCTTGGCCATTCTGACAGATTTACACAATGGAGTACTACACAGTGGAAAAAAATAATGACATCTCGAAATTGTCAAGCAAATAGATGGATCTAGAAAACATTATGTTGTGTGATTGATGTAACCCAGAACCAGAAAGACAAATATATTATGTACTCACTTATAAGTGGCTTTTAGACATAAAGCAAAGAAAAAAAAAACAGCCTACAGTTTACAACTCCAGAGAACCTAGACTACAAAGAGGACTCTAAGAGAGACATACATGGATGTAATCTACATGGGAAATAGAAAAAGAAATCTCTTGAGTAAATTGCGAGTGTGGGGATCATAGAAAAGGGTTGAAGGGGATGGGGGAGAAAGGGAGGGGAGTGGAGAAAAATACATAACTCAATAAAAGCAATGCTTTTGTTTTAAATAATTCGTTTTAAATAATAAAAAAGAACAGACTCATCATTAGAGAAATATGAAGATTGGTGTTCTGGGACAATAATAGCAACACCCAAACCCAAACAGGGCTTTATGGATTGATTGTGGAGTGGAGGAAGCATATGTGAGGGGGTATTGTTTCAGGCTTTCCTGGCTTATATTTTGATCGATTCTTTACAAAACGAGTGTTTCGATGTTTGAGTTTTTGGAGAATCAACTGTGAAAAGCTAGGTTTTTAAGACAAACTGTGAATTTGATTTTGTTTTGTGTCTACAATGCCTACAGGAGGGAGGAATCTAATTTGGCAAATCCAATGGCTGTGTTGTGGTTTGATTTTGCATCTACCTCCTAGTTCTTGCACCAGTGTTCATGCTATTGCAGCCAGACTAGAGGTTATGGAAGGAGTGAATCATGAGAAAATTCATTTATCATTGTTTGCAGTGGGATCATTTTTTTTCAAATATTATGTACTGGAAAACATGCACAGGCAATTTGGCTTTATGAAACTTCTCCTAAGAAATCAATATGACATAGGTGATGTTAAATGCTAAGGTTATTTTTAAAAACAACACTTCCCTAGATTCTGCAGTGCATTTTCTATAAATTCTGTAAACATTCACAAGAGGCTAAGAAATAGTTGGAGTGATGATTCATTTTTATCAAGGTGAAATTTATTTAGACTGCTTTCGTCTTACAAGGCTAACTACTTTATATTTGCATGCAAACATAAGAGCACAGTTAGGAAACACAAACTCAAAGATGTTGATTACAATATAATTTCCATATAGGAATTACCCAAGATTCCAGCTCTAAATTTAAATGCAGCATATATTCAAAAGTGAAAGAGACAGTCAACATTTACTCAGACCGTTCTTCTGAACTTCATCTGTAAGTATGTTGCTTACTGAATTCAACATGGAGCTCAAGATTAGTCTGCTGGCACACAGATGCAAGTTTTTTTTTCAGAAAAAAAAAAAAAAGCAGCAAGCTCCGCAAGCAACTGTTGCCTGAAGAAATTATGAGTTGCAAATAACTTACAATATAATTCATTTGTAAATTATAGCATGTTATAGGAAAACAGAGACATTATCTCTATCTTAATGCCATTCACATTCACTATCAGTTGGCAAAGAGCATGAACAAACTAATATTTTTGTAGGTAGTTGTTATCCTAAAAATAATCCCAGTTGCTACCTAGATTAGAGCTTTACTTCAAGATTTTCCTGATACTCAGTGTGTTGCAGGAACAAAGAAAGCCCACAGCATTGTTCCCCGTAGCCTGACTCTCCATAGGAATGGGCTTCTACCAGGTAATAATTGAAGGAACCACATATCTTTTATGGCCCCCTTATGGTGTTATTTTTTAAATGTATATATACAGACATCACCCATGTGTCAGTGTGTGTGAGTGAATATCTACAAAGAGAAGCAATCTAAATTTGAATAAATAAATATTTATATAAAGTATCATATTATGCAACATAAACACAATTACATGCTGTGTAAATAGTTCTATATTTAGAAAAGGGAGAGGTACTTCTGCAATCAAAGACTTTAGTAACTGTAAGAAATATGAGTAAGAAGAACAAAAAAGAGTTAGCAATATCTAGATTTAGAGACATAATTGTTTATAAGTTTTTATTACAATTAGAGGAAATCTTTAACTGGTCCACTATAGAACCCATAGATACTTACAGAATCCTCCATCACACATGTGGGCTTTACATATGACTCCCTTGACTAATTAAATTAATTGATAGTACCTTCAGCGTCTTTGCATGGGACAAGTCTTTTGTTTTTTTTTTTTTCTTTTTCTTTTTTTGGTTTTTCAAGACAGGATTTCTCTGTAGCTTTGGACCCTATTTTGGAACTAGCTCTTGTAGACCAGCCTGTACTTGAACTCACAGAGATCTGGCTGCCTCTGTCTCCTGAGTGATGGGATTAAAGGCATGCTCCACCACTGCCTGGCTGGGACAAGTCTTTTCAAAGCTCTCCCATCCCTTTCAAATTGTAGGTACTATGGTTTCTCTCTAGTCTCAGCTGGGAGTGGATTGTTGTCCCTGTCTGAACCACGAGCTTTTTCTCATTCTTCATTCTTCCTTCACAGTCCTTATGTAGACCCAGGATATTTGGCTGGTGTATGATAGATTAGAAAGTACATAAACTTTTGGTTCAAACAGACATGAATTTTAATCTAGTTAAGTTATTCACAAACTTTCTCACCAGGGAAAATTATGTAACATCTGGAAACTTCTGTTTTCTCTTCTGTGAAAAAAAGATGTGGTTATACTATCATGGAGGTGGTTTGAAAACCATCATGATAATGTCTGGATATAGCATATAATATGTGCCCATTATACCATAAGATATAGCTTATTGTCTTTGGCTACTACCACTTACAAATACCCAATTAGTTCAAAATTATAGGAAGCATTGGCAGCTGGTTCTCGGATCATTTTCCTGCCCAGCGCTTGACACCGAACATTCAAAGCAGTGCCATTGTTTCCCCACTGACAGTGCTTTAGGTGTCTTTGTACTTATTTCCAGCACTTTTGTTAAATACTTTTGAGACTACATTTATGACGCATATGTAATTTTCTTTTTTAGAATGCAATGCCTTTTTCAGATATTGAGATAATAACGGTCTTACAGATGAGTTAAGAAGTTTCCTGTATCTGGGATATGAAAGAATCTGAATGTTTGAAAAAAAATTCATTAGCTGAGCCACCTGGGATCGACTTTGATGTGTAGGAAGTTTTGAACTAAATTTCCTGTTTGTATATAATCATTCAAATTTTCTTATCGGAGAGGGAGTGCTGAGTGGAAATGATCCAAATGCACTGTACACATTTATGAAATTCTCAAAGAAAAATACACATAACAAGAACAAAATAATTTATATCTGCCACACAAAATAAAGTCCTGAAAACATCCTCCTTGCCATGCTACAGTGTCCTCTGTTGACCACGCCCACTCTCCGAGAGTCAAAGCATCTGTGTGACCGGATGTTCGGCAGGAGGCTCTGAATGTCTCATTTTCCTGCTATCTCTTCTTCACACTTCCACCAGAGCCATCCTCTCAGAATGTGCACCTCATAGCATAAATTTTTTCGTAAAATTTCTCGTGAATTTCTTGATAAATGACAGACTCAGTCTTAACTCTGAGAATTCTTCACTATCAGATTTATACATAACTCTCCATTATTATTTCTTACAAATCTGTGAACTGTACTCCATTATAGTACCAATTAAAATCTACATTCCTGGAATTCCAGCTATAATTATATTTTAGTTATTTGAGTATTTATCATTTTGCCAACACTGAAGGCAAACATTTTGCTACACTGGACAAAGGAAAATAAGAAAACAGAAGGTATCAAGAAAAAGTAAAAAAAATATTCTTCAGGCTATAGAACATCAGAGAACAGACGTTTCTCCCAAGGAAGGGACCAAAGTCTCTCTTTGTTTTTAATGCATTTTCTTCAAAACAGACAAGTCACATCTATTTGACTGTAGGCCACATATTTACCCATTTTTAACTCTTAGTTGTGTTGTGTAAGTAAACAATAGTCTCCAGGTTTTTTTTTTTTTTAATGATGTAGTGCCGTTGAATAAATGAACAAACTCCAAACTTAGGTCATATCAACTTGTTTGATGTTGGGAGTCAGGAAGACAACTCAGTACAAAAAGTGCTTGAACAAGGAAAGGAATTCTATTGCTAGAAGCATGTAAGAAATGCCTGGTAAGCTAGGAGGTAGTGGTGCACGCCTTTGATCCCAGTACTTGAGAGGCAGAAGCAGGCAGAACTGTGAGTTCCAGGCCAGCTCTGCCTACAAAGCCAGTTCTCAAACAGCCAGATCTGTTACACAGGGACACCCTGTCTCAAAAACCAAACCAAAAAAAAAAAAAAAAAAAAGCAAAAAAAGCCTCGAATAGTGATACACTGTTTGCTATCCCAGTGTAGGCAAAGCCCTGGGTTCACCACTAGTCAGGCTAGCATACTTGGGCAGTTCCAGCCCAGTAAGAGGGTTAAAAAATGTTTTAAAGAAAAAAATGGATCTAATCTACATGGGAAGTAGAAAAAGACAAGATATCCTGAGTAAATTGGGAGCATGGGACCTTGGGAAATGGTTGAAGGGGAGGAAAGAGGCAGGGAGGGGAGCAGAGAAAAATGTAGAGCTCAATAATAGTGAATAAAAAAGACAAATGGATAGTCATATACGAGGAAAGACACTGGAGGAATTCCTTCGGTATCCACACACTCATTCCCACATGCACCTGCACACGTGTATACCTGCACATGTGCTGCACACACACACACACAGGCACACACACACACAGAAGTGGTAGGCACTATTTAACCTCAAGCCTGTTTGATTACAAAACCTGTAAATATCCTATTCAACACACTAGAGTATATCAGAACATTTTTTTCCTTGCAATAAACTGTTGTTTAACTAAACAGTTGTCAAAACTATTATATTTTTGTTGCTGACCATAAATCATAAATATAAAATCTAATATAATGCTGTTACTTGTTTTAGAGCAAGGTTTATTTGCTGGCATTTATCCCCATCAATATTCTATTTTTCTTATTTATGTAATTTCATTGATAATCTTTTGTTAAGGGAAAGAATAAAAATTCATTGTTTTAAAGGCAATGCCTCATATTTGTAAGTTCTTCTCAGTCATGTGTAATAAAAACAAGCATCTTGTAAGTTCCTTTGAGTTGACTGTAGAAATGTATAATATAAGGGGACGTTACTCGTGTTTCAAATGTGTTTTTCACAAACCCCACTAGTTCTTTTAAACACAATCTCATGGTAACAGTTTGTTCAGCCAAGAATATCACAAGTCCATATACACATTTGTAGAAAAATGCAACTCAACTACTTCAAGAAACAAGGACATATTTTTGGTTGAAATCCCAAGAAATCTAATTCTCTTAATAATCAGTTTTAAAAATGACATCTTTTAAGAGAAAAACTGTTATTAAAAACAACTCTATGTCCTTATGGTAGAGCTATTATACCAGATCGTGAGTTGCATAAATGAAGAAAAAAATAAGGAAATCATGTAACCTCAACAGTTATAGCACATATTTTTTCTTTGTTGACATATGGGGCCAGTTGCCTTAAAGGTCATTAGCCACGTGCTCTGGAACTAAATCTCCCAACTGTTGTTGTTTAACTTGGCAGTCTTGTAAAATGTTAGAAAGTTCTGCCTGGAACTCTCAGAATGTCTGTAAAGTCCTAAACTAAAACTTTAAAATTTAAACCTATGGAGGAATGTGTGTGTGTGTGTGTGTGTGTGTGTGTGTGTGTGTGTGTGTGTAGTGTGTACATGTGTTTGATTTTAATTTTCAAAAATTATAGAACTTTCTTGTTTTTCACCTTTTCAAACATAGTATGTCTGCTTTTTTGTTCAGAGGAACGTATCTATTCACATGTAACAGGTAAGAATTCAATATCTAGATGTGATTTTATTGGGTTTTTGGTTGCCTAAGTTGTACTAGATTTATTAGTCATTGCATTATTATATTTTACTCAGAACATTAAGGAAAGAAAAAACTGAAAGAGCAGGTTTCAATAGAGCAGATTAGAGAGGAATACTAGGTGAAGCATAGTTTTAAAAACTGAAAACTTACTGTAATACCAGGCTCTGACTGCATGATGTGTGATTTTCAAATGCTGAGGATAATGCTAGGCAAGAACTCTGTGGCTGAATTTTATCCCAAACATCACTTGAAAAAAATTAAACTCAAAGCATTTTAAGTTATGTGTACAGAAGGAAAAGCAGGGAACTTTATAAATGGATCAAAGATCTATTTAAGCCATCAGCATAAAAGAGGTTAAAATTCTTTCCTCTTCTATCCTGATTTGGGTCAAGCTTTCAGAGACATAGCGCTTTAATTTTTTAGGCCCACGTAGTATAGCTTACTTTCTAGCTAAGTTTTCTGAGTTCTTCAACACCAAGGTCACAAGCCATTTGATCCTTCATCTGCCAGCATGCTCATTTTTGCCTACACCATTTATCTATGCAGCCCTTTACCTATTCCTACATTCTTGTCTCCTAAAGAGTAAATCAGTTCTTAATATTTTCAGGGCAAAACATCAATCCTTTGCCACTTATTATGCCTCCATATGTGTAGCGTGGATTAGTTACATTTAAAAGCTGAATCTGTGGACAGACTAAATCCCCATGTTTACTACTCTCAGATTCCCACCAGAGTTACAGAAAGTAATAGGAAAGATGCACTGGTTTATACAGGGAACAGCAAGTAGAATGAATTAGGGTGTCTCCCAAGTGTCTATTTGATTGGAGGTTGGGTCCCCAAGGGAGCACCATTGGGACATTACGAAATGCTTTAAGAAGTGTGACTTTGCAGAAAGTTATTAGGTATCTGAGGGTATGTTTAACAGAAGGTGGATCTCTTGTGATGTCTTCAGTTCTCAAGAAAGGGGTGCTGTAAAAAGAGTAAGCTGATCCCACAAAACTCACTCTGTCCCTAGGTGAGGATGGAATCACTTGCTTGTTCTCACAGTTGCTGTCTGTGTCAGAAGGTGATGCAGGAGAATGATCCTAAACACGGAGTTTGTGCTAGGCCCCCTGTAGTTCCAGGCTCCAAAACTGTGGGGCAAACATGCAGCTGCTCCTTCGCTTTCTACGGTAGCCTTTGTCAGTGTTTTGTTATGATGAGAATGAATGTTACTAATGTAGGAGAAAAGACTGCAATAAGCAACAATGATTAAATAATATTCAACATATGGCCAGGAGATAGAGAAACAACACAGCAGAAGGAGATTCTTAAAAGGCAGGGGAAAGGATGCTAAGGTCAAACCTATGCATTTGTCAAACCATTTGCCAAGGGACCAGTAATTAAGATGGGAGCTTAAGGTGAAGATTGAAACAAAATAATCATCTTAAAATATGCAAGTGATGTAAGGTAATGACTGGGAAAAAAATCAATCATTAGTACTTTAGGCTTATAACTGGTGGACACAGAGATGATAGAGTTAAATGGGCTCAATTAAGATGAAACATATTAAAAAGGAAGGGTGTATAATGATGAGAACATGACCTTTTCAACACCCTTATTCTGTGAAAATCAGTAGTAAAAGAGACCCAGAGGACCCTTCTTTGAAAAAAATTGAAGAATCAAAGGGAAAATAATTATAGATATTGTATTTTGTATACCCTCCCCAAAGGCTAGCTGGCCACACAGCCCTCACAGCAAAGTGCATATATCTGAAAAACTCCCCATTTGATACAGATTGCCAAAAAGCTTTATAATGTCTCGTTATCAAACATGAAAGCGTAATGTCAGGGGAATTTTCCTATGAGGGAAGAGAACAAAATTAATAAAAGCAATTTTACAAAAATAACATGAATCCGGGTATCAGAAGACTATTTTAACAAAATTTGATTTACATTTCTTAAGAGATATAAAGTGATGCTATTATTCATTGGCAGATTATTCTTTGGGCTGCCAGCTTGCAAAAAATAATGACACAGAGACTTATGAAAACTCAGCCTAAAGTATAGGCTTGTCCCACTAGCTCTTATAACAAATTCACTCATTTATATTAGTCAACACTTTGTCTCATGGCTTTTTACCTCTCTTCCATTTTGCACCTCCTGCTTCCTCTTCGTGTCTGCTGGTGTCTCCCCTGCACCTCCATTCATTTTCCCCACATGCCTGGAAGGAAGTCCCACCTAACCTCTTCCTGCCTAGCTATTGGCCATGCAGCTCTTTATTAAACCAACCAGAAGGTGCCTTGGCAAAGACACATTTTCACAGTCTACAAAAAGATTATTCTACAACAATTATTGCAAAGTAATAATCAATGCTAAAAATTCATTGAAAACTTATGAGAAGAGTTTTAGAAAATACGATCTTTGTGCCTGAAATTAAAGAGTCAGCACACTGGTTAGAATACTAAGCAAAAAGAAAATGTTTTGGAAAAAATAGAAGAAGAGGATAAAAAGAAACTAGAAATAAAAACTGATCCTCAGACATGATCGTGGGCCAATCTGATGTAAGGAATTTCTCAGTTGAAATCTCTTTTTCCCAGGTATCTCTGGTTTGTGTCAATTGGATAAAACTAACACAGGAGCCTTCTGAGAAAGCAGGAAACCTAATTTTGAAAAAGGAAAGAAGATAAGCTCACACTCAGGAATAACTTGATGACATTCAGCTCACCAAAACAAAACAGAAATTTCAAATTCTCCCCAGAGCAAGGGCGGTCCCATACAGAAAAATGGAATTAAGAATTATGTCAGAATTTTCAGCAACTGTAGAGCTGGCCTTTAAATTCTAATGTGAACTATTTTCCACTTTTTAGACTTTTCACAAATGAATTATGCACAAAGATGTGAAGCTAGCATAGTATCAACTTCAGATGTGCAAGAACTGATAGTCCGTACCCCTTCCCCAGTGTTGGAATATTTTGTTTATTTTTTTTTCTCCAAAATGAGAAATAAACCAAGAAACAGGAAGGTAGAGGATCTGGCACCAGGAGATCCGATATGAGAGAAGAGCAACAGTCCCGAAGGTGCCACACAGACAAGTGCCAGCTCAGCGCTATGCAGGGAAGTCTCAGGGAAAAGGCATTTGCCTTCAGGGAAGGCACAAAACTGATAGAAATTAAAAATATACATTACAGTGTATGAAAGTATAAAACAATGCCCCTGAAACATACAAGAAGAAATATCACAGACTAAAAAAATTAAGGTTTAAAAAGATTTTAAAAAATGAAATTCTTAATTACAGAGAAAAATGAAAGTTAACTAAAAAATATAACATGTGGCCCAGCAGAAAACAAAATACTGGCCACAAAATAATAATAGTCTTCTTAATGTCATTAGACGGGGAAGAATCCTATGGTCTTCAGATATGTAGAAGTTGAATGATTGAATTGATAAAACCAGATGATCAGGTATTTTAGTTTTCAACATTGAACCTGTCTGAAAAATAAACCACATTACTGAAGATGACTATCTCTGGTAACAAGGTGAGATGCAGGCAAGGGACTTCGGCTTCCCTTAAATTCTATACCTAAATCACTATGGTGAATACGAAAACAAATATGATTATCAGCTATCATTCTTTGCTGCTGGGAGAGTTCAGTCTATTTCACCTTGCCATGTAACATGTTCGACAGTCTTTGGTATCCCAAAGGAGTTAGAAGATAAAGAAAGCATTCTTTTTCCCTTGACCATGGAATACTCCCTTGAGTAGAAACTGGAACTTTCTCCATGCATAATATAATCTCAAAGTTTACTCCCAAAAGGACACCTTCTTCTTCCACATTCCCTGAAAGGCAGCAATGATATTCCCAGAAACAAGACTCAGTATATCTTTAGTTCTTCCTTTTCTAACTTGATGCAAAACTTCTCTTCCATTCTGTACCATTGTGTAGTGACTCTTTTACCTAATTTATCCAGTGCTGACAGGTCACAGTAAGGAAGCTCACTGTTGTCCCACACCTCCCTTGCAGCTTCCAGTAGTCATATGTTAAGTCTACATACACACACATACACACACACACATACACACATGCAAATACACACTTATATAATTGGAATAATTATATATTATTGGACTATAAGATGCATATATATGCATACATATTTATCATATATCTTATTAGTCAAATACTCCTTTGTACTTGTTATTAACAGTGCCAAATTCAACTTAGCGTCAACTCTGGCAAGCATCTGAGAATTGTGACTTCAGTTTGCTCAGTTCTCCATGGGATTTTTCTATAGTCAACTTGGTGCCATTATAAATGCAACACTGTAATTTCTAAGTTTTGGGGCTTTTTATAAAGTCATTCTTTGCATTTTGTTATTATAATAATTGAAATGTATAATAAGAAAAGTGGTAACATAAGTTAAAATGTCCTGTTTTTGCTTTCCAAGTGTTAAGATTATAGGTAGGTCACCACTAAGCCCCAATATTTTGTGGGTGTTTGGGATCTGAAGATAGATTCTTCACTCTTGTATAGCAAATGCTATTTACTGAGCCATATATTAAGCCTTTATTACTTACTTTTATATAGTTTGCCTTTTAAAAATTAACTACCAGAGTAGAAAGTCTGTGGAAATAGGAAAACTGATATCTTTTGTCATATTCCCTTCTGACTAACCCTTAGAATGATTCTTGGTACACAATATTCAGTCAGTCAGTATTGTGTAAATGCATTATTGTATTAGTACATGGTTTCACTATTATTAACAATACTTTATGAGATTTTATATTTCTTCATATTTAACATGATTTGTATACATTCTGTCATGGTTATTTTTTTTTTTGTCAACTTAACATAAGCTAGAATCATTTGGAAAGAAGGAACATCAATTGAGGAAAAAGTTGCCCTAGATTTGCCTTTAGGTAAGTCTGTGTACATTTTCTTAATTTATAGTTAATGTTGAAGGTCTCATACCACAGCAAGTGGTGCCACCTTGCACAGGTGGTCTTGAGTTGTAGCGGAAAGAAAGTTGAGTAAGCCATGGAGAGCAAGTCAGTAAGCAACATTCCTCTATGCTTTAGTTTCTGACTCCGTGTTCCTGCCTTCAGTTTATGCCCTGAGTTCATTTAGTGATGGGGCTTGACCTGCGAATTGTCATCTAAAATAAACCCTTTTTTCCCCCTAAGTTGCTTTAGGTTGTGGTATTCATTATGAAAATGGAAGGGTTTCTAAAATGCCACACTACTGAAAAGTTCCTAAGAAGTCAAATTATGTAGTGTTTAAGGCTTGGAAAACATTGCCTGATGTTCTTTTGAGGAATTGTACCAATATTTATTCTCACTGTGTATTAGTGTGTCTACTTTGGAAATCATTATCAAAATTATATTTTATAATTTAGGATATCCATTTAAATTTAGTGGATGGAAAATATAATTTTAATTTTTAATGTGAAATAATTTGGTTATGTGGGAGTTTTGTATATAATTTAAGCTCTCTTCTATTTCTTTCTCTATTTAAATTTTTTCTTCTAAATGAGAATATATCTTGTCTTGCTGAATATTCCACATATTCTTTAAAAGTCATTTGTTTTACGTGGGTGAAGTGCAGCAGAAACAGGGAGGTCAGAGTAGTCTTAGGTCCCCTAAATCCTTACCAGTTCAATTTGTTCTTTCATCATCAAGAGCCAAGTTAAAATCCCCAACAGTCACTGTGAGTTCACCCATTGCTCTTTTGTTCCACATAGTATTTGTCTTCCATTTTTGATGTATTAATAATAAACTTACAAAATTTTGGATTATTATGTTTTCTCAGGTGATTGGCCTTTTATCTCTTTACCTGTAGCAATATTTCTTCTCAAATCTGCTTATGAGAGTATAAGAATTCAGACTTTTCATATTGCTGTTGGCAAGAGTTATCTCTTATACTTCTATTTTTATGTATATAGGCAACAGGCTTTATATTTAAAGTAATTAACTTAAAGACAGAATTCATTTATATTCATTTTAATACAATAATAGTTTGCCTTTAAGATTGGCTTATTTAGATATTTGCTTGCCAGCTGTTTGCTTTTCCCTTTTTCCCATTGTACTGTAGACTTTCTGATTATTGTCTTCATCTTTATTCACTTACTATTTATACTTTCTCATATTTTTAATAGTTGCGTTAGTATGGTCCATATTAACAGACAACTCATAATGTTACACTTTATACAATGAGACAAATTATATATCTTTTAAATGACAGGAACAATTTCTTATAATTTATGAAAACAAAAATCATTAAGTCCGGAAATTTTCTTTTTTTCATTGTGGCAGTGTAGTTTTAATTCCTCTGTCTCACTGTGTATGCTTCATACTTTTGCAGCCTGTTTTAGTTTATCCAGTCCATCACCTTGTGAGATATCTTAAACCAGTGAATATTTATGTTTAAATTCTTACCCTGTTTCTACTAATTTTCATTTCTTTCCATAGATCCAACCTTCTGATAGGCAAAGTGTCTCCTGCCTAAATACGACTAGTAGGCGATTTTGTATGACACATCACTGTTACTTTATTTGGAATAGTCTGTCTCACTGGCCACCATCTCTCCCTAAGCTTACTTGTCTAAGAAAGTCTTCTTCTCCATTCTGTTTTTGATAGTTAATAATGCATATACGGTAATGTATATATTTAATGGTGTATAGAATTAGAGACTAATTTTTTGTTTCAGTTTGTATAAGATTTTGTCTACTTCTTATTCTTCTTGTTGTTCTTCTAATACTACTTTCTTCTTCTCATCTGCTTCCTCATCTTCTTTTTGCATTGTTTCTAGTGAGCAATCTATGGTAATACTTACTTTGTTCTCCCATATTTCCCCTCTGAACTATAATCAAAGTTCTGTCGTTCCCTCTGGTTTTCACTAATTAAAATATGGCACATTGGCTTTTTCCCCCTTCTTTTCATATTTAGCCTGGTAACTATTCTCTGAGCTTCCTATATCTATTGTTGTTAATTCATCTGTAATTTTGGAAAATTTACAGCTCCTCTTTCTTTGAAAACGCATTCCTGGGCCGCCTTTCCTTTCTCTTCTCCTCTGACATTTCAATTGTTAGTTTGGTTTTGTCCCACAACTCTTGGATGTCCTGTTCATTTCTTATGTCACCTTTTTATTTTAAGTATCTTTTAAAAAATTTCATTAATTTATTACAAATATCGCGTATTCTATTCTCTCCCAAGCCAGATCTGTTATTTAGCTTAATCATTCTTATCTGTATTATATATTAATTTCTAACATTTACACTTGAATTTTGTGATACTTTTAATTTTATTACTGAAATTACCTATCTGGCTTTGCAAGTGTTCTCCCTTCCCCACTGGAACCTTTCGATATATTAATCCTAGTTATCTTTAATTACTAGTTTGATATTTCTAACACCTGTCTCATTTCTGAGACTGAGAATATTTGATGCCTTTTTCCTGAACAATATACTATTTTTACTTTCATTCTGGGTGCCTTTGAACTTTTTTGTTGGCAATTGTGCATCTAATGTTGACAGCAAAGATGAGCCAATGCTTTGCTCAACATGGCTGAGTACTTCTGCTTCTACTGCACCTTCGGGGTGGAGAAATTGAGCAGTTGGGTGAGAAGCTGGTCACTCTTTACAGTATGCTCTACTATGGTAGCTCTCTGTGTGATACTGCTTTCAGTGTTTTAACATTACCTTGTGCATATGGCTGGGGCTAATTTCCTGAATGATGGCTTCACCAACAGCTATATTTTTTTGATCTGTCTCAAAGAAAACTCATCCCCTCATGGTCTGTTCTTTTCCTAAGAGTTTCTTGCTGCTCATTCAACTTCAGTTGCATCACGATGATGATGATGAATGCGTGTGTGTATGTATGTGTGTGTGTGTGTGTGTGTGTGTGTGTGTGTATGTGTGAATGTGTCGGTGCTGTTGCTTCTTTATATTTTTTTCTGATAAAACTTCAGATGCAGGTAGGCACTGTCTTTTGTATCATAGGAGTGAGAGTTTTCATGGTGTTACCAGTCTCTCATTTAGCTGGAGAAGACTTGTGCCAAGCTACTATTCCTTTCCCCCCTTCTTCTGGTAGAGAAGACATATTTCTATTATTAATTTCTTAGATGAAATTAATATTCAACAGTGCCCCAATGGAACACCGGATTTGTTTCCTTCCTGAGAAATTTAAGGTCTTTAGTCTTAGAGAAGAAGGAGCCAGGTGGAATTTTGCAGCTTTCCCAGCAGAGGTGGTCCTTTTCCAAGAGGAGACTCTTAGGGGAAATTGTCTTAGTACCCTGTATACTGTTTTTCTCAACATTGGCTGGGGCTATAGAGGAAAACCTGTTAGAGGGTGCAAACGTCCCATCTGCAGCCCACAGAACTCTGGATTCTCAAGCTAGACAGTTTCATAAGTTTTCTTAGCTGAATCTTTTGATACATGTCCAGCAGCAGCACTGCTATTTCAGCAGCATTTAAATTATCTTTAGATGTTCTTGGTTTTTTTTTTTCCTGGACTGCAAGTTCTATTGTCACAACTCAGTGGTGGGCTTAAGTATTTTCCTACAATTTACTGCTAGCCTTCAATGTGAAGCTACATGGAACTTATTATTGATCTGCCATACCTTTCATATAGACTTGAGTCAAGGGCTAACGTCACAAGGACTTAAGCAGGATGGCCAGAGCAACCACCTTTTCTCTTCCTATCATTCTCCAGCAGAGGCATCTGTGAAGCTGGAATTGTGTGGCTCTCCTATTGGAGAGGCTATAACTTGTAGGATATTACATTTGAGAAGTTCTGTGAAAAGAGCAATCCTTACTTCTTTCAAACTGAAAATACTGTGTATTTGTATGATTTCAAAGACATAGCAACATATTCTGCATCTTACAATCCTTATTTTCGGTTGCTTTTGATAGTTGATTTTATTTTTCAAAGGGAAAGGACAGCTGAGCCAGGAGTAGGGCTACACTGAGCTGGAGAACCTCAGCCTCTCATGTCACAGCGTTCATTTTCCTGGGCTCTTCAAGGGTGGTTGATTAATTGAAGATTGTTCACATGTCGTGAGAGTATTGCCTTTTTGGCCTACAGATCCTTGTCATCTGGTTACACAAGAATGGAAAGCTAATGATCAGAGCAGCTATTATTCATTGTGAGATTCATCTATCTCATTTTCTGTGAATGAAACTCAAATTGATAGAGTACCAAATACAATAGGATTGTTAACTGCTTTTCTGTTCCTCCTGCTGAATACATACTAAAAACACACAATGCACTTCAGGAACAGACTTTAAAGGACCCCAAAGTGAAAATTATTCAGTGGTCTCTGGTTTCGGCAGTAATAACACACAGTAGCAAGGTACTGGCAGAACAAACCAATCTTCAAGGTAGCAGGATCCTCTTCAAGGCTCTTGAACTTTGTCTTTTGGATATGACAGTGGAAGACTGTTGTTGGAGAGGAAAGTCTAATACTGCCATTGGATTGTAAGTTGTTGTAAGACTTAAATTCATTGTATATTTTACTATTTAATAATGTAGTCCATAAATCCCGACTTATAGTGCTTACCAACAGAATTCTGTTTCTATTGACTGCCACCATGATGTTGCTTAAATAGTAGTGTTGTTTGTTCTCCTGCTCCCTGCTCCCCAACCCCTGCCCAGTCACACCAAGGCATGTTCTTTGTGGCTTAAAAGTCTTCACAAAGTCCCCAGTTTTTATGGAGCTTTGCACAGATAGATGGGCCCTGGGCAAGGTCTCTTGTTGGCAGAGCAGAACTCATGTCTGATTCTTTTTAGAGCTTAAACTAGCTGTGTGTTTCATCATGTGTTTTTGTATACTTATATGTTTCTGTTAACCCTGTCTGAGTATAGATGATAGGCATTTTGAGTTCAGAAACTATATCTGCTTCCCTTACAGCTCTTTACAATATGTAGTACACTGCTCTGCTATCGTGCTTCTTTCTGAATTATAAACAGAACGAAAGTCAGATTACAAAGAATTGACATTTTGAAAAATCTCACTAGCCAACTATAATTGCAATTTGATTGGCTGGGAAATAATATGCAAAGGAAGGGTGCTAATTTTATGAAGAATTAGGTAATAAGACTCACTCAATATGTATTTATTTTAATTTTTATGTATAAGTGCAGAGGTATGTGCATGTGTTTGTGTGTTAGGCTTAATTATGCTGACTTTGTTTGTAGACAGAGGAAAAATGAACTAAGAATTTTGCTTCCAAGCTCACATTGGTTATGTCAAAAGAGATTTAAAAGCTAGGAGAATCTGCGGAAATAGACAATGCTTTAGAGCCTGCCCCTACTAGGAAACTTATCAGTGACTACCTTTAAAAAATATTTTCTACTTCTTCTCTCCCTATGTGTCCCTCTTATTCTCTCTCAAATTCATGGCCTCTTTTTTATTTGATTATTATTGGTGTGTGTGTGTGTGTGTGTGTGTGTGTGTGACAATGCATCATTTGTATTTGTGTGTGCATAAATAACTACAACCTACTGAGTCCATTTAGTGTTGGCTGTATGTATATGATTTCAGTGTTGAATATTTGGCATTAGATAACTAATTAGGGAACTTATCCACGGGAAAGATGAATTTTCCAGGAGCCATGCTTTCACAGAAATCTTCCCAGTCCCAAAGCTCTTATAATCCTTCCATTTCCTTCTTTGAGATATTCCCTAGTCTTAGATGCAGGAATTGTGTTATAGAAGTGTGTGCTGGGACTACGCATCTTGCAATCTGTCAAACTCTGCACTTTGACCATTTATGGTTTTCTGTAAGCTGCAAAGAGAAACATCTTTGAGGAGGGCTGAGAGTTACCCTGAGCTGTGGGTATAAGGAACAATGTTTGGAATCTAGTTAGGAATTATGCGGGTTTAGTAAAGTGGTAGCTGTAGGTTCTCCTTCAAAATCTAGTACCTCATTAGCTGTGGGTAGTTGGCTAGTTTTCTATTATCAAACATGATTTCTTTTGACTAGAATAAGCCTAAAGTTAAATTAGAGAGCTGTTAGTTATTGTCATCTATGGATACCACTATTGTACCTTTTGAGATATTGAGACAGGGTTTCTATTTGTGACTTTGGAACCTGTCCTGGCATTCACTCTGTAGGCTCTGTAGTCCAGGCTGGCTTCCAACTCACAGAGATCCACCTGCCTCTGCCTCCCGAGTGCTGGGATTAAAAGTGTGTACCACCACTGCCTGGAGTACATTTAGGGATATGTTGCCATGATGGTCATTATTTTGGCTCATAAGCATCACAGCTGAGTAAGATTTATTTTTTCCCCTCCCTTGGTAGCTTCCATAGGACTTTCTGGTACTATGGAAGCTAGCCTTCAGGAAGGAGCCCTTCAGGTCAAATACAGCTCAAATATTCTGAGTCCTTTGTCCTAAGTATGTCGTGTCTTTCACTTTCCTTCTACCTCTATAATCAAGGACATTTTCAAAGTCCACATTTTTTTTAAAGTCCATTGGAAGGAAGTTTCTTATTCCATCATCTTGAGAGGATGTTTTCATCCCTGGCACTGGATTAAGAGGTGTATTGTCAGCCCAAGTAGCATAATCTTCATTTATGATTTTGTGTGTGTTGTAATTTTTGGTAAATATAAATAATATAATTCCTTAAGGCTTTTAAAAACAACCTCAGATATTCAGTGACTATCTTGATATAGACTTGAGACTCCCCCCCTTTTTTTATTAAACATCCCTCCAAGGTAAGATCTTGTAATCCATGTTTATATATTCATTTTGTAAGGAGCACATGCCATGGTACTAATTATGAAGTAATCTCTTGGTATTTTTACCAAGACAAAAAAGTTTACCTGGATTTAGACTATCTGCCAGAGATGATACTTAAGGGGATTATCACACTGTATGAAACAGAAGTAGTAGCCAACAACAACTAACCTTTATTTCCTAAACAGTTGGTTTAAATATGCCATTTAAAGAAAGAGTCAATTAAAGAAGTTTTATCATGAAAGATATATTTTGGAGATGGTTTTAGGTCTGGAAATGGAAGAGATGACAGATATGACATCCTCATCTTTCCTGTACTCATGGTCTTAAAACAGAGATTTGGAAGCAACTAGAAAATTTTAAACAGAAAGCTAGCGTCTTGTGCTGGAAACCATGTTGCAGGGATTTGTACATTTCCTTGGTTAATTCATTTTAGAGCCAGCTTAAAACCACTGGCCCAGAGCCAGTGTGTTGCTGGGTGCTTGTTAGATATATAGAGACTTAGGATCTACATTAGTGTTGTATCAAAAGTTTATTTTATCAAGATCCTCATTGGTTCTTACACACATTAATGTTCAAGAAATTAAAGTCTAACAAATCACCTGGAGAGCATTTAAAGCATCATGATAGTGTGGCCTCACTCTGTGATTCATTTGGGGGTTGAGTAGAGCCCAGACTTTACTGAAGTATTAATGCTTCCTGTGATGCTGAAGAACAGCCATGATCACGAAATGTAGGGCAAAATGAGTGGTGGATAATTTATCATAAAAAGAATATGTATGGGAAGTAACAGATATTATAAAACAAAGTTGAAGGTTATGAATGGTGGATAATACATCAAATATGTTGGGAATCTGAGCTATGGGAGGAAAAGGTTTTCCAGCAAGAAACTTCCAAGGGGCACCAAAATTTCATGGTAGGAGAAGGATCCAGAGATATCAAAGAAGCTTGAAATCACAGGTGTATAATTGTTGGTTTGGGGGCCATTAGTGCTGTCAAGAAGGAGAATAAGAAATGACCACAAGTTTGTTGATGGTAGGGATTCTAAAATTTCTTGTGAAAAGTGTAAAATTTCTCCCAAGATGGTAAGAGATGAAAGAATGGTCTATTTATATATACTAAAAGAAAGACCAGACTCAGGAATCCAGAAGAGTAGTGTTGAAGGCATCTTGTCATTAGTTCATTGGAAAACAAAGATAATTATGGGACAGGCACTCAGATACATAAACATGATTCTCAAAAATATTAGAAAAAATTCATAAAAGAAAATGGGTTTGTTTTTAGTTTTGCAAAAAATAAGGAGTTCAAGTTTCCCTAGTTTTTCTCCTTGCCTCTAGCAGCCTTACACTGTTATAGAAAAACATGATTGAATAAAATCTGGGACGGGGACACACACACACACACACACACACACACACACACACACACACAGTTTCAGGGCAGTTTGAATGTTATTTATTTTCAACTTAGGGAGTTTGGGATGATGTGATAGAGTTGGTGTGGAATCTCCTGAAATATGTCGGTACCTGAAACAAATCTCATAAACAAATACAATTAGGAGCCAACATCAAAAGATATTCAGTTAGTGTTAGTTGATGCACAAGAAATATCTCCTGATAAACTCTTCATGTTAGTTACTTTCGGAAGGACTGTCTCAATTTACTGCATTCAGCCCAGGCTGGCTCTGAACTCAGAATCCTCCTGTTCAGCCTCTACGATGCTGAGTGTTCACTGTGGATCCATCTTACTCTGACAATATCCTTTCTTGTACCATTTCTCTGAAGCCACCGCTGATTAACTGTCTGGTTTGATTCCAACTGTTCCTTGAAGCGGGAACATCTATCCCAGTTTTCTGATCTCATACCAAGAAAATCTATGTTAGGGGAGGGTGGCAGAGTAAGTGACAGATGTCAAGGAATTTGTGCCAATAAAACCCTCCATGAGCAAATTCAAGCCACTGCAAACCAGAAGGAGGAGCTCCTGGTGGTGCCTACCTGGAGTCCTGCATCTGCACGGTTCTGGGGCTCTGAAGCCCATTCCTCTCACTTGTTCTGTCAACTTCTGAGCCATCCTCCCAGCCCCTTCTGTGCCAATTCTACCTGAAAATGTGTCTAAGAGCATAATAAGACTTTTATGAATGCCTGGTTGGTTTAGACACTGAGAATTAGGTTTTACTTTAATCTGTGTATTAAATACTGACCTTAGAAAACTCACATTTTAAAACATTTTTAAAAAGTTTGTAAAGATAGCATAATGAAAATAAGTGTATCTCACATGTGTTTGGCCCATTTAACCAGTGCTATATTATGGTCGTTACATGATTTCAATCTAATTAGAAATTTCATTCACAAAATGAAAAAAAAATGAACTACAGGAAAAATAAAACATTACATTTTTATCTTCTAAAGTTCATCTTTTTAAAATTTTAAAGCAGACCATTATTTGAAAAAGTTCAAATTCTCTGAATTCAAAGCATTGAAAACCTTATTTTGGTTATAGTCACCTAATTACAAATATTTTCTTACAAGTTTTTAAAAGCCTTATATACATTTTTTATATCTATTCTCCAGACAACTCTTAAATGTCATTTTTAGATGTAAACATTATATATTCCCTAAAAATCAACATATCTGTAAATCATTAAAAGTCAACAAAATTTAAATTTCTTCTAGAGTTATCTTTTGGAAGAAAATCTTTATACAATCCATATAGACAGCACAAAATTCTGTAACTTTACATTTTACTACTCAGTTAATACTTTTTTGCATAAAATCTATACTTTCAATAAAGTATTTCTGATATATATTGTTTCCCTAAAATACTTGCTTTGGGTGATCATATCCCTTAATACCATATTCAAACCACTTTAATATTTTATGAGGCATATTTAATAGATTTTCAATGAGCTTTCAGAGGCTGAGAGCACCTAAATTTCACAGTATAGATTTAACAGGTTTTTGAACAATTGAACACATAGTTGATTCTAAAGTATAATTAGAACAAATTAAGATTATCTCCTTTATTCTTTAGACTGGTTCTTACAGAGCACAGTCTGTCCTGGCTTTCCTTAGGCTTTCTATATATAAATGATGTTGAACTTCTGTGCCTCTTTCTCCATAGTGCTTAGATCCTTATAAGTACCACAATGCCTTTTTAAATCTTTAAGGTAAATTATCCTGTAATTTCTTTTGTTAACTCATATCAAGTTTATTTTTCACTTCAACTTCAAGAGTTAGTATTTAAAAGTTTAGTTATCAATTTGTACATGCCAATCATGTAGATAAAAAATCTAAGACTGAAAGCAAAACCTGGCTACTCTAAAAAACAACAAAATGAACGCTTTACCAAATAAAATCTGAACATTTCTGTTAATACTTAGCAATAATAATTATAATAATAGTATTATTATTAAGCATTAAATATTATAGTTTATTATTACAATTATTAGTGGTAGTAGTGTTATTGGCAAATAGTTCAAAGGAACCTTCAAAATGGTAGGCATTTACAAAGTACCATCACAAATCAGGACAAATTGGAAGTATAAAATAAGTTGGGATGCAGACCATGAGATTTGACCAGGAGCCATAAAAGCTGATTTGTCATGGACTGAAGAAAGAGCTCAATGCACAGTCATGAGGCCTGGAGTTCAGATCCCAGCACTGGTGTAAGAAGCCAGGCTCCTGTGCTTGCGGACAACTTTAGCTCTGAGAGTGGTGGAAACAGAGAGGATTGGTGGGACTTGCTGTTTTCCAGCCTGAGAAAACAAAAGTATAGGTACAGGAAGAACCAGGGAGAGACCTTCTGTCAAAAGGCATTGAGCAGAGAATGAGAGAGGAGGATACCCAATGCCTCCTTCTGTTCTCCACAGGGACAAACGTCCACACCTACACAAATGCGCATGCTTATGCACACATACACACACACACACACACACACACACACACACACACACACACACAAACATGGGAAGAGGTAGGGAGGAAGAGCAAGCAAGCCAACAAATAACTATAAAAACAAGATTCCAGCCCTCATATGAACTGCATACATTTTGTGCTCAGAATAGCATTTACTTAGCAGAAGCACATTTCTCTGTTTTCCTTTGTGTGTGTCAATAGTACATAATATGAAAAAAATTAAAACTCAAGAATAGTTTTTCCTGTCAGCCTTTCCTTCATGTTAGGTTATAATCTGAGAGTCAGCAAGGGAATTTGGGGGAAGCCAGGGTGGGGACAAAGGAAGATGCTGGATTAATATGTGAAGCAGCAGAAAATCCAAAATCATTTATTTCAGCAGCCACCCTCCAAACTGATGAAATCACAGCACTCGGAAGAGATGTCAAAAGCTAACAAGTAGACTAGATTGGTGGCCAGTCTAAGACCTCAGTTCTCAATGGCCTTAAGACATCTGGAATGTTAGCATGACATCCAGAAGGGATATTCTGCTTTCAAGAAAAAACTAAGTGCTATTCTGAGCATTAACATAAGCAACAAAAAGTATTATCCATGTCTGAGATTTAAATCAAAATGGCTATATTGTTTTATAGTAAGAGTTTAAAGAATATGTTTTCATTGGTTGTGATTTTAATTATTACTTATAAGAAAAGCCCATCAAATTCCTGGCATAGCCCGCTGGAAATGAAAGGTGCCATGCTCTAAAATCTTGGTGCTCTTATTTGCCGCTTAGCGTGCTTCCTCCTCATACCCTCAGAGGTTTACACAAGTCTTTTGAAGAATGCGTTGATATCTTCATGCAGAGTTAAAGCTATATTTATTTGGTTTCTTATGAAAATATGTGAGCTAGGCTTCTGTTCTTCCCCTTTCTTAATCATAAAATTAGCCCACATTCCTTTCCCTACACTTTCCTCAAGTCCCAACATACCTAATTTGCTCAAATTGTTTATCCTAGCCCCTCCGGCTGCCCTGCTGTTTCTCATCTCCTATATTGAAACTTAACACCTGAACAGTATGCTTCTCAGTCTCTGTCATGGTTCCCCTCTACATCCAGCTTTTCAAACGGTATCGCACTTCCCTCAACACAGACGATACTCATTCAGCTCTCGGCATGTTGACTCCTCACTTTATGCAAAACAGATTTAAACGTTCACTTTTCATTTTCATCTGCATTTCACCCCTGGTTAGAAACAACCCCGAGAGAGAGAGAGAGAGAGAGAGAGAGAGAGAGAGAGAGAGAGAGAGCCCTCTGCTAAGGCTGCTTCCATCCCTTGTGCTTTCCTTCTTTCCTTTTCCTGTTCACTTAGTAACAGGAGAAACGATGGCACTTATTGCAATACCACACTCCTACTATTGCAAAAATAATGTTGTGTCTACACAAATATACTCAGAAGCGATATTTCTATCTGTTTGTCTACACAGGTACACATGGTCACATGCGTAACATATAACAGGGTTTGAAAACCAGGAGCTAAACTGTCAGCTCCTGTCAGCCAGGGGAAAAAAAAATCAACATTTCTTTTTTAATATAAAACCACTGGAGAGTCAGTTATGCCTCAAAGTTTCTTTCAGGTGAGTGGTCAATTGTTTTCTGGTGTCCAGTTTGATTAGCAAAATTTCTGCTGTGGTCCAGGTACATGCCAATGCCACCACTTATCTTTTCAGGGTACCCAGACTCTAACCCATGCCATAGATTTTTATCTTACTCATGCAGTAGTGTCTCTTTCATTTAATGTATCCAGGTACTAATTTTTTGGTTTCTGTTTCAGCTTGAGAATTCACTCAAGTAAATGTAAGTGAATGCAAATGATGCTGCCAGGAAGAAGACAGGCTCTTTTGGTCGCTAAGCAACAGGCCTAGAAGTGATAATTTATAATCTGCAGTGCTTTGTGACCCTTAGACACTTTTTACTTCATTTCTGGTAAGATGGGACTAGTAGGCTGAATATTGACATAACTCATAATGCATAAATAAGTAAAAATTCTATGTACTTCTTTAATCACAGAAGCCCACTTTCTTCTAAGCTTCAGAGAAACTTTCTTAGGTGGTTTGTCATTTATATTCAAGGTCCCCTTGTGTTTGAAGATTTAAAAGCCACACTGTGTTGAGTGTTTGTTTCATCTACAGGATCATTACTGATTTTGTTTTACTGTTTTTGTGTTATCTGTGTATTTATTTAGCATATGTGTGTGAGTGTATAAGCATATAAGTACATGTGCATGCCTACTGAAGCTGGAGGTCGGTGGTGGGCTTTTTTCTACACTACTCTCCACTTGATTTACTGAGGAGTGGTCTCTTGATCCCGGAGCTTGACAATTTGTCCACTCTAGTCCCTGTATCTACCTCCTGAATGCAGGGATCACAGGCACACACTGACATACGGACTTCTGTGTAGGCACGGAGGCTGTGTACTTCACTCCTCATGATTGTGTGGCCAGCACTTTTTCCCACTGACCCATCACTTCAGGTTTTATTTATTCATTTTGAGACCATGAATTACCTTGTAGAGCAGGCTAGCCTTAAACCCCAGAACCTCCTTCTCTAACGTCCTGAGTTCTGGAATCACAGGCATATACCAACCACCTTCTACTGATACTATTCTTAAACTCATTTATACAGCTCAGAAAATTCACTAAGTTGCTCAGTTCTCGGAGCTGCTATTTTTTCCTCCTGAACAACAAAACACACACCTTAATCTATTTCTTTATGTGATTGGGTTCTGTTTATTTGTCTTTCAAATTTTCTCAGATTTTCTTACCTAGATCTGTAAGTACTTAGAGACCCAGGTTACTGCTCGTAAACTTTAACCCTATGCTGTTCTCCTGTATGGAAAGAAAAGCTTCTTGCTTCCTAACATGATATATTAGTAATATTTACAATATTAGTAGTATTTTGTGCAACAAGTATCAGTCATTCATTGACACTGGTTTAGCATAAAGTTACTTTTTGGGAAAGCAGGTGTGTAATAAAGAATTTTAGCGAGAGAATTTGTGAGTATTTCATAGCAGTTGCTCAAGTAGAGCTTGGGACCACTGCCTTAAAGGAGTGCACAGCCCTCTGATCCCACATGCCTGGTTTCTCAGTGTGTTCCTGTGTAGGCTCACAGTGCTTGTCAAACATGATCACATGTCTGTAAACATGGGTTGACAGAAAACACATCAGTTAATCAGCAACCTCAGTGAATAAACAAAACCGGGCTACAGAGAACAATCCCCAGCCACACAGAGTGACTCTTGGAGGCAGTTTCTGGGAAAGCACAGCACTAGCAAGGAACCTAAAGATCCTTCTATCTGTCCTAGATTTGAAACTGCCTCTCAGCCCCTTCTGCCATGCTATGGCTCAAAAACTGGCTGACTCCCTTGACTGATTATTGGCTGGGGAGTCCATAGCCTTGATTTTTCACTTTGTTCTTAAAATCCTTTCCACATCTCTGTCTTTATTCTGAGAAGCTACAAAAGTGAAAATAGAACAAATCAGAAAGCGCACATAAAACTACAGAGAATAATAGCAAAGAATTTAAAAGATGTGGCTATGATCACAGTATGTTTTAGACTTACCCACAGATAAAACTGGAAGTCTTCACTGAACAAGGTCCCTTCTGTTTTTGTTTTTTGTTTTTCCCTCACAGACAGCATCTTTCAGTGGCCTTCATGTGACCTAGTAGTGAGTTTCAAAGAGCTACTTATAAACATGTTCCTAAAACAACATATACTTTCGTTCATACTTATACAAGGTATCTGAAAGACAGTCCAGATACTTAGCCAATTATTTGTGCACTTTTCATACTTTGGTTGTCCTGTCTCTTTTGTGTGTTCTTTCTTCTCACAGTTATAGGTGGCTCATATTTACCCTTTGATAATTTCTGTCTTCATATTTGTTGTTTTCTCAGTTTGAACACATGAGCATAGTCATTTAAGCTAATTACCAGAAAGAACTCCAGAGAAAATTTTAGTTTTTAGGTACTTTCTCCTTGGCAAAACCCTTCTAGTGATACTTGACTGCTGTGTTTTTCACTACCATCAGTAGACTATTAAGTCCACCCAGCAAAGGATTACAAGTTCATTGGCATGAAGTATCCAAACTCTTGGCTAACTCAAGAGCTTAATAATTCTCCTGGAGACATGTTCCCTTTGTGGGTTAGAGTTAAACATTAACCACTGAACAATTTTGTGGTTCCTTCAGGCTTGTCTTTTTTCCCCCCCTCTGGTGATGGAAACAATGGGAGTTTCTTACTTGTGATTGTTGTGTGAGGCTGCTAGTTCATTTTCTGACTGCCCGGCAGCTCAGACCCAAAATAACCACACAGAAACTGTATTAATTAAATCACTCCTTGGCCTATTAGCTCTATATTTTTATTAGCTAGCTTTTACATTTTAATTTAACCAATTTCTATTAATTTGTGTATTGCCACATGGCTGTGGCTTACCGGCCAGGTTCTCTCTGGCATCTGTCTCTGGTGGGGCTACATGGCTTTTCCTCACTCTGCCTTCTTTCTCCCAGCATTCAGTTTAGTTTTCCCTGCCTAGCTCTACCCTTTTGCCCTATTACAGGCTAAGGCAGTTTCTTTATTCACTAATCAATAAAAGCAGCATACACACACACACACACACACACACACACACACACACACACACACACACAGAGAGAAGGACCTCCCATACCATGTGATGGCTCATAGTAATTTCCAATTTGGTACCCAAAGGGAAGGCCTCTGAACATACCTGAGGATTGTCTAGTTTAAATTTAGCCTCTGAGAATATTGGAGAAGGGTTGTTTTGATTGAGATAGTTAATACGAGAAACCTCTTCTAATTGTAAATGGGACCATTGCCTGAGTAGGCAGTCATAGACTCTACAAAATGGAAAGAGTGAAGCATTAGCCTGAACATATTAATTCATCTCTCTGCTTTGACTGTTGTACTCTGATGAGCTCTTTCAAGTTCCTGCTGCTCTAACATACCTGCTATAATGGACTTTAACTTGAAATCGTGAGTCAAATAAACAAACCATTTCTCAACCAAATTAGTTTTGTCAGGAAACTAATCATTAGCAACAGAAGGGAAACTAAGATGGATATTGATGCCAAGGGGCAGGGAATAAACTTGACCAGGTGGCTTTTTGGTCCTTGGAGCTGTTTTGTTGAAAGAATATGGAAGAGTCTGGAGTCTTGAACTGAAAGATCAACTGAATACAGGAAGCAGAGGTTAATGGACCATTCTTGTGAGAAGTTGAAAGACCGCAATGCTGAGTGAAATGTGGACACTTGAGGTCAAGCTTGTGAGGTTTCCAAGGGGAACAAGAAATTACCATGAATATGTCTAAGACCATTTATGTGATATTGTGCCTAAGAATCTGACTTTATTCTTCTTGGGTCCCATGAACTTGAGTGAAGTTGGAAGAAAAATGAACAAAGAAACAAACAAAAATTATAATGGGATAATTTAATTAAGGAAAAGTTTGTAGTTTCAAATGGCTATGCAGATAACAAAGCACCTGTGACTGCCAGAGAGTCAGTGCCATTAAACAGAAACCTTGAGTTCTGACTGGGACAATAAGTAAGTGTTTTGTCTGGGTCAGCATAGAGAAACTGAGACCTCTGTGATCCAAGATGCCAATGTATATCTCTAACTGATGGCAGAACTTGGGCCTGGTACCCATGTACTGCTAGTTTCAAAGGCTGAAGGATGCACAACCGAAGGGGTGATGGGAAAGCAAGTAAGACAAGAAAATATGTGGCAGAGTCAGAGTCCCTGCAAGTTGGCCTTGAAAGACAGTTTTGTGAAGCTTTGAAGATGGAACCTAAGTTGTGTAGGAAACCCCAGACTATTGGAGATGCAAGACAATAGGACATCTGCTAAGGAGGCCTATAGTCATGGATGAAGCTGGCCAACCAAAAGTCATGAACCTGGAAAGGGACTGATAGAGATTGGTGTTTTTGTGGGGATCTGTGCGTGTGATGAGGATGAGAGGGAGACAATGCTCAGCAAGGGTTGAGGAGTAGAGTACTCAGAAAACAGTAAACATGCATGAAATTGTCAAGGAATAAAAGTAATCCTTAAAAAAGAGAAGTCAGAGAGAACCAGGATGGGTACATGTGAGGGGTCAGACGGAGGAAAGGGAAAGGAGAAAATGAATGATTATATTTCAACGTTAAATAATACAATACAGAAAAAAATCTCAGGACACACATTTCTCCAGGCATCTCCTGCTATAAATTTTCAGTCTACTTACTGTAATCCCATTTAGATCAAAGAGCTTACTGTCTTCTTTGTGGAATTCTGCCTGTGCCCACGTTATCTGATGCTTTGCCATGTAGCTTCTTTGTTAAACCTGACCAACCTCAGCAAACACTGGTGCTTCTTTGGGTTGGATGAATGTGGTTTGCTCCTTCTCACCAGACAGTCAAACAGCACATTCACCACACACAAATGTGAGACCTCCTCTGAGGAGCCCGAGTCCCTTGGCATCCTGCTGTTCTGCAGTTTCATGTAACTTTTACAATACAGAGGGACACTGAAGAGAGGAGGCAGTGAGATCAGCTCCTTTCTTCTCCCAACCCATCGGATCCTCTTTGAACACTCCTGCGTGTTTAGTCTTTGATTACACTACAAGTCAGTATTATCTGCTCAAATGGGTTTTACTTGTTTAAAAGGAATTGTCACGGTTTTTAACATTTAGAGCATGTGTGTTAGGGAATCCCTATTGTGGAATTCTTCACGTACACTGCTTCTTGTTGCTTTAAAAAGAGTAAGTAATACCATAGTGCCTTGAATGCGTAGTTACTGTTGCCTGGAGCATCCCAAATACGCCTCTTTCCAGCTTTGCCTCCTATTTGGTCCACCACCAAGGCTCAGCTAGACAATTCAATCATATAAAGCTGCTCACAGTGAAGAATTTTCTTCGACACTCCAAGTCAGGCCTCAGTGTCCTTTACCACTTATTGCCTTCATTGTTGACCTACTTGTTTGCTTCCCCAGTGGGATTATAAATCAGCCAGTTGCAGGTTACTCTGAAAATGCCTGGTATAAAATCTGCATATAGTTTAAGTACAATCTTCAAATGAGTGCTCACATTGAAAAAGCTCTTAGTTCACTTCTGCCAGCAGCCTTATAAAGCATTTCTCTTCTTCCATGCCCCCTTTTTGCCTTACCTAGACAGTTTTCTCCAGCAAAATTCACAGAGAGGAAAACTTAACCTGTTTATGAGTTAATGTGTTGTACAGCTGTCCACTTTAACCAGAGAAAGAAACCCTTTCTCTCCATTGTTAGCTGCTCATATTTCCCTGTAAAACCCAAAGTTAATGAGTATGATACTTACCTTGCTACAGTCCTCATATTAAGGAATGTAAAGCAGGGAACCGAAATAAAGCTGATAACACAATCACTGACATCTCCTTTGCATAATATAATAGCATTTTCCTCCTAGGATTTCACATGGGTTTATCAAAACTAATGAAGCTGTAGAAGAAAGGTTCCATGTGCAGAGGTGAAGATGGTATCAGTAGCTCCTGTTAAATTCTTAACTTAGAAACAAATAATAGATTCCTTTCCAACAGTGAGAAAGTGAACACTGAGCTCGGTGTTCGATCACAGAATTTCTCTCCCCTGGAAATTCTGGTGTCCTTTGCTAGTCATTTGTATATAGATGATCTAGGGAATAAAGTATTTTTAAAAAGCTTTGAAACTTGGACCCCTGATTGGATAGACAGGCTAAGCAACTTCTAGGAAAAGCTAAGTTACTATTTTCACTATTCTTTCCCATGCCGTTCTTTTATATTAGAGAGAAAAATAACTCTCATGACTGATGGCAAACACATAGAGAACAGTGGTCCTTAAATATGCCAAATGGCAAGGCCCTGACTCACCACATTGCACTCAGGCTATAGCTGATATTAATATCAATTCAAACTGCTAAAAATTACTACCCCAGGCAGCTGTGTAAAGTCACTTTTTTCACACGTTTCCTTGTAACAAGTGAAGTCTTAGAGTAATGCCTTTAAATAGTTGTAGAAGAGAAAACTGAAGGCGAGGTGCCAGTTTCTAAATCTAGAAGCATCACCTCTGTGGGTGTGTGTTTGGTGAAGAGCATTCCCGGGAGCTTACTCTGCTTGCTGTGTAGAGTGCCACTCCTAAGTCCTCAGCCCCCTGCACACACTATTGCTAGGGTGGTCTTCCTGGTGCCATGCTTTACACTGGCAAGGAAGCAGGTTCTGGCTTCAGGCAGTTCTTGCACAGATATTGTATCTCTTGCCTTTTAGCCATGTTACCTGAAAGATGGGTGGTGCACACTGACCTCCCAGCCTTTGTACAATGAATGGGAATCCTTTCTCTGCCTGTGGTTTGGTAGTAACTTAAGACATTCTAGCCCTCCCTCTGTTCATTGTATCTTTGTACATCCCCTTCCTTCTCCTCTTCTCTCCTGCTTTTATACTTCAAGGTATTGCACCTTCAATGCTTACCCTGAGAACTTCCTAATGGCTTCAGCCCACATTGATTGGCAGCCCACTTTAAATAGTCTTATTTTTTTTTGCTAGTAATCATTAATTTATCATTGCAGTTTTTTCCAGTTATATGTATAAGCCTATCCCGAATACTTGGAATAAATGTCTGTGGACTTGTGGTGATTTATTTTTATGTAGTTATCATACTATGTATTATTGTATGTTGTAACCAGTGGATCTAGTAAAAATGCAATTGATTATTACTGGGTAGAACCCATCCAGATCTATGTCTAAAAGGCCAGTCTCTAATAAGGCAAACAGTGGCTAAGCCACTTTGGCTTTTAAGCTTCTAGTTAATTAAACAGCCTTTCATTCTGTGAGCTGACCTACTTTTTAAAATAAACTATCAGCTGGCTGAGTTTTTTTTCCACGTTTTTTTTTTCTGTAAAAATCAAAGCAATCTTCAAACTTCTCATCCTATTAATGTATTTGAATTTCAGTGAGTTTGGATAGCTAAATACTTACTGTACAACCCTTAAGGATTTAAATAGCAGCTTTAACTTCAGAAACATATAAAAAGAAAACAAAAAAAAAAAAACAAACAAAAATGCAAGAATCAGAAAAGTTATACAGGATCATTCCAACCAAATCAGTCAAGAAAAATACACAAAGGGAAGACAATGCGGAGCCAGTCCCTCCGAGAGCACCTAACCAGTGTACATCTGAGGAGAGTGTCACACTTCAAGGTGGCTAAGTCTTGGAATGTGTGTGAGAAAGTTCACAGCAAAAACTAGTCGCAGAGTTTGAGGTGAATTGAAACACCCCAGTGCTTATAAAAAATTCATTTTTTCACTTATCCAGCATTTCTCTAAATAAATCATTATCCCTCATTAAATACATAAATCCCTGCTGCCTCCAACTCAGAGCATGGGTGCATCCTTTCAAAACACAACTTTAGAATGCAAAACAATATTTCAAATTCAAGGCTCTATCTTATCTTTTTAAAGGCTATTTGTGAAATATTTTTTAGCTGGGCAAAGATGGGCTATATTTGTTTATGCTGCAGAATATTGCTTTAATTGTGCAAAGGTGTGTCACATTTGTTTATGTTGCATTTGTTTAATGCTGTAAAGATGTGCATTTAATTATGTAAAGATGTGTTGCACTTGTTTCACCTTGCCTGCCTAAACCACTTGATTGATAGATCTAACAGTAAGGCAGAAAAAGGACAGCTGGGTCTGGCAGGCAGCAAGGATAAATAGGAGGAGAAATCTAAGCTTGTGGGAAGAGAAGAACAGAATCGAAGAGACATCTGGGGTCCTCCAGCCAGCCTGGTAGCTGCTGGACAGACAGACATGAGAAGCAGTAAAAGTAAGAAATACAGAAGAAAAGAAAAGGTAAAAATCCCCAAGGCAAAAGGTAGATAAAGAATAACAGGTTAATTAAAGTTAAAAGAGCTAACCAGAAACAAGTCTAAGACATGCCAAAGATTCAAAACTAATAAGAGCTGGTTGGTGGCCCAAAAGAAAAAGTCTGGTACAAGGCTAAGGTAGTTTAAGAATAGTATTGTTAGCTGGGCGATGGTGGCGCAAGCCTTTAATCCCAGCACTCGGGAGGCAGAGGCAGGTGGATCTCTGTGAGTTCGAGACCAGCCTGGTCTACAGAC
>NC_022010.1:57383023-57392212 GCF_000317375.1 Microtus ochrogaster
CAAGGCTAAGGTAGTTTAAGAATAGTATTGTTAGCTGGGCGATGGTGGCGCAAGCCTTTAATCCCAGCACTCGGGAGGCAGAAGCAGGTGGATCTCTGTGAGTTCGAGACCAGCCTGGTCTACAGACCTAGCTCCAGAACAGGCTCCAAAGCCACAGAGAAACCCTGTCTTGAAAAAGCAAAAAAAAAAAAAAAAAAAAAAAAAGAATAGTATTGTTTTATATCTATCATCTTGATGTAGGTATTAATCGCAGCGAATATTAAAATAACTGAGTTTAGATTTTAAAATAGGTTTTTAGTGTTCTATTTCAGCTTCATTTATTGTTGGTGTTTATCTTATATCCCAGGATTTATAATTTCATTGTTTTTTAAGTCCTGGAATGAAGTTAATTTTCAAACTGTGTTAGTCAAATGCTTCCTGTTGTCAGTTTAATTGTGTTCCCCACAAATATACCTGGAATGTTTGTTGTGGTTTAAATGTAAAATATCCCTCATGGGTTCATGTGTTTGAACACTTGGTCCTCAGCTGATTTTGCTATTTGGGAAGGAAGTGGGACCTTTAAGAAGACTTTGGGAAGGAAGTGAGTCACTGGGCACATGCTTCCTAACTGTGGAAGAACTGCAATCTGCTGCCATGTTTCCTCCGACTGTGAAGGGCTGAACCAAAACAACCCTCTCCTCTTCAACTGCATTTTGTCAGACAGATGCTTGTAGTAACAAGGAACTAATGCAATATCCTAACATGCGGATGTGACTTTATATGGCGACTGTATCTGTGAAGATGTAATTAAGTCAAGGTCTGACTAGATTGAATTGGGCCCCCCGAATCCAGCGTCAGGAGATGTCAAGGGAAAGAAAGACTGGAAGGCACACAGAAGCTGTGTGAAGACTGAGCCAGAGGTCCGAGTTAATGCGGACAGTGAAGGATCACCAAAGACACCAGATGATGCAAGAGGCAAGAATGCAACTTTTCTTAGAGGTTTCAGTGTGGTCACTGATCTGTCAACATCCTGATTCTAACACTTTATGTGCAGTGTGGCAATATAAGTAAATTGAGAAATTGTCAGAAACTCCTTTAGATGCTTTTTTAGATGGATGTACACGGCTCCATTTTTAAGCAGGATGTCTGTATAGTTGTTAGTTTACAGTTTTATGTCTCTATCCCTCTAGATGTAGCTTTAGATAGATAACCACCTATTCTGTCTATCTACCAACTGTCTCCTGTATTTGTATAAATAAATATATTTTTCCAAGTTTCTGTTCAAACATAGTTTGACTATTTCTAATCTATCTATCTATCTATCTATCTATCTATCTATCTATCTATCTATCTATCTATCTATCTATTTGATAGTGGACCCAAGGATTAGATAAAGGTCTAATTATATAGAGGAACATATCCATGAATATATATGCATCCAGGATGCATTATAGGTAAAACACCAATTTTGGGAGCAGTCTTTAATTTGATCTCATTTCTGTGCATCTTTCCTAAGCTTTATTCACTTGCGGGATCAATTTCTTCTATGGGACTAAAGTCTACATGAACTGTTGAATTCCTTTTGGTTGTAGGGACGTCCTTCCAAGCTAATGGTAGAGGGATCAGGAAGGGGTGGATTCTGTGGAAGCCTTGCTGGGGAGTGAGGAATGAGCCACCTGGACCTCTAGCTGAGGCCTATTGGGTCCAGACAAGAGCAGCCAGCAGGATAGCGTAGGTCTGGATAAGATCCATCCCTGCCTAAGGAAGTGGGATGGCCCTGGAACAGAAGAGATGGAGGATCTTTGTAGGGGAAGGGCTTGGCAGACATTTTCTTTCAGAGGTCACAGTAGGGGCAGACATGCTATAATTATTGCCACTGAGTGAAGGTCAGGAAATGATGAGCTCTGTGGAGAACACAGCAGTATTCTTGATTTCTATCCAGGGAATCATTTGTTCTTGTAAAGAGGTCAAATTTTTGGTGTTTCTGTCTCTATAATTTTTTTTTCTCTATAGAGATGTCAATTATCTTGATGCAAAGAGAACAAGCTCTTGCTTTTATGAGCCCTATCCCAGACATCATATTTAAATATAAAGGCTTCCTTAGGTGCTGCATCCCTGGTGTTTTTACTCTAGAAGAAATGGATCATGCTGTGTGTTGTCCCAATCTTTCTAGTAGTAGCTACAAAGTGCTGTAGCTCAGCACAGGGATAGTTTCACTTTTATAGACTATCTAAATACTCAGGAGAGTAAGCATCTTATCAATTCTAGAACAATCAGGAAGGACACTGAAAGAATCTCATCCACTGTCATTTATTCAGTGGGTTTAAAAACAAGTTCCTAGCCATGGGTAATTGATAACCAAGGTTGTCCTCTGTTCCCCAAACAAGAGACAAGGCACACACACACACACACACACACACACACACACACACACACACACACTCGCATAAATGAACATGCATACACCGATTGGTTCCTGATAAAATTTTGTTCAGAATATGTGATACTTTGTGACACACTTTTATGTTTCTAGCTCAACTGAAGTATGATACATAAAAATAATATGTATCCATCTTTTAGTATCTATGGGAAATTAGTTTTAGAATCCCAAGAAAATGAAATTTCTTGAATGCTCACGTACATGTATGAAATATGTCAGTATTAGAGAACTATGACATAAAAGTCTATGTGTTTAATGTGGGCTCAGTTTTCCCCCAAGTATTTTGAATTTTTGTTGACTTCAGAGATGTGGAGTACATGGGTATTATGGGGGACTGGATACTCAAGGTTTATGGTGAAATGATTCCATGTATGTACATATTGGGGGGAAAGGATAGCCACAATCAAATAACCACAATCAAAATACACATTGCCACACTGGTGCAGAAGAATTGTCTGTATTCTGTCAATCATGTTTTAAATAAATGCTCATTGGCCAGGCAGGAAGTATAGGCGGGTCAACCAGACAGGAAGTAGAGGTGGGGCGATAAGAACAGGAATGCTGGGAAGGAGGAAGCCTGTTTCTCCTGAGTCCTGTGCAGACCATGGAAGAAGCAAGATATGACCTGACCTGCTGAGAATTGTGCCAAGCTATGAGGCTAACATAGATAAGAATAATGGGCTGATATACATTATAAGAGCTAATACAAAGACTGAGCTAATGGCCCAATCAGTTTATAACCTAATGTAGACTTCTGTGTGATTCTTTGGTGCCTAATGACTGTGGGAACCAAGCAGGAAAGAAACCCCATCAAGCAGGACCACATGCTACATCACACTTAGTGTTATTTGTTAGTAGGGGCAGGGAGAGAATATTTTTTATTTACTCAAAACCAGCTTCATCTAATTAACAAAGTTCTCAACTGTAGACTCAAGTTAAATGTAAAAATCCCTGGATGCTGTTCATCTTAAAACTAAAAGTTTGTATTTCTTTTTAAAACAAAGCTACCCTATATTTCCAATTCCCTTGTCTTCAGCAAACATTGTTTATTATATACATCTCTGAAAACTGCTCTTTTTAGAGTCAACTTGTCACCAGGAGCATGCAGTATTTACCTTTCTGCCTCGATTACTTTACTTAGCATAAAGTTCTTTAGATTTAACCACGTTGTCTCACATAGCAGGATTTCCTCAGATTCTGCTTCAGGTGTAGAGGTAAAAAATGAGTTTTCTTTATCCATACACATCTCACACATTAGAACGATGCTGCTAAGGACACATGACATATAGCTCTTGGAGGTGATTTCCTTTTCTGAGAAATGTACTCAGAACCAGGGTTGTTGTGGTGCATGGTGGTTTTATTTTTGTGGTTTGGAGTCACTTCTGTAATGTTTGGTCAATTTACATTCCCACTAACAGTGGATGTGGGTTTCTGCCTCTTCATCTCCCCTACCACCGCTTATCTTTTTGATATCAGCCAGCCTAACCAGTTATGAAAGTTCTATGTGGCTTTTTAGTCTAGGTGAACAGTGAGCTGCAGTGATTAAATGCTTTTTCTCTTACAGAATGAGTGTAAAACCCTCTGTTCTCCATACCAGTACCATGGAAACTATGCAGTATTGTAGCTGTGACCCCTGCAAAGAGGAGCAAAGGCAATGGCCTGCCAATGAATTGTCCTTGAACTAAGCTAAACTTCATTTTTATTGATTTAATTTGTTTGACACAATCCAGACAATTACTGAACGATAGCTTATTATGTGAATATGCACCAGACCCACTTGGAGAGTTAATTACATGCTTTTAAAATAGTTTTGTTAGAGTTATTTTGGAAGATTTTTAATTTTTGGTTTTGAATAATACTTGTTATGAGTAGTTTTGCAAGAGAAAAGAAAATATCAAGTGAAAGTGACCCTTATATGAATCCAGGTTGCAATCTCAGCCTTCAAGAGGATGCATAGGAGAGTCAAGAGCACATGGATGTTCTCTAGATCACATATCAGTAGCACAGAACTTCAGTGTGACTCATTTCTTCCTCTCCCAGAGTGGTGATCTCACTCTGTGGTACCAAGTTGCTCAGCTGTTTTTGTGCATGTGGTTCTTTAAACAATAACCCATCAATCCACTATTTTGAGGATTCTGACTTTTTCACAGTTATAGACAGCAGGAATTTAATTCATGAATCTTAACATTTGCCTCAATTTCATAGATGGAGAACAAGTAGGATAAACAAATCTAGAGTGTATCTTTTTTATCTCCTTTTCAACTCTTTGCTAGCTCAGGTGATATTTCAACTAAGAATGGAGTTAAGAGTTGTTTCAGATGAGGCAAATATCTCTAAGACAGTTTCTGGACAACCGTCTCCTGTATGCTGGACAACTGTCTCCTGTATGCTGGACTGAGAAAGCTTAAACCAGAAGCTGCAGAGAAGAATTAAAGCGTCTCTTATGGTCTGCCACAGCTAGCCATATAACCCCAAACAAACAGCATCAAATGATTAACAAAATAAAAGAGGGTTAAATGGCTTTGTGATAGACTATATTTCATTTGAGACTACTTCTACTGGAACGTATCACAAACTAAATTGGAAATAAAGGCTATTAAGTTTCAGTCAACCCATGAAATTATGACTGCAAACATTCATTATTTCTGGAAGCTGCCTATTGACAGCCCTTTGCCTGAAGAAAGAATTAAACGACCCGGTCACAACAGAATACAATCACTGAGTTTCCGATTATAAATTCATCATGTGTTCAGAAGCCTTTGCCACTATCTTTGAGTAACATTTAGGTATATATACTATAAAGGCATATAGGTATATAAGTGTAAAGAGTATATATAAATTTTAAAATACCTTTTGACAAGGTAGAAATCATAGTGCTGAAAATCAAAATCTATGTGCCAGATTTTGCCAAGAAGCCAAAGTTAGATTATCCTTGTACATAAAAATATAGGACGAGGAGAGAATAGATCGGTCCAAATACACAAATTTACAGAAGTACACAACATAATGAATTTCTTAATTTCTGAATAGATATTGTTTGCTTCTTATTGACTCATTTAAACAAACATTATTGAGCCAGATCTTTGCCCAAACACCCATGTAAGGAAAGTTGAAGAGCGATGCTCAATGTTCTGCAGGGCAAGTAGTAACTCAGAGATGGTGGGGATGAGTCAGAGAATGTAGCTTTTGAATTATGCACAGGAGCATATGTGAGAAACACTTAAGTGGACCTTAGCAGTGCAGAGGGCTTGCCTTAGAAATGACTCTCAAGACATGGTAGAGGCTGTGCAAGCACACTAGGGGCAGAAGAGGATTCAGGACAAATTATGCTTCCCTGCCTTGAACAGAGATGCCTCTCTTTCCAGAGAATGGTGGTAAAGGAAGAAACTCCTGGTTGCTCAAGGTGCTGAGATTAAGGACAGTTGACTGTTCATAAAATAAGACATGCATCTCTAAGGCTCGGGGTACAGTGAGAAAGAGGGTAGAAAGAATATAAGAGTCAGGCTATAGGGAGAGGGGCTGAGAAATGCTATCTGCAAGGCAGAAAACAGTCAGGAGTTCAAAGAAGCCATGGTTATGTGCATTGAGCCTGCAGGAGACTGGTCTTGTGGACTCCCATTCACAGATAGAGGATGGGCTCCCAGGCCCTTCCCCTCACAGCTGAACCAGTAGCTGCTGGTGAGTTCTAAGATGCAGAGCACCAATATTTTCAATTGTGTGCCCACTGGTGAGCCCACAAAGCTCTGGCAGACAAGTCCAAATCTGTGGCTACTCAGCCAGACAATCCTTGTTAACATCAGTGAATCAAGGGAGCAGGAGAGAAAGCATGAATGTGGGAAAGAGATTTGAGGGAAAGGTGAGGGGGAAATTGGCAGCAGTGGGAGAGGATCAGAATGCATTATATACATGAATTCATGTATGAAATTGTCAATGAATAAATTTAATTAAAATGTGTAACATATAACAGCAACAGAAATGATGGATAGACTTTTTGTTGACATTATTTTTGCTTTTTTTTTCAAGACAGGGTTTCTCTTTGTAGCCTTGGTTGTCCTTGAATTCACTTTGTAGACCAGGCTGGTCTTGAACTCACAGATATCCACCTGCTTCTGTCTCCCAAGGGCTGGGATTAAAAGCATGCATCACCACTGCCTGGCTATATTAAAACTTTTAAAGGGATATCTTACTCCATACTTTTCCTTACTTGAAGATAGAGTAGCAGCAGGGTGAGACATGGAAAGGGTTACTTTGGAAGAATGCTAAATGAAGTTTCAGATTTGGTCCTTGTCTCATAGGAAAAAAAAAAAAACCCGGGGTTTTGACAGTGTTGCTCGTATTGCTAAATGCCTATGGCATTGTTCAATTTGTGGATTCCAAGGCTATATAAAGTCATTTGCAAAGTTGCTTACTATTTTTCACTTCTGAGGCATGTAGTTTTGAGGGAAAAACTTCAATAAATTATGGTTTTGTTATGGTTTCTCTTTGGTGGGAGACCATGTCAGAGGATTAAAACATTCTACTTTATTTGGTTTAAGTTTGGTAGGATCCCATAGGCTGCAAGGCAAATCTGAGGAACAGCTGACTCTCAGGAAATAAGGACACTATTGAGGAGAACTGATCCATCAGTCTGCCGAGAACAAAGTGAACCAGTTCAAACCAGATATCACCTTACACAGGCCTTCTATTTACTAGAAGACACACAGTTTTACAGGTCAGTGTAGTTACAGAATAGAACTTGATACATTTTTCAGTGGGGACAATCCTAAGTGACTTTGGATTTCTGTCTCTTATTTACTTCATCAATTACAATCTGATAAATTTATGACCTGTCTTAACTTTATTGGGAAATATGGATAACACTTTTGATCTGATATTATATAAAGATAAAAGGATATCCATATTTTGGATGCAGTGATATAATCCAAAAGAAAAGTATAACCATATTTAGTCTGAATAAAAATTATGACATTGAGAAGCAATAAAATTCTTAACTAATTTGAGTACTTAACAGAAGGTTTTGTCATGCTGTATAGATATTATGGAACAACCATCATGCTATAGCTAAGTCTATATGTTAGGAATACTACCACCTTTTGATGTAATTACAGTATTAGAATAAATTGAGTCATAAAGCCAAATAGTTTGCAGAGCTTAGGATGAGGGTAGAATTGAGGAAGGGGAAGATGAATTGCTGAGAAACCAAAGAGATTTATTTTTCACGAATTTTTGGGTAAATTTTATATGTCAAATGACCTTATTCTGTCAGCCACAGTTTTAAAGTATTGGCTCATCATGGGCCAGTGACAGAATCTCAAGGTCCTTGAAATTTACATAAGAACAGTAGCTTTAGAATGATCTTTCGGTATGCTTCTGGAAACTGTTTTCCCAGTCTCATCTTTCTCTTCCATTTCTTTCAGATCCTATGTTATATTTTAAAACATTTCATTCATTTCTCAAGTGATTACTAAAAAACAACAACAGTTTAGTTATATAATAAGTATTGAATACAGAAATTATTGTAACATGGCAGGATTTTCTTAAATGACAAATCGCTGACAGATGCGGACTTTTGTCTCGTTCAGCTTGGGTTTCTAGGCCAAGTGATTTAACCCCTTTGTGCTCTATGTCCTAGTCTATATACAGGGACAATCACAGGTGCTTACGAGGGGCCAGAGAGGTGGCACAGCAGTTAAGAATCAGAGTAGTTTTGCAGAGTACCCGAGGTTGGTTCCCAGCATGCATATCAGAGAGTGCACAGTTGCCTGTAACTTCTGCTTTAGGAGGATCACAAGCCTGTGGCCTGTGTGGTTACCTGTACTCAAGTGCACACCATCCTCTCTTCAATCTTTTCTTTAAGAGAGCTGGGTAGTTCAGAAAGAGGCCTGCTCCACCCTTTTTCTGCTGCCCACTTGAAGAGTCTTCTCTGCCTATGAAGCCATCAGCTCACAGTTCTCCTTTGCTTTGTGCTGTCTGCTTCTTTACCTGGTCACACTCCGCTCTGCGTTACTTGGTTTGTCGTGTGCTCATTTTATTTACGAAGCTGAAAGTGCTTTAAGAGAAGGAATGCTATCTTGCCCAATTCTTGCTAAAAATCCAATAGAAATGCAATGACATTTAATTAAGTGGGGATCAAATTTCTTTCTTAGTTTTCTTTACTTAAAACCATCTTTAGACATCTTGTAAAAGATCTGATGCTATAAAAATCTATGTGATGCTAACCCTGTAACAGTGTTACAATAGCCACTTTCTTTCTGTCAGGTGGTGTGCTGGGTTTTGTTTGTATTAAGATTGGGTAGCTGGATGGAGGTGGGGTTCCTTGGACTTCCCACAGGTCAGGGAACCCTAAGTGCTCTTCGGGCTGAGGAGGGAGGGGATTTGATTGGGGGAGGGGGAGGGAAATGGGAGGTGGTGGCGGGGAAGAGACGGAAATCTTTAATAAATAAATTAATTTAAAAAATAACCAAGTAAAACAAAAAAGAAAAAAGAAAAAAAAAAGATCGGGTAGCTGAGTTATTCCTTCATGAACCTGTTCTTGTGCCATTGCTGCATTTTTGATGCCTTGGTTTCCTGTGTAGTTTTTTGGGCATGCTTTCCTACAGGTAGAGCTTAATTGGGTTCAATTTTTGGTTAGGGCTCAAGGGACACAAAAGCACTACTGCTCTTTCCTTTTGCCTTGGTTTATGGGGAAGTCTACGCAAGGCACAGGATAGAAGAGTAGAAAGTCACCTGTCACCTTCCTCATCATGCCTGCCAAAAGTTAGGACAGAAAA
>NC_022010.1:57392370-57449741 GCF_000317375.1 Microtus ochrogaster
AGAGAGAGAGAGAGAGAGAGAGAGAGAGAGAGAGAGAGAGAGAGAGAGAGAGAGAGAGAGAGAGCACTTGTAAGCAAGCTGGGTGATCTTGGCGACAGAACACTTGTCTTCCGCATCTGCTGGACAGAGCCAGCCAAACCACCTGTTGTATTTCAATTCCCCATTCCTTGGGGACCCGCAGCTTGTAACAAAAAGTTTCAGATACAGAAATTCACAAGAGTAAAGAAGTTAGAGGTCAGCCTATTCTTCCTCCCCCTGGGGATTCCCACCAGGTCCGGTGTACTGTCTGTTCTTCTTCACAATGTGGGACGTTAGAGGAACAAGGCTTTCTTTGTCCTGCTTCTTTTCAAACCTTCTAAGGGACAGAGTCTCATTTTCCTCTAAAGGACACAAGCTGTGAAATTTCAGTGTGTGTGAGGTCAAGAGGTGTGCTCCCAAGTGTCAGCCGACGGCCACTTTCAAGACCTTCTGGGATTTGTCCTGTGGTATCTTTCACACTGAGTCCTGAGTGGAGGAGCCTATTTCTTCCATTGGCCAATAAAATATCCAGTGGGGTGTTTTAACACCACAACGAATGGTTTAATCTATTTCTTTGAAAACATGGAAAAGGTTTTTCACCTCCAACTTTGATCCTGGGATCATTGACTCTCTATCTGTGCATAAAAAATAATAACCTAAAAACAACTCTTTCAATTTTCTCAGGGTCTTTCTTAATTTAAAAGAGAGGTTGACAGGTAAATTGTTCTAACTCTTTCATTTTATAATGAGAGAAACTGATGCCCAGAGCAAGGAAGTGAATTTCCAGGAAAAAAAAAAAAATCAGGAAGATCGTAGTCTCTCAGACTCAAGCCCAGGGCAGTATCAGTAATCGAGCCTTCACATTTTCCAACATACGAAAAGGAATCTGCCTCATTCTGCTTCTGTCTACATCAAAAAGATAAGATCTTCCCAAATGTGTCATCTAACCTCTGGGAACACCTGCCACGAAGTCTCGGAGACAATCTAACCACAGCTGCTTTAACCTGTTTGTCTGGATGCCTGGCTGCCTGCCCTAGTACATCCCCTTACAGGCTATGCAGACTCTCTGGCTAGCTTTACAGACTAGAATCACAGTTTGTCTAGCTGTAGCGAGTCTCAGCTAATGTTAAATAGCCACACAAATGTTGGTACAGGGAATCTCTACTTGTTGTATATGATAACCTCTCCTCACTTACCACACACACACACACACACACACACACACACACACACTGTGAAAACAGTCTACAGTACTCATGGTTGGGTTCCTGTGAGTCTTATAAAACACCAAGTTTGAGATCAAATCCCAAGGCTACAGCTGATCATCTCTTAGGCTTAGACCAATTAATTACTTTATGTCATGAAAACTCAGGTTTCCCATATGAAAATGAATAAAATATTAATAATTGACTTATAAATTTAGCAACAAAATAAAAGATTCTGGAATGTTTGATGGACATTAATTGTATTACTTATCTCCATACATTCCACCCTGAGTGACAGTGAGGTCCTTTCAAGAGCTGATGTCATATTGCACTAACCATGCTAGCCCTTTAAGTGCCTTTGCTTCTGCTGGGGTTTAAAAGGAAGGCTGCCATGTATTTGTCAGCGTGGCTCACACAGCCCTGCTGGTTTCTCTGCCCTGCTGTCTCTCTTGCTGGGGGCTGCCGCCGCCGTTGATATGGAGTTATTCTATAATAAACGGTGGCAGGAGAACACTCTACTTTCACGTTTTGGGTTTTATTTGGAATTCTTTCAAGAGAGTAGCATCTTCCTTCCAGTGCCTTCTGTTTTTTTTTGTTGAGGACGTTCTATTTCCTTGTGGCCCAGATAGGAGTCTCTAGAAAACCTATGTGGCTGACACCAAGCTGGTTTTGTCAGCTGAGGTTTTGATCCTGATTTTTTCTTTTTCTAGAAATTATCTTTCCAGAAGCTCTAGAAGTCATGGCACGTGGGCTAGCAACCAGACCTTGCATCTGCAGCATCTTCCCAAGTTCAAATCCCAGTGGTAGGATCCTTGATAGTTCTCAGTAAGCTGATATAGAAGAATTCATATCAATTATACTCATCTGAGAGAGGTGAAAGCTGTTAACTGTGTAAAAAAGAGAGATGTGGCCACAGTCTAACTTTCTCCCTACATCAAAGCCTGCCATCCAGGAACGCTATGGGAGACACTGTTTTGATCTTACCAGCAAGGTCTTAGATGTGCCTGAAAATAGCCAGTTTAAAAATCCTGGCTCCCCAAAGCTGTTGGTATTGAGATGACTGGTATCTGCTCTCATTTTTATACTTCAACTCTCAGCGTCACTCAGCACTGCCTCTTGTTAATGGGCCAGCGGGAGGAGATGGAAGCAAAAGCAATGAAGTGATTTGTCATCTTAGGAGATATGGCAGGTCATCAAAGAGTCTTTTAGTTTAGTTTAGTTTTTGTTTTTCTTTTGGTATAAGCTGTAAAGTCTATCTGAGTCACAAAGTGACACTTGGTACGTCTAGAGATACTGAATGATTATACTAATTACACACTGCCTATGGGGAAGAATAGAGCTGATTTAGACACTGGACTAGAAATTTGCCTTAGGACTCTAGAGGAAAGGAGTTTGGAGTTTGTTTGTTTCTGTTAAGTAACAAACAAAATAGAAAGTAGTTTCAACCTGACTATTAGCAATCAGCTGCCATCATTCAGTTTTATCACATTGGCTAAATTACCTCAGATAGAGTAATTGTAACTTTGTGAGTCATAAATATGAATATATATTTACATACAATATAAAATGCTCCTGATGTTGTTACTATAAATATATATTTAACAAGGGGTGTCCCAAGGGATTCACAACGTAGATAGTTTCTGCAAAAATGCAGTTACAATCTTTTCTCACTATATACATATGTGCATGTACAGTCATGTGTACCTACACAAAGTCCACTAAATAATTTTGTAATAAACAAGTGATATAAATACAGGACATTTGTGATGACCTATATTTTTTACTTGAGACGACCTTGATAGTTTACTTTAGAAGATGAAATCTAACCTGAACTTGGAAGATGTTTGAAAGGTTAATATAAATAGATAACAAAAGAAAAGAAACACTTGTCTGAGAAATACAATGAAAGTTTAGAGATGGAAAAATGGAATGTGTTTGAAGGTGACTGAGAGAGAGGGAGAGAGAGAGAGAGAGAGCAATGAAAGTTTAGAGATGGAAAAATGGAATGTGTTTTAAGGTGACAGAGTAAGGAAGCTACTGACATTGGAGCAAGGGGATGAATTCAGGAGAACAGCAGTGTAAGGCAAGCAGGAAATGGAGGACAGCTCTGGTGTGAATTCTTCTGAGCACTATGATAGAGATTTAGTGTGTATGTGTTCTATCACTTATGATGTAGTTACAGTTCAACTAACATTATGTCGTATTTATCAATTTTATTTGAGAATGCAGAAGACATTCCCAAATCACAGTGAGTTACATCCCAATCGTGGAATCATAGATTGATCATTCTGTGAACTGAAAATGTTCTACTTATTTAGCTTAATAAACAGTGTTGCTTAGAATGTGTTAGCTGGTAGCTGGGCAAAATCCTGTATCACTAATCCTATTTTATAAGAAATCGGTCAAAGTCCCAGGTAACTTGCTTAACACCTATATTTGAAAAAGACACTGGTGACAAGTTAGAGTAATAAGCCATAGTTGTTCATCATATGTTGGTCTGGGAGCTTATTGCCACTGCCCAGCTTCATAGAAGTGCCTACTGCACATATAGCCAAATCTAGTTTTTTCTCAGCATGAATATTGCTATATCATCACAAATTGGATTATGGAGTTAAGCCATAATCATGAACCAACCCATAGTTACTATGCAGGGTTTTTTATCTGTTGATGCTAGGCAAGAGCCTCAAGTGGTAGCTGCCCCTTGAGCCACACAGCCAGAAGAGTAAACAGTCTATACCTTATATTGTATTGGGTTGAAATGGTTTTGTTTTAACACAGAAATATTTACATTTCTTCATATCTATAAAATTTTCAGCTATATATTTGTATATATATATATAAAATTATGATGTATTCAATGTTTTATTGTAAAGTGGGTTTGATATTAGACAATGTTAGATGACTTTTCTCTATTTTAGGGAATTGTAAGTGTTGTGAGCATTTAAGATTGGCTACATTAAACTGCTTCGCTTGGGTGGTTAATTATGTTCAGGATAATATTTAGAGGAAGAGGAACCATTTTTATGATAGCGTGGGAAGGCTCCCAGAGGAAAGGGGATAGGAAGGCTGAATTATAGGTTTTGAACATTGTGTGGAGATGACCATTGGTAGAATTTATATTTGTAGGTAGTCTGTAAAGCAAACCCTGCTTTTGGACACAAGATAGTTAAATGAGTAGTCAAGAGTGACAGGCCCTAGTGAGTCTCTGACTGCAAAGGTAAAAGAAGAAAAAAAAGAAAAGGCCACAGGGTTTTACTTGGTTTAAGGGGAGCACGTGAGACCAATAACAGAAGTGGGAAATAAGGAGGAACACAGTTTTTGAACTTGTATTATTGGTAGTGTTTCAGAAATGTTTGTTTTATTTTCGAGAAATAAACCTTTTCAAGTCAGCAAGATAAACTTCGATTCTATTAAATTTCAAGGCCTGGAAGACCAGCTATTGAGAGCAATTAAGGTAAGGTACACAGTATAAAATGTGTAGAGAGGTAAAATATTAAATGTATTGACAACATCATTGATTATCCTCAGAATTTTCTAGAAATAATCCTCTGAAAATTTAATTTTTATATGTAACTCCATTTTCTACCTCTAACAAATCAATACTATCCCTCAGGTGGGGGGTTTAAAATATTATTTATCTAACCTCTTAAATGATTAAGTGAACAGGGCCTTACTTAATTATTATTTCCTATTCTATGGGGCTTTCATGATAGCATTTGGAGTTTGAGATTGTTAATACTAACTTTCTTGAGAACTATAGTTACATTGGCCATGACTTGAATCCTTGATTTTCACATAATATCTCTGTGACCTTTTGTTGAGGCCCACATCCCTTTTACTTTCTTGTTGTACAATGAGATAAAGATTAGGTGAGATAATATATAAATTTCTTGCCATAGTATCTCACATAAAGTATATTTGAGTGGATTTTAACTGTTATATGATTTTTACCAGCATTTATAAACCATAGGAAAAAATAGCAGGCCATGTGTCCTCTCTATTCAATTTGACATATTCTGCAGGAGCTATCTTAGCCTTACAAGAATCTCTCTATCCTGGCACAACTTAGTAACCCACCAGCTTTGAAGTCTTGTAGTTAGTAGGACTAATACTCAAAATTTGTCAAAAGGAAATCAATTGGCTGCGTGGCTACAATCTTTGACTTCACCAAATCCTCTTGGCTATAGATATGATGGGATGGCGTTTTCCCTCTCTGTCCTGATGAAAGTCAGGGCAATGAAGCTTTCTTACCCAAGGTGATGGCCATACAATGCCAGCAGAGGAAAGATCACTAATGACACTCAGCCCTTAAGTTCCTGCACTCACACACAGCCTATTTGGCTCTGTGTAAAACCCACAGTATCTGGGCGGCCGGTTTAGGCAAGTTTTCTTCATAAGTAATTATCATGGAAGATAATCCATGTCTAGTCTGCAGCCTCTATCTCTGCTGTAGAATTTGGTCTTTGTGGTAACTTTTCTTTCTGAGTAATCCATGGGATCCTAAACTTCTAACCAACCCCAGGCACATCAGCTTTAGTGCTCTGGACATCTTTGAATAACCTGTAATTTTGAAGGGAACAAGGGTTAAGACTTCCCAAAAGTGCAAGTCTTTTTTTTTTTCTTCTTTCTTAGAAGTCACCTGAGAAATTTGCCCATACCCATCACTACATCCTGGAGCTCTGTATCCCATGACAAGCAAAACAGATCAGCTTTTCCACAGGGGGTGAGGGTGAGAACAGACTTTAAGCCCACTGTACTTCCATCCTAGAATAAGAGATGTCTATTTATCTCATACTTATTTAATTAAAATATGTTCTTCCCACAATCAATTAATGTTTCCATCAGAATAAGGAGAGGGGTTGATTGGCAGGTTTTAAGAATTTATTGTCTCTCTTTAGAAAATTTTGGGTTCTGCCTAAGAGCCATCCCTGTGCTTTGTTATTTTTATTCTTATTATTGTCATCATTTCAGAATTGAGGAGCTAAAAATGTCCCTTGAGAAGAAAATCTGAGATAAAGAGGCAGACAGGATTCTTTTACCATCCTGTCGATTACTACTCTGGCTTTGACTTGACATATAAAGAAAAGATACCTTCCCTCATTTTCTTGTATGTCTTTTGCATATTATGTATAAAATTTTAGGTCTATCTCACATTATTCTTTTAGGTCCACAGTTACTCTTTTTTAATTAAAATCATTTAGTAGATTATTCGATAAAAAATATGTGGAACATCTCATTTCTCATGATCACATGAAAACCAGGTGACTTTCTTCCATGGGTGCCCTTCATAGAGGGAGGAAAATGTACTAGTTACAGTGATGGCTGTGTTAGCCTGACATCCACATCAAAGGAAACAGCTCTCCAAGCAAGACTGTCCTTAAAGGCAGAGACAGACGTGTCAGCAGCTCAGAGCCAGAAAAACCTGATTTCCAAAACTAGGATCAAACTGTCGAGACAATGCTGCCTCCATGGGAATCAAGACAAGCCCACCTGTCTGACCCCCCAGCCCCCACCCCAGACAGAACTAACTACAAAGGTGAGGCAAGCCCCAGAGTGAAAGACATCAAACAATTGCATCATGCTTTCCCTTGGGGGATTTGGTCCAGAAGACTAAGATAAAGCTTTCAAATGAGCTCTAATTAAATACTATGCCTCTTCTCTTCCCCCATTCAGGAAACAGATTGCCTCATTCTAAACCTTTCTTTATGTGAAAGAGAAAGAGGGAGAATTGGGATACACTTTTAAAAATTTAGAGGCGGGGAAGAGCAGATGAAAGCAGGGAGAAAGTGGGGAGAAGGTAAAGCCAAGGCTATTCTGCATGTGTTATAGACAAATGGCCAGTAACTGGTGGTCGTCCAGTATGTGTGGACGGAACTGGTTTATGTTAATCACCCTGGTGGCCATATTGGTTATGAAGTGATGCACATAGAATAAAATGGCTGTCTTTCATACTCCATTGGCTGACACCATCATGGACAAGAGAAAGTCATTTTATGGAGCCTATTCCTTGGGCAGTATGTGGGAAGGTGTGGCAAAGGAGGTCTCACATGCTTTACGTTGAATTATAAAAAAGAGAGGGTTATTTTAAGATTTTCTGTAATGTGTTACTACAAAGGGGATTTTTTTTATGATTGGAACTCATGAATTAAGTGTGTTTCTCTAATTGGAAACTGAATAGGCTCTATTAAAATCTTTTATTGGAATATTTATTTCATTCCTTTGACAGGATTCAAAAAGAGATGTGTAGTGCTTCACGGTGATTGTCCATGCATGAAAAATGAGTATGGGGGCAAACATAAATATGCAGTCAATAGGGCAGGCCCCAAACCTGCCTTCTGCTCTGACAGGTCCACAAATACCTCTCACAAAGACAGTCATATTAAGGCAATCTCACACCAAACCTAGTCTGGTCTTACGCTGCTCCCTGCTTCTGTTATTTAATCACTAATGTAAGCTGTTTATTTCTTCAGTCACATTCTTAGATAATACTCTTGTTTACAGAGCAGTGATGCTTCAGTTCAGTTCTCTAAAAGGGTAGATCCTTGAAGGTTTAAACTTTCCTACTTTTGAGCCTCAATGAGCAGTGTCAGCACTATCTGGAAACCTGTAAGATATTCAAATTTTTAGTTGCCCTGTTGAATCAGAAACTGTGTTGCTTCTGTAGTTGGTGTGGGAGAATTGTCTGTATTCTGCCAATCATGTTTTAAATAAATGCTGATTGGCCAGGCAGGAAGTATAGGTGAGTCAATCAGATAGGATGTAGAGGTGGGGCGAAGGAGAACAGGAGAATGCTGGGAAGGAGGAAGCCCATTCCTCCCCAGTCCAGCTCAGACTACCGAAGAAGCAAGATGTGACCTGCCCCACTGAAAAAGGTACTGAGCCATGTGGCTAACATAGATAAGAACAATGGGTTAATATAAGTTACAACAGTTAATAAGAAGCCAGAGGCAGAACAGAAACCCCAATGAGCAGGTCCATCATGTTACATTGTAGCCTCTGCTTAGAAAGTCTCCTGGTAACCGTAAAGCTCTTTCCTGTCTCAGGACAACTGCAGGAAACTGTCCAGTTCCCTCCTCCACTGCATGTACCCAAAGCACACCAACCACTCCTTGGGGGTGGCGCCATGACTTGTCATTTACCATAGATACCACCTCTGTGTAGACTATTACAAAATTAAATTGGGGAAGAAAACTATTTCACCAAAAATTATCCCTAACTCTTTACTGAATGATGAAATCATTTTAAAAAAGAGAACAATATTCTAGAAGTGTAGCTTGCTGCATTTAACTAAGTTTGCTGGTTTTTGCAGTTTCCATATTAGCAAAGCTCTTGAAACACATCAGTAATGTAAATCTGTGAATGTTCTTCCATTTCCCTTTTTGTTTTGAGGAAATCGAAGCAGACAAGACTAGTTTCATGTTCAAATAAGTCTGAGCAGTTGTGTAGCCTGAAATCCTTATGTTAGTAAGAAGAAGAAGTTCCTGTGGGTATCTAACTAGGAAAAATCAGGGTGTTGGTTGTCTCTATCAAAGAGGATGTGAGCTGTGTCACAGACTTGACTTCTGCTTGCTCAATTGGATACCTTTGTTTAGGCAGAAGTACAAGCAGATAGCATATGGTGAGTTTACAGGGCCTTATACATGTAAAATGTTTTCTACCAACATGCTTTTCTTGGATGTGTCTATGTTCACGGAGAGGGATATACATGACAACCTACCTAGCAGAGATTAAAAAGACCCACTTCATTCTTCAAGGCTTTCATGTATCAAATTGAGAGGTTAACAGCAAGCATTGCATTTTATCCTTAATGTACCATAGAGGCAGCCTCTGTCTGCACCATTAACAACAAGGAGTCCTGGGAATAAAGTTATTGCACATTTGTTCAAGCAAAGGCTCTGGCTCTTCACTGATTGCTGAAATCATTTAAATAGAGGACCCTGAAGGATGAGGGTCATCTTTCTATCTGTTGTTTCATTGGTTAAGTAATAAAGAAACTGCCTAGGCCCATTTGATAGGCCAATCCTTGGGTGGGTGGAGTAAACAGAACAGAATGCTGGGAAAAAGAAGCTGAGTCAGGAGTTGCCATGATTCTCCCACCATACACAGACACAGGTTAAGATCTTCCCTGGTAAGCCACCTCGTGGGCTACACAGATTATTAGAAATGGGTTAGATCAATATGTAAGCTAGCCAATAAGAGGCTGGACCTAATGGGCCAGGCAGTGTTTAAAAGAATACAGTTTCCATGTAATTATTTCGGGTATAAAGCTAGCCGGGTGGCGGGACGCAGCCTGCCGCAGTTCTATTTCAACAGGACCCATATTCCAAGACAACAAAGAAGATTTGATACACCTGCAAAGAAGAGAGTAAGTTTTTTCACATGACATTTTTTTTTTCTGGGTGCGAAAGGGTGATTGCTCATCCATTCTCAGGAACAGGCGTCAATGGGGAGAAATGGCTGGGTTTCTGCAAGAGGAACTGAGTGACCCAAGATAAGAAAGAGTAAAGCCTTTCACTTGCTTATAGGATAACCTCCAGTTAACCCTTCCTGGAGCTTGGTATTTGAGAAACTGAGTGTTCTCATCCTAAAAAAGAAAGTCAGGACACTGTACTGTTATTTTTTTTTTTTTTTGGTTTTTTGACTTTGTATTCATTTTTAGCATAGCTCATTATTAGTTATTACCCCTGCCCAGATGTAATGAGCTGGAGTCTGCCTAACACTCATCATTACGTAGTAAATCCACGTAATGAGAACACTGCACCAAGGCAAGGGTTTTAAAAGCAATGGATCATCTCAAGGCTAAGAGAAGCACCCTTGCTTATGTATAGTGTCCTAGGTTACACTACTGCTGTCATAATTATGAGCTATAGGAAGAAAGGTGAGTTGAGAAGATACTTTAGCCAGAGTGAAATTCTAGTTTAAATAGTATCATTAAAACATAATACAGAAAATAAAAATTGGAAGCCAGTTTTAGAATGCCGCTCATGTTACAAGATGTCAGAATCATGCATAATGCAGGAGAGGGGCTGCTTGCATAGACTGTGCCCAAGAGGATTTAAACTTGATTCTTGGATGTGAGGAGCTGATCTTTGAAGCATGAGGTCTGATAAGATTCTGCCTGACTCCAACGACATTCCAAGGAAGTGTTCTCTCTCCATCTGATGCATATTTATTTCTAGGGTGCTGAATGAAGGAGCATTCATACAACATGGCAGATTGCACTTCCACCATATTTTTCATTAATCACCTTTTCTTTGGCATCGTCACCACTGCCTCATTATTGATCTGTTTTTTTTTTGAACCCTCTGTGTGAATAAACGTATGATCACAAAATTGCCCATTGATCAATGCCAGCAAACACATTCCTGCAAGCACAACCTTTAACTCCTCTTCTGCCACAACCTTTGTTCCGTTTCCTTTCTCAGGCAAAAGCCTGAAAAAAACCCAAACGGTTTTGTAGGAAACAAATCCAGATTTTACCACATTTACAAAACTGGATATAAAACATTACAGTGAGCATCCTCTCCTATAACGGCTCAGCCTTCAAGTCAAAAGGCTTTTCTTGCTCGCCCTAACAACACTCCCTCCACTGTGAGTTAAGGGTTCTATTGGGGTTTGTTGCCACATACAGAGAAACCACCATCTTTGAATACATGTACTGAGTACAAACATATTTATCCACACACGAACCTCTCTAATTTGGACATAATTAGAGGAAGGGCTATTTAATTACTGAAAAGTCTTAAATTATAGATGGCTGATTACTTTTGAGTACATAAAGTAATAGCAGGAAATGACTAACAGAGTGTTGCCAAGTGCAGGACCTGCCAGGCCTGTTTTAATGAATAGCTAAAGATCACTGAAATTAGCACATTAATTGTATGCATGTAAATTGCTTCTGCTAAGTGCATTGAAATGTTGTTCTCTTTGTACTCACATTGAAATTATTTATTTGGTGAGTAGACCCTTTTCATAATTATTCACAAAAGATAAAAAGTGACCTCATTATAGCTCTTGCCCAAATCTTACTACAGCCAATTCCAAGCCCCCCGCTCCACATTCTATCATGAACATCAATACACTTATATTTCCTATGCATGGATTCAGCATTTTGTGGATTCAAGTAGACTTGGACTGAGAAAGGTTGGGTTAAAAAATATATATGAATGTACTAAACAACCAGGCAATATTTCTCTTTTCAATATTTCCCGAACAATGCAAAACAGCAGCAATTTTGTACACGTTGTAACTAATATTCAAAGTGATCCAGACATGATTTAGTGACCAGAAGAGAGTATGCATGGTTGTATATTAATACTGTTCTGTTTTACACAGGGGAATTGGATAGCTAAATCTATTATTCAAGGCCATGAACAGAGTTCCTTAAAAATCCAACCTGTCTTTAAGGTATTCCTTTAATTTTATTCTTTTCCCTTACACAATTTTGTGGGGAAGGTAAGACAACACTAGAGAAAACTTCCGGAGCAGGAGTCCTTGTCCCATTTACTGATGCAACTTTGAATTCGCTGCCAAGTAACCCAGAGCCTCTGTGATCTCATCTGCTCTACAGGGGTGTTAGAAGGATGAAATGAAGTGGTGTTTACGGAAGAGCATTTCAGACTTCGCTGTCAAACTTTCCCAGGCTGCTCCTGTCAGGTCTGCCATTCAGCTGGGTCCACTCTCTACCCCAGGCAGTTCTTATTATCTGGGAAACATGTTTTGGAAGCATGGGGCCATAGGAGTTTCTCTTCTGTTGCCATGTGTGCAATGTACACTACAGGAGGAAACGAGAGTGACAGCACAGGAAACAAAGAAGTCACCACAGAATCCTGACAGTTTTCCCATTAATGTATCTAGTGTAGAGCCATTGACTAGATCAAAGTCTGTGCTCTCCACAACTGAACAGCTCAATTGGCTCAAAAGATAAATCTCTTATTGTGTAGGGACTTGCTTCTATTGAATTTCTGTTCATTGTTCTTGCCAGACATTTGCAGCAACAAGGAACAAATCAGTGTGTGTCTGTGTCCATTTGATAGCTTTTCAAACACCAAAAGAACTCTCTTATCACCTCTTGATGATATTTTCCAAGGCTAAATGTATGAGATCCTTCATCCATCATTGGCCACAAAATATGGTTTATAAACTGTCATCGTTTTGGTCACCTTCCTCAACAAAGGGCTGTCAGCTTACTGCTTAAAATGTGTTTTCCAATAGAATCAGATAAAATGCAAGCTTTCAAATAGGGTGGAACATAGGCAAACCCTATTTGTATTTAAGATGCTTAAGGTAGATTTTATGAAGTTCTTTGACTTACTCTCTCATCCGAAGTGCTTAATATTTCCAGGGTATTAATGACCTAATATCTTTGAAACTGGTTGTATCAGTTATCTTTTTTGTTGTTGGGACAAAATATCTGACAGGAATCAACTTAAAGAAAGACAGATTTATTTATTTTTCTCATGGTTTGAGGATATCATGGAAAGGAAGTCATGGAGGCAGGGGTGTGATGCAGCTGACACCCCGCCAAAAAGAAAGGAGCAGGGAAGGCGAAAGTGGACAGGCGAAGGCTCAGCTCCCCTCTCCTCTATTACCCAGCCTGGGACTCTAGCCCACAGACTGGTACCGTGAATATTTAGAGTCGTTTTTCCCACCTCACCTAACTCAACCTAGAAACCTCCTTACAGACATGCCCAGAGATTGATATATATGATTCTAGATCCTTCAAGTTGACAGTCAACATTAACCGCCACACTGGGGTAGAGGGAGTCCTTTGCGTGTGCACTTGCCTGATAGGCTTGTTCTAGAAGAAAGATCATAATGCATTTGGGGTGATTATATGTTGGTTTTATGACAAAGTCAACAGTGAATCTGCATTCTAGATAACAGTTACAAAAGGCTAAGATACATTCGCAAATTAGAGGTAGTGAGATTTCCCAGTGGGTAAAGGCATTTGCCTCTAAGACTAGTGACCTGAGTTTGATCCCTGAACACACACAGAAGAAAGAGAGAACTGACTCCTGAAGGCTCTTACCTAACTCCCAGGCATGAATTTATGTATGTATGTATGTATGTATGTATGTATACCTATATATGTATATATACTTTCCCACATATATGAATATATATACCTTCACACACATATGTTTTGTTATCTGCAAAATTCACATGGGTAACAGATTTTTGAAAAGAACTACTTAGTATTAATCATATGATGTTCACATCAGTGTAATAAATACCCCTCAAGTTTTAGAAGATATATAATTGCCAAACTACTTTGCTTTGAACTACTTGTACAAATACTGTTTCAAGCTGAAATTTTATGTTTCTTTTTTATTTTAATACTGTCCCTTCTCCCAAGGATGAGTCTGTTGTCAGGAGACCAGGTTCTACTAGATATAAATAGAAGTTTATTAATTCCTTGAGAATTTCACAAACACATTTTGATAGTATTTACTCCCACTCCTCCCCCTAATTATACCCCTAGATCCATCTACCTCTTCCTCCCCCTCCCTATATTGTATTCTCATTTTATTTTATTTTTTTAAATAAATAACCCTTGGAGTCCAATTAATAGTGCCCACATACTGACAGGTGACTACAATCTATTGGATTTACCAGTGGCCACTTTCTTATTGAAAACTGACTCTTTCATCTCCAGAAGCCATCAAGAGCCCATAGTTCCTAAGCTTGTGTTAGCCTTCCCACTCCAAGCAAGAATGTTGGCTGGTTTGGCTTTGTGCAGGACTTATGCAGCCAAGCAAATCTTGAACCTCCACTTGCTAGGACAATTAAGACCCGAGCTTCACCTTCTTGCCTCCTGAGCTCACCACAGTTCTCTTTAGGGAGGAAAGAGAAAGTTTCAAGGTCCTCAGTTCTTCTTTCAGCCATTTTATCATCAATGCTTTCTTCTCTTCCTTTGCCCATTTCTTTGTTGTAGTCTCAAGATAAAATCTGGAGTAAACAAGAAGCAAATATGTACATCTCTTTCATAAAAGATTGGAGTTTAAATTAATGGGAGAAATAATCTCACTGTGAATATGAATATAACCTTTGCTGATATTTTAAAATTTTTAGTTCACATGTGATGGTGTTAGTCTAGTGGTAAAAGAGGAATACAAAATCATATAGAGGAGGTGTGGCCATAAGTAAGGACAATGCTTACACATGTATGAATGCTTATGTCTTCAGTAATATAACATGGGAGAGTGTGGTGGTTTGAATGGAAATTGGGCCCCTATAGGCTCAGAGGTTTAAATGCTTGGTCCCCAGTTAGTGGTATTGTTTTGAGAGGAATTAAGAGGTGTGGCTCTGTTGGAGTAGGTGTGTGGAAGTGGTGTGTCAGTGGGGGTGGATTCTGAGATCTCAAAAGCCCATGCTGGGCCAGACTTTTCTCTCTCTGTCTCTCTGTCTCTCACTCTCTCTACCTGCCCCCTGCAGATCAGGGTGTAAAGCTCTCAGCTTCTCCTCTTGTGCCATGCCTATGTTTCCCACAATGATAATCATGGACTAACCATCTGAAAGTATAAGTAAGCCCCCAATCTAGTGCATCCTTTTGTTAGAGTTGCTGTGGTCATGGTGTCTCTTCACAGCAATAGAAAAGTAAGACAGGGATTTAAAAGTGATTATCACTGGGTATTGAGATTACAAAGCATTTTCTTTGGTTAATTTTTTTTTTTTACAATGAGTATGCATTACATTTATAAACAGATAAAAAGCCGAGACTATGAGACAGTCTCACTGACACTGGAGTGGTTGATGTTTGCACCAGAAACATTTCATGACTTAATTGTTAGTACCAATGCGGGGGTGGGGGTGGGAAAGGACCTACTCTCACTTCCCTCATTCATTTCTTCTGACTTGTGGGATCCTCTTTAATGGCAGATTACAATGAGGGAAAGGCACCTGGGGCAACAACCAAGGGGAATTGCATTACACTGTGACAAAAACTTTCTGAAAGTCTTTCCTCCTGGGCCAGCAAACAGAATGCAACATGTATACATCCTTTTCTTTCTAAAAAAGTAACTTCTCATGAGACTCTTTCACATCAAGATATATGTTCATTTTAAGAAAAAAAAATTCCTAGCTTCTTTGGAACTAGTTGGTAAGTTTTCATTTTCACATTCATTTTCTGGTCTTTTGTTTAAACATAGGTTAGTGGGGACTGTTACCTGCCCAGTAGAGTGACCAGTGGTCACTAGGAACCACCAGGTTCAATAGGAACCCTGTTTGTTCATTTTTAATTCATTTCCTTTTGGATCCCAATTTGGATATTTGGCTCGTGAAGGACCAAGAAAGAAGTGGGTCCTGTGGGATGGATGCTAGGAGGCCTTGCCTAACTAGTTTGAAACAGGGAAGGAAGGTGGGTCCTTTGAAGTGAAGTTGGCATAGGTGTCTTAGAAACCAACACATACCTTCCAGCTTATAGACAATCATGTGACATTTATTTCTCAGTATGCAATAAAGCTGGCTGGAGTGGGTGGAACCAAGTGGTTCACTCAGAGAGATTAGGGCCAAATTGCCACAACTCGAGCTTTAGGAGACAAAATCATGTTTGTTCCTTGCTTATGGCAGGGGGAGCTAGTGCTTCCCAGGTACAGGACCATACGTGCTGACATTAGTCAGTTTCATGGAGCCAGCTTCTTAACTAAAGAGGGGTCTCAAGTGGTTGGAATTTCAAGTATTGCAAGAAACTGGAGAGGTATGATGGAAGGCACTGAAGAGCTCAAACCTGAGCAGACAGGAACGCTCCATGCTAGGGTCAGAGATGGTTTTCCAAGTATGGCTTATCAGCCCTGTAGGCACTCAAAGATGACAGAGTGAAATGACCCTTATCTAACTTACCTTCTATGCATCAAGAGTAACTGTAAGCTCAAATCAGCAGCTAGCCATTCCTTGTCAAGTCCACTCCTTGTTGACATCCCAATCTTGCAGCAGCAGTAACTCCAAGGCTTTCCATAGGCTATTGCGTCACAAGGCAGGTTTGTAATGCAATACCTTTGTGTGCAACATCAGGAAAATTTAAAATAAAAGCTCTACCTGGGTCCACTCTGCTAGTGTGTTCCAGAGACATGTTTTAACAAACGCTGACTAACATTGGTATTTAAGAAAGAGTGTTTTGGAACTCTTGAAGCTGAAGGTCCAAGCGTTCACTTCTCAGAAGTATTATGGCATCTGCTGCTTTTATTTGGCATTTATTGCCTTGTGTTAATTTTCTTGTTTGCATAACACGATATTATCATCAGAGTTATAATCTTCTGGATCTGTGTATTTTTTAGATCTATTAATTTCTAAGACTATAAAGTTAGGGCATCAGGAAAAAAACAGATGTTGCAATATCTTAACTTCATAAACCTTTGCACGGTACCACATGCATAGTGGACATTCAATTAACATCTGTTGAATGAAACAGCCCAGCCACAAGGGACCATGAATGTGAATTAGGACTGCTGAGACCTCATGTCATCACCTTAATTTAGTTTGTTCCTATGTGTGCCCTCTAAGGGCTGGGGAAAGCGTTGAATGCCTTCGCCAGCCTTTTCCCCATGGACCTTTGAAAGGTTCATGAAATTCGCAGTTTGAGATCCAGATTGAATTAAGAATAGTGAAATTAGGAAGAAAAGGAAAATGAAAACAAAAACAAAATTCATGCTCTTATTGCTGCTTTGAGGTTTGACATGAAGAATGAATTTGTCATACACAAGAGATAATATCTTACCCGAATATCTAAAGCACTAATAAAATTTAATTGTAGTACATAGCTGTTAATTATCAGGCTTTGGAGCATTCCAGAGCGTTTGCTCATAAATACTTAACTGAAGAACGCTTGCTTATTAAAACATGCTGACATCGACAATGAAGACGGAGCATTTGCCAGTTTTTCCTGCTTGCTGCAGCTGTAGAGCCTGGAGATCCCGGATGCCAGTGGTCGTTGCTGTGGTAAAGGGTGGTGCGGCCACAACAGGGAAGGCGCGCTGCCTTCCGAGCTACTTGTGTTCATCTTCAGAGTGTTGGCATTCGCGCGCAGAAGCTTTGACTCCCAAGGATTGCTGTGTGAAGACTTTTCCTCTGAATTAATTAGGTCATGGGTGTGACAGACATTTGTAAGTGGGTGTGTGCGACTTACTGTGAGCGTCTATCACAGTGATAGGCTAAATGTGTAGATAGCTTTTATCTTGAAAATTCTTTTATTTTGAAAAATCTCAGGGTTCCGTATTTTAGGGCCTCATTGAAGCTGTTGCTCTCAGAAGATTGGAAAGGCTGAAAAATTTAGTGTTCCTGAAATAAAGGGAGAGAGAGACAGAGAGACAGACAGACAGAGAGAAAAAGAGAGAGACTGAGCGTCTTTATAGCCCAGAAATGAGAAGACATTCAGAAGATATAATGTTCCCATAGGTTAAAGTTACATACTACTGAAAAGATGGTAAAAAATAGGAAGTGGTCTGTGTTTTCTCATTAGTTTAAATTCATTAGTTTCTAACATTGAAAACCAAAAATTGCTCATGTTACTTAAACACCACACACACACACACACACACACACACACACACACACACACACGTATGTGTGTATGTCAATACAATTTCTCCTATTTTTTTTTTTGTCTTTTGGATACAGGGCAACAAAAATAGCCTGTCTTGTTGTTACAAGTCATGTTCACCAGTACTGATCCACAGGCAGGTAGGAAGGATGCCTCAACAGTTAATATGGTGTGTGCTTCTCTGGCAGAGGATCAGATTTTTGTTCCTAGTACCTAAAGAAGACATTTCACAACTGTCTGTAATGCTACCTCCAGCGCATTCAATGCCCCCTTCTGATTTCCATGGGCATCTGCACCTAGGTGAGTGCACACTCACATGTACACACATATGCACACACACTTGAGCATGCACACGTACGACTTTCTGTTCCTGTAGCGATGGAATGGGGATCTGGTGAGATAAGAGTGCTGCTAATCATTTTGCAAGTTTTTGGGTAATAATTCTGCTATTGTTCTGGCCTGTTTGAACTTGTCATGGTTAGAAACACGTATCCTCATTCTTGGTCTCAGAACTTTATTTTTGTTCCCTGACTCAGGACTGAGATCTAGTCTTTGGAACTTGCCACATTTGTCTAGGTTCCCAAAAGGCACTGAGGTCAAACTTTGCACTGGACATTGCTTCTCTTTCATAGTCATTCTAGTGCCTGTGCCACAGGAGGCTCCACCAGTATGGCTTGATTTTGATGACACCTTTGAGAGTATGGGGTTCTCATTTTGTTTCTGGCTTCCTTGAAAGCCTTCAGTCATTTCATACTAAGAGAAATTTGTCTATTTCAGGCTCTCCTCTTGATGTCAAGTAAAACCTCTTATATTCTGTCATATTCTGATATCTCCTCTTGATGTCAAGTAAAACCTCTTATATTCTGTCATATTCTTTAGACACTTTGGTCTGTCTCTCAAACTGGACAGTCAGGACAGGAGATCCACTTTGAGGCTCTAGGTTCTTCCATTATGCCCTCTGTAAGCAGTTGATTAGTTAGACATATTCAACTCATGTAAAATATGCCCTTCAACATGTTTGCATCCAATATCTCTGTTCAATTATTTTTTTCTCTAATTGGCTGAATTGCATTTAAAGAATTGTTCTCACACTATTTTATTACTTTACGTGGATTGTGAGAATGGTTCCCTTTCTTATTTTAAGTTATTTTTAAGTGGCAAAATGTAAAAGAATGTCATTTCCTTTCAAAGTCTAAGAAAAATTCTAGTAGGAGCTTCAAGGGGTACTATATTCTAACCAAGCGGTTCCTATTTCTGCAGTGTCTATTCGTGTCTTAGTGTCCAAGATAAAAATATATGTCCTAAATACTGTGCTTGTTTACTGCTTTCAATTTGAATCTAGATAAAAATAGGGTTGAAGAAGAAGAGAGAAAGCAATGATTTTGTGTGTGTGTGTGTGTGTGTGTGTGTGTGTGTGTGTGTGTGTGTGACATTGGGAACATGATGGGTAAGAAAGGACAGGAGAGACCAAGTGTGGCACTTATGATATTCAGACAAGACAGGTCATTAGACCTCCTTATGAACAACTCTTATGCAGAAATGTGTTGAAAATTGGAGTGCAAATTTTAGGTCTATATTTTTGACTTTGAGGGAGGGGGTATTTTGATTTTTATGACTCATTTGGTGATGAGGATGCTTAGTTTCTGTGTAACTTGAGGAGTGAATGAGGGACTAAGACAGGAGACATCAGAGCCTTTGGGGAGTTCTATTTGGAGCTGGTGCTCTAGCTACCACAGATGTAAGCACTTACTGTGGTATGTAGAGTGGCACGCCAAGTGCTTGGGTTGCTCCTTGTTTGCATTCTTGAGTGGCTTCTACCTATGCCCAATTCACATGTGAGAACCATGAGGTGAACCCAAGTCACTTAGAAAATAGTTACACGTTAAACTTTCAGTCTCTGCAATGCAATTCCAAGTGGGTGTGCTTCGGTTTATATTATCTCCTTTACTGTGATGTCTCAACAAGATTCTTCTTCCATAACAGTGAAATAATAGAGAGAATAGAAGGAAAAAAGCGCTTACTAGTTTTTGTATTTTATGGTTACCGTTGCAATGGATTTTTGGCATATTATTTCTTCTTTCTCTTCTGGAAAATGTGGTATTATTGTTTGAATTTAAGAGCTTAACACATCTATATCATCTTTCTCAACCAAAGTTTTGGGGAACATGGAAAAAGAGGAAGAGGAATGAATATAAGATCCAGAGGGTGGTGAGAAGTTCAGCAAAGCTTGGCCTCTGAAGATGATACAGCTGTTACACTCATGAACTCAAAGTAGCAGTAGTTACCTGCATAAGATCTTCCCAAGATCAAGACAGTTAAAATTATAGCATGGAGCCAGGGGGATTCTTAATTCTTAACTCCCTATCTGAAGAGCTAATAGCAGTTAATGGCTACCAAAAGGAGAGTCATTTTTCTTTTGGTGTGTATGTGGGATGCTCATTGTCAGGTCATTCATGTCCCCGTGCATAAACTCATACAAATGAGCATGTGGAAAACACACTAATTGGGTTTAATGGAATTTGTGTGTGTGTGTGTGTGTGCACATGCACATGTTATATCATATATGTGTGTGTCATAAATGCACATGTATATGTATATATTATATACATATGACATGAAGTTGGGAGATGATGTTGTGGGGCAGCTGGATGGGAATAAATATGACCAAGGTACATTGTACACATGTAAAATTTTTAAAAAGAGGAAATAAAGTAAAAAATAAAGTGGCCAACACAGATATTTGAAACTATAAAGTAACTCCACATTGCTTTAGGTAGGTGTATTTTCTCCACTTGACTTCTATTCATTATCCCCTTGGAAGACCCTTCCACAGTATCCATACAGTGGACACCCATACTTTTCCCAGTTTGTCCTCCTATCATTAACAGAGTCTTTATGAACACTTATAAGTGAATATTTCACTAGCACTTATTTTACATACAGGTTTTTCATGTATTTGACTATGGATATTGGTGTTAATAATAATCATTTAAAGAGGGTGATGCATTGAGCAAATAACTTCAGAAACCAATTATTTAAATAAAATCCTGTAGATTACATTTTTTTTTAAAGAAAGCTTCTGTATACAGGAGGTTTCACCTCCTTTACTCCCCACCAAAATGATCAACTCTTGTGGTGACTTGCTTGGAACAAAACTACGGTGGAGCCAGAATAAACCCAGATCAGTAATTACAGATAGTTCTCGTGCCTGTCTTAGTTCAACATGTGAGCATCATTCTCACCATTCTACTTGGGTGGCCTGAGAACTCTAGCTTCACACGTTCAGGGAGCGATTACACATCACTGAGTTTCATGTCTCTTTCTTCAGGGGAGATTTGGTTTTGAGAAATTACTCAAGAGTGTTTATAGTGCTTTACCCAGGGGTCTGTGTGCTGTTAAGCTTGAAATGAAAGGAATGGCTTTGTGGTTTAGTTTTATGAGGGAAGCCAAACCATAGAGTTATGATCCAGCACAGATAACACTGAAGGATAAGAGATTAAAGTCTAATAATTCTTGCCATTTGTCTTCACCAGAGAATCTCAAAAAATTTTATGAGAAATTATAGACTAAGAATCCAAAAGAGTTGTATGAAATTTATGGTTAAAAAGGGAAGTGCTAAAGTTTTCTGGAATGTTCCAAGACTGCCATTAGCAAACTTATAATGGGAGTGTAGGATTGTGGACACTGTAGTTAGAAATTTGACAGGATTAGAGGGACTGAATGATTCAATCACTCTGAATGGCCTTAGTTGACTTGTCTAGGGGCCCAGATGTTTAAAGAGGAGCCAGTGTAGTTCCAATCTCTTAAATCTTCAAAAAGAAACTACAGTAGCTATATTAATACAAATTTTGAAATGTAATTTCTTTTGAGATCTTATTTCTGCCTTTGGAGATATTAAGCACCACAGTGGCATGAGCTAATAACCAACAAAGATTTGGCTTCGATATAAATGGCTATTCTAAATTACATTAGAAAGAAACTCTGCTTGAAGTATGTGGGTTAGTAAATACACTAAATGAGTATAGACTAGTTTAAGAGCAAGCATGAAATATTGTAAAACTTTGAAGCTGTGCATGCTTTCTGGATACCAGCCAATAGGATCTTAATTGAATTATTGCAAAAAAAAATTAACAGAAAGTATTATCAGATTTAACCACTCACTGGATGCTTTACTTGTTACTTTCATTACACTAAGTCAAGGGCTCAAATCTCTGTTCATTACTTTTAATTTCCAGTTGAGGGAGGTGAAGTTTTAAAATGAAATAATTAAACTTTGGAAAAATAAAGACCTTAATAAAGACATACCCTCAAACATTTTATCCAGAGAGGTAAAAGTAGGCCATGACTCTTTAAAATTTCTTTTCTAACTTTTAAGATATGAGGACTTCTATTCTGAGACTGGAATTGAACGAAGGGTGGTGTGTAAGGTCGTCATAGGAAAAAGACCTCCTCACAATTCCAGAGGCAATTCGCTGTCTGCATTTTAACCATATCTCTGTCTACCTAAATGTTCTCAAGGCAGGTGACACTTAGGGGTAGGGCATGGCTAGAGCCTACAGCCTACAGCCTGCAACCTAGCAGAGGAATCTTTTGTCTATATGTGTTGAACTTGGTCAAGACAAATGGTCATACATCTCTCTGTCTCACCTCTTCCAAGTGAGCATGCCTTCTCTTGCAACAGAAGGTTATCATAGGACGGCCTTCAAGCCAATGACCCCATAGAACTTGATAGGGATGTACACTCTTGAATCAAGACTTCCTGAATCAGAAGTGAAACCAGGAGGGGCTGGTCTAAATGCCTATTTTTATAAGTTCTCCTTGTGTTTCGAATGTCTATTAATGTTACATTTGACCGGTATATATTCCTCGGTAACCATGTCAACATGCCCCTATCTGGGTACCATATTCATAGTGGGCTTTTCAAGATGACCCAGAAAGTGGAAAATGTACTTAATTTGTAATGCAGCACACTTTGATTTGTTTACTTTCACATTTTAGTGTCTCTTTTTATAAAGCCTGTGTATTCAGAAATGAATAGTTGGCCTTACAGATTATTCATTTTCTTTCCCTTAGAGACTAGCTCTTCAGCTTTCATTTAATATGAAAGGTCAGCTTCAGAGAAGATTGTTGTCTGCCACTTCAGTTATTCAGTTCTCCAGAGAGTCTCTGGGAAGAAAAAACTGGTACCTGCCAATCATTTTTTCTTCATCATTTTAAAAGAATAGTCACATCACTGTCAATGTCAATAATAATTAGCAAAATTTGTCCTGTAAATTCTTCAGACAGGATTCTCCACAATTCGGTGGCCAGGAGTTTGTTGCTTTAAGAATTCCAAGATGGTCCGAGGATGCTTGGCCACAAATTCATCATTCATAATCTCTGTTTTTCTTAAGGCAATGTGAAAATTAGGGTGAAAATATGATCATGGAGAAAGCTGAGTTGCAGCAGGTCTGTGGAACTAAAGGTCTCATACCGAGACAGATAAATCACACGTATTGCAGGCCTAGTTATTTGTGATATGTGAGAATCAGGGGAGCCATGTGCTTCAGTTTTAGTCAGGCTCACATGGACCAAAGCTCTTTTGCATCTTTTTGGCAGAAGACCACACGGACTGAATTATGGTGTTGCATGGATACCTATCTTGTGCCTGGGGAATAAGTTCCTTAGTATTGTGACACCAAACATTAAGTGTTAGGATATTCACATAGGAATGAAACTGCTGGTTCTGGTGCGGTGGTTTATATACGAGCCCTCTCCTCCAAAGAATCAGCTGTGGACAGCTTATTCCGAATACAATATTATTCAGAGGGGCTGGAGAGGGGCTAAAGCTCTGGCTTCATCAGTAGAATAATCCCTGTCAGGCTCATATTATGATGGAATTATTCAGGGGTGGTGGAAGAGGGAGATGAACCTAAAAGCAGAAAGAAGCTTACTGGGGCATTCACTGGAGGACATGCCTTATCGCCGGGATTTCTCTTTTCATTTCTCAGCTACCCTGAAATGACTCTGTTTTGCTGTGTTTCTCCACCACTGTGTTCTCCCACAGCAATGGGTAAAGTAACCTTGGACTAAGTCTCCCAAACCACGGGGGTCATTAAAAATATTATGTTATAAGCAAAGTGGATAGCTCTGAATTCCTGGCCATAAATACATAGCTTTGTATTCCAAGCTGTCTGGTGTGTTTATTCATTCAGAAAGAGGATTAAATAAAGTTTACCTCTAAAATACGGATCCTGGAAGACATTCTATAAAGCAGTTCATTTTGGATTCCAAGCTGGGCTAGTGAATGAATGAAACGAATACAGTGAGAAAGACTTTTGGATTTGGACTGTAGAGACATAAGGGTTGCTGTATTGTGGAAAAACAACATCCAGTATTTTGGGCTACGTCTCAGCAAAACAAACAGTACATGATAGCAATAAATGTCCATAAAATATTTTATATTGAAGTCATGTATCTGAGGTAATCTACTCAAATTGCATGCCAAATTAGACCATTTACTTCATGAAAAGGTGATTCCTTGGGACAGAATTTACTTATCAATATATTAATGATGAGTAATGATGAGTCCTTTATAATGAAATGGAATTGTAAACTTGGACAAGTTTTGAAAATTTGGGGGAAGAAAACGGTCTATATTTTAAGACAGAAAATATAAATTCAAATTTCATCTGCCCCTCCTCCTGCAGAAAGTCACTTGAGAGGGTGTGACAATGCAAGCACCTTGCACAGAGTCACTCAAGGAGTTGATAATAAGTCAGCAAAGACCCTCCAGCCCTCTTGAACTCAACCTCACTTCTCTATTGCACTGGACACTGGTCTCAGTTGAGCCTGCAGCATATTTTACCTGCATCTGTTCTAAGGCACCACCGTGATTGAGCTGGAATTACCTTTGGAAAACCCATCTGGTCACATCACTCCTATCTAGTGCTCAGCCCCCACTCTCCTAGCCAGATCACCACATAGTTCCTTTGCAGTTCCATTTGATCCCATTGTCTAAGTTCAACTCCATCACTTAGTTCCCAAGCCCTGCTTCAGCAGATCAAATGGCATGCCATTTCCTGGCGTCAAATTCCTTATTTGTACACTTGTCAGTTTGTCCTCATTGTCCCTCTTCACTATCTGGATTTGTTATCAAAAGCCTTGCTAACCTTCCCAGGGGAAATAAAAGAATCATATAACATCTTATATGCACGAGGTTGGTCTCACTGAATCATAATAAGTTCTGTAGGTTTTTGACTCAACCTTTAGGCTGAGCATTGTCTGAGAGTAGGAAATTATTTGCGGGGTTGGGGGAGGGGCATGCACTTGCACTTGGATGCTAGGTGTTTTCTTCACTCTCTTATTTTTTGAGACATGATCTCATGATGAACCCGGAGCACTTTGATCCATATAGAATGAATCAACAGCAGTCCCCAAGGATCTTCCTTCTGTACTTCACCAACCAGGACTACAGGCATGCATTACTACTTCTGGCATTTTTTAATGGGTGCTGGGAGTGGAACTCAGAACCTTCTGTTTGCACAATGAATGCTTCATTGACGCAGCTACCTCTCCAGCCCAGGAAATCTTCTTTGCTTATCACTTGATCCTTGACAGCTCCTTGGCACACAGAAGGCATTTGAACAATGTTTTGGGACATCAAAATGAAGTCAACAATACTTGCTAAGTGGTGCAGCTAACACTTACATTTGGGAAAATTTAAAACAAGGCAGAAAGTTTTGCCGGTAGTGAGTAACTTCAGGATTATCTCAGTTTATAAAACATCTCTAAAACTTTAGGAAGCTTAATCTTTAACATTCAGATGCTTTTATTACTAATGAGTGTCAGAGTAAGAGATGAAGTAGTAAATGAGTAACCTATAGATTTATGTGTTTCTGTTTCTAGTAGCTCTATGAACTTTGACCACTGAACTTTACACAGTACACCTGTCAGCAGATACACTGCATGTTTTCTCCTCTCCAGCTCTAGGATTACTCATGCCCTCCCCCTCTCCCCCCAAAAAAAGGGAGTGGGAGCAAACTACATGCTTAATCTACCCAAGAGTCAGAAAATACAGAACCCATTTGTCCCTATCCTCTTCCCTAAGAACAGTTGATGAATTTGTTTGAAAGTTATTTAGTTTCTCAATCAGTTAGCTGGTTGTGTCCGTCAATGAATAAGGAGCATCAATAATTTTCCCAGAGGCACTGAATGAACAGGTTCTTCCTCATCCCTTCCTTCTTCAGAGTTTGTTATTGGAAAGCCTCAGCAAACCATGGGTCATGTGTAATTAAATCTTTCTCTTCTTCCTCCCTCCCTCTCTCCCTCCCTCCCTTTCTCTCAATCTGAGATAGCCTAGGCCAATTAGAACAGCTTGAAATTCTTTGTGAAGTTCACAGATTGAAACAGCCAATAGAAAAGTCTAGAGAAGTAATTAGAAGATCTCAAGAGAAGGCAGATATTAGTTGTTATTAATACGATTTTATGATTGGTTAGGATGACCTATTTTATCATAGAAAACTATTCCTTGTTTACTTAACAATTTCTCTACTCAGTCTACCATACTGATTTACACAATGTTACATAACCTACTCAAAATTTAGAAGGTATTCCAAATAAAGAAAAATATAGACAAACTGTTTGTTTTGAAGGTGCTTCTTTGCTCATGGGCCTTGATGATTTTCACTTAAAAAGAGGAAGGAGGGAATTGGCATTTCTGATGCCTTTGTCTATGAAAATGTGCACAGTTCCAAGATGTAGGTTTTGCTCTCTTTGTGCTTTGAATTATTAAATATGATTCATAACTTAATAAATAGAAAACTATATAAAGTGGTTGACTTATTTATTATTTTTATTGAGCTCTACATTTTTCTCTGCTCCCCTCTGAACCTCTCCCCTTCCTTTCAACCCTCTCCCAAGATCCCCATGCTCCCAATTTACTCAGGAGATCTTGACTTTTTCTACTTTCCATGTAGATTAGATCCATATATGTCTCTCTTAGGGTCCTCATTGTTGTCTAGGTTTTCTGAGATTATGATCTGTGGGCTGATTTTCTTTGCTTTATGTTTAAATACCACTTATGAGTGAGTACATGTGATAATTGTCTTTCTGTGTCTGGGTTACCTCGCTCAAAATGATGTTTTCTAGCTCCATCCATTTGCCTGCAAAATTCAAGATGTCATTATTTTTTTCTGCTAGTAGTACTCCATTGTGTAAATGTACTATATTTTCCTTATCCATTCTCAGTCAAAGGGCATTTAGGTTGTTTTCAGATTCTGGCTATGACAAACAATGCTGCTATGAACATAGTTGAGCACATGTCCTTGTGGCACGATTAAGCATCCTTTGTTTCCTAATTTTCTGAGAAATCTCTACACTGACATCCAAAGGGACTCTATCAGTTTGCATTCCCACCACCAATGCAGGAGTGTTTCCTTTATCTCACAACCTTTCCAGCATAAGTTATCATAAGTGTTTTTGATTTTGGCCACTCTTACAAATGTAAGATGAAATCTCAAATTGTTTTGATTTGCATTTCTCTGATGACTAAGGATGTTGAACAATTCCTTAAGTGTCTTTTTAGATTCCTCTGTTGAGAGTTCTCTGTTTAGGTCTGTACTCAATTTTTTTTAATTGGATTATTTGTTCTTTTGATGACCAATTTTTTGAGTTCTTTGCATATTTTGAAGGTCAGACCTCTATCTGATGTAGGATTAGTGATGATATTTTTCCATTCTGTAGGCTGTCGTTTATCTTGTTGACTATATCCTTTGCTTTATAGAAGCTTTTCAGTTTCAAAAGGTCCCATTTATTAGTTATTTCTCTTAGTGCCTTTGCTGCTGGGGTTATATTTAGGAAGTGGTAGCCTATGCCAATGCGTTCAAGTGTACTTCCCACTCTCGCTTCTATAATGTTCATTGTGGCTGGCTGGCTTTATGTAGAGGTCTTTGATCCATTTGGACTTGAGTTTTGTGTATGGTGATAGATATGGGTCTATTTTCATTCTTCTACATGTTGATATCCAGTTATGCCAGCACAATTTGTTAACTATGCTTTCTTTTTTCCATTTAAAAAAAAGCATAATTAACAAATGGTCCCTCTGGACTTGATGTGCAGGAAAGAAAGAAAAAGAGAAAGAAAGAAAAAAAAAAGAAAGAAAGAAAAATCTTTTTCCCATTGCTTAAAAAAGGAAAGAAAGATCCAAATGTAAGTTCCTAAGGTGACTTACATTCATTAAAAAGGTGCCATGGATGGGTAAAGTTGCAATTCTTCATAGCTGGTAGAAATAGCTGAAAAACCTCCATGAGGCTACTTCAGCTTTCCTCCTGTCCTGAATCTTCAAAGAGAGGAACAGCCTTCCTCGACCACAGAGCCCAGTGGCTTTAGTTTTTCAATTTTGTTGTCCTTGTCTTTTGTCTTGAAAGGGGTCTTGTCAAGTCAGAATGAAAAGAATGTTTTGAAGTGTGAGAAAATTCAAATTTCCCATTTTAAAGCCTGGAGTTCATTAGCAGGAGTGTGTAGCACTTACTCCAGGGGTCACTGGGTTTTGCATCAGAGATTATCTTCTGCCTGCTCCCCAACTGCAGCTCTTTACCTGAAAACCATTCAGAATCTCTCTGAAGTTGATTAGCCTTTCACAGAGCCGATTCATCCTGGCTGTGCTGTGTCCTGTGACCCTGTCCAGCTAGGGTCTCTGCTTTGATTGTGTGCTATCTCCTTCTCCTTGATTAAGTTCTAGTTAAGTCATTTCTCAGTTTAATTGGAGGCAATGATGAAAAGTTTGTTTGTTTTTCACTGAAATTTCTTTTATCAACCGTGTAAAAGCTAACTATACTAGTGTTTAGAAGCCAATGTAGAATTTTCATCCAAAGAAATAGTCTTTTTTAACTGGATTTTTATTATCTGTGTGAAGACTGAAATTTATTTTCGGCTGGTGAGAAACTGCCTGTTCCTTATGTTATAGAGTTTATAGTAGAAGTGGAGGTTTTACAATGTAATCTTTAGAGGAATGAACACAGGCTTTTAGGGACCAGATCTAGGTTTAAATTCTACATCAGAAATCCTGTAACCTTTCACAGATAAATTTATTTTTTATAAATCTTTTTTATAAATTTTTACACATCTCATATTTGAAATAAAACCATGAATACTAACCCATACCAGTTGCTCAAAGATTTTAGACATACCTAGAGAGTAAATATTCATTCCAATGTCAATTACTATTTGTCTTAGCCCTGCCAAAAGCCAGCTACAATGAGAAAGCTTACTTTTAATTTCTCTTCTTATTCTTTGATAACCACTAGGTTGGTGATTTCTACTTTTTATGATAAAACCAAGATGGTAAATAAGCACCCTCAATTTTCCTTTCTGTGACTTTTACCGTAGTTAGAGGTTTTTCACATTATTTTTTCCCCAGTAAGAAATGGTAATGTTAGCTGCCCTTTGGACAGTACCATAAAGATGATGTAACAAAAGGAAGTGGTTAGTCAGAAAATTTCAGTTTGGAATGCTGGGACAAGAAGCAGAGTTAAGCATGTCAGTTAAGGATTAAAACCATAGGCCAGTTCAACAATCTGTTTTTAAAACTGGCATTGTGATTGGTTGCCAGATTAAATGAATAACATCAGGAAAATCATGGAAAAGTCTCCCCAGTTAGAAGGTTCTGGAAGCTTTATAAGGGGTGCCCTAGGAAGTAGGTCACGGAGGGCATGTCCTTGGTAGCTATACCTTGCCTTGCTTCCCCTCCTTTCCCAATGCTTCTCCTCTTCTGTCTCTTGGCCTGCATTTTACTTATCAAATGTGAGTTTTCAGCTACTGCTCCAGTACCAGGCCTGCCTGCCACTGTGCTCCCCACCATAATGTTCATGAACTAATCCTCTGAAACTGGAAACAAACACCAATTAAATGACTTCTTCTATAAGGTTGCTTGGCCATGGTGTCTCTTCACAACAATAGAACAGTAGTAACTAAGACAGAGTCCATTTGTATACACAAAGTATATTGGGAAGAATGTGGGAAATTCCTTGACTTATGATTTCACATCCCACATTATTATTTTGTTCATAGCTATATTAATTACTTTATGCTTTGCTGGGACAAAATATCTGACAGTGGCAATTTATAGATGCAGGGGTCTATACTGGCTTATAAGTTCAAGTGTATGGTCCATTATTGCAGAGAAATCACGGCAGCAGGAGCTTGATGTAGCGCGTAACATTGCATGTGTTCAGTTAAGAAGCAGAAAGAGAAGAGTGTCCTGCTTAACTCGCTTTCTCTTTTTCAGTCTGTCTAGGACCCAATCCTATAGAATAGTGTTATCCATATTTAGGGTTGTACTTCCGCCAATTAATCTAATCTAGAAACTTCCTCCCAGACATGCCCAAAGCTTTGTTCCCATGGTGATTCTCAAGTCTGTTAGGCTGATAATCAATATTAACCACCACAGGAGCAGCAGCTATATAGATTAGCATTGAACAATGTGTCGGCAAATTTCTTCTGGGTTGAATTCCTAGCTTTTTAAAATCAATTCATAACTATTTTTGACAGAAAACCTTTCCTGTGCTCCAGTTTGGTCATCTGAAAAATAATAACAATACCTACATTATAAGGGTTTGGTGAGAATTGAGATAATAACACATTTTAGAAACATAATAGAACTTGGCATAGAGAATGGGAACTCAATAAATATTCATCTGTCATTCCCATAAGGACGAGGTATTTGTTGTAATACTGATTTGTGTGTAGAAAGGTAATAGGGTCTTAAGTGGAAGATTGTGAGAGGCACCTGGGCAGCCTGGCCTGAAGTGTCAGAGCTCCACAGTCTCACTATTTTAAGCATTTCTCCATGTTTGTTAAATCACAAAACCTAAAGCAATTCTGTGCTTATCTCTGTATACAGAGTCCCAGTGATTCTACAGCTACAGGGCATGTTCTTAACACCTATAAAAATTATGTAGGAGTCTAATTCATCTATTTTTACTTAATGCTTAGCACAATGCAAAGTACAATGAGTATATAATAACTTCTCAGTAAATGTCTGTCACTTCAATGTGTAAATGAAGAGTTCCAGTATATATAAAATTAGATATACTGCTCATGGGAATAGCTTGTTTCATCTTCAAAAGCTATTAGGTAGCTTTTGACATCTTTTAGATAGCACAGAAGACAGATCTCAGACCATAGCATACTGGGGGAGAATCCCCAAAGGGACCGAACCTCTCATCAGTTCGATAGGGTGGGATGTGGCTGCGGTAGGTTAGATTCAGATAAGAGATTCAGAAGTGAGTGCTAGATTCAGTAATTAAAAGAAGCAGAACCTCATCATTTAATATTCTCAGTTTGTGTAAAGTGTATACATGGATTCATTAGCATAAATACAAATGCAGAGTTGAAGTATACAAATATGTCACAAAGTGTCTACGTTTTGTTAAAGGCTACCTAGCCATCCACCTGAAAATTCAACAGCTCACAGCCATGATCACTATATAGTGTAAGAACCTGTAATTCTGTTAGTGTACTCAGTAAAGGCTCATCTATATTCCACCTCATAGGGTGGCTCAAATTTTGACTAGAACTTTCCCTTTCAGTAAGTCCCACTCACAGAATTGTGCCAGCTCTTAGTTGGAAGATTAGCTTGTCTATGCATGGACTAGGGTCCTCAGTTTCTAGAGGTGGCTCAGGGTCCTGAGTTTCTTTCCATAGGTGACCCTACATGAACCATATGAGTTTCTTTAAGCACAGAATGTCTGTCTTCCAAGAATGAGCTTATCAGAGGCTCACTGTGGAAGCAAGGTCTCATGATGGAGTCTGAGAAAGAACCAAGTGTTATGGTCAAAGTTCATGTAGGGTCAAGGAGAGTTCCATTTACTGACATATTACATATTACTTCTCTATTACATAAGATGGGGACATAACAGGATACTGTGGAAAAGTCAGTCTGGCACAGCAAATGCTACATTTTCCAGTAGCATTTAGACAAACTCAGGTACCTCTGGAGTTCCCTACCAAGGCAAGGCCATGATGAGATATAGGAAGTACATTCTAAAAGAGACACAGTCTAAGGATGAAATGCTTCAAAAAAGATTTAGGAAGAGATGAGTTCAATGAAATCTAAAAGGTGCCATGAATAGAATGAAGAGGTGGAATAGGTAGCTCACTGAACTACTTTGGTAGGAAGAGCTAAGTGTCACCAATTTATAGACTGGGCTTAGGGACCTTCATCTTGCCTGTTGATGTTTACAGATGAGAATAACCAAGGGCCTCAAGCTGTGGCTTCTTTGACATAGTGTACAGTGTGTTCACAGGTAGGTAGATTTTTTTTTCTACTTTGGTGTTTGAACAGTTTTCCAGTTGACCAGAGGCTCAAAAAAAATGTGACTACACAAACCTAACCCACTAAATTGAAAGTCATAGGAAAATCTATATCTGACACGTCGATCAATGTTTTGTGACTAAATATTTATTTACTCTCCCAGGTGAAATAGAAATACTGACTGTAGCTTCCTTCAAGAGGGATGATAACTTGGCTGTGAAAAGCAGACTGTGAAACACATGACAGAAGCTTGGGTTTCTCTCTCATTTAAATTTTTTTTTAGATGTCCTATTCTAAAACTTTATGTGGACCTATAGTAAAACTATCTGGCCCAGGAGGCTTTTCATCTTCCTTGGACTGCATCTGTTTAATTCAAGACTGAACCACTCTTGATTGTATAATGAGGTAAAACAACTGATAGCTTCCCCCAAACCATATCCTTCTTTAGTCTGTGCATGATTTGGAGTAGGAAAAGAGAACACAAACAATGTATTTTCTTCCCCCAAATTTATTTATCACTTTTAAATGGTTTCCTTCTATGCATAGTATTCTATCAAAGCCAAGCTGTGATTGAATGGGGCAATTCCTCTCTCCTCCTGTAAAATGGAGGAAGCACAGTAGAAGAGGATCACAGGACTGCAAGCACCATTTCAGGATCCCTGCTCCCTTGATTTGCAGCAAATCATGTATTGAGTCTGAACTTCATCATGTTCAGGATTCAAGGCACTACCTTGATCGCAGGAGTTACGTCTCAACACCTCTCCATGCAGTAGGATGCAGAAGCAAGAACTTCTGTAGTCAGGACTCTCTTCCTGGCAGCAAACAGAGACAGAAACAAACTGTAGTCTTGTTTCATCTTCTTGTCATGATAACAGTACCTGGGGCTGAAAATTGCACATTTTCTGTGAGTCATGGGAGCTCTCTAACCTATGGCTCGAAACTGATTGCTTGCACTTAGTATTGTGTTTGAACATGTTCCAAGAAGGGGTGATTTTGAATCGGTGTTGTATTTCCTCCTTTAAGTTTAATTCACTTTCTACTCTAAGTGACACTTCGGTGTTTCACTGAATACCAGTGTTTTCAGAAAATTCATCACAAGACAGCATTAGTCACTAACCTGACAAAGACCATATCAACAGTTGAGTTTTACAGAATATACGCTGTTCTTCTTTATGAAGACTGTTTACTAATGAGCCTATTTCATCTTTCTTCAAGTAGCTGAGCTGAGGAAAACCCTTCAAACAGCATGACTTCTTTAGACAGGTAGTAATTTATTGTTAGACATTCGGAAACTGTTTGCCTGGCAGAAATAAACATACAATAAAATTATCCAAAAAGCATTCAGATGAGTGTTTTGATTGAACAAATGACAAGAAAGTTTGGAATTTGAGTATTTTTGTGTATTGTAGAAGCAACTTCGGTAATTGAAGGGATGAAGACAAATCAAGTAGAAAGAAATGTATTTTCATTTCAGAGATGTGCAGTTGTGTAGAAGATACTAAAATAAGAGAATGAAAGATTTCAACAAAGAAAAATTGTACTTAAAAAGTCAAAAAGATAAAGAACATGTGATGATTGACATGTATTAATAGAGCCATTATTTTTTTAAAAGAAAGTGCACATGAATCTCAGTATTTCTCTAATGATTTTGACAATTTTTCTTCTGTTGAGTTTTTAGCAATGAGAGGTAAAATCCAAGTAGAACACATGATAAAAACAACGTTGTAATTTTCTAAGTATGTATCTGTTTGAAGGTCTGGGTTTTCAAAACTTATACACAAAGACAACAACCTCAAAAATAAATTGACACAATGGATTGTGGTTTTTATAACTTATAGAGAAGATGAAGACATACCTGACTGAATTTCGCATATGAAAAAGGACCCATACACTTATGTGTGCATCAGAATCAAATTATCAAATTATGATTTGATATTTAGATTTGTTTTAGGAAAAGTTGTTGGAAAGTATACTTTCAAATTGTGTAATCTACACCACTTTTTTTCTGCAAAGTGATATTTCAGTAATAGGAAATGATTACAAGTTAATATGAATAGATTTTTGTTTTTTTTAGAATTTTTTGCAGTTTAATTTTTCCACACATCTTTAAAAAATGACTCAGCAATAATTTAGATACCTTATGCTCACTTATAAAATAAATAATTTTTAAGACTGAGAATTAGTTCAGTTAATACTTCACTCTAACCTTTTGCACACTTCTATAGATTTTGGTCATTGCTTTTTCTAATAACACACACAAAAATTATAACTAAGCATAAATGTATTTAAATGAAAAGAAACTGAATTGAAAGATGCAAGGTGTTATATTTAAAATGCTATTACTTTTCTCTTGATGTGTTAGATATAAACCTGATCAAAGGAACTACTCATAGAGATAATAGGGGCAGGGGTAGATTGGGCTAATCCTTTGGGGTCTACACTAGTTAGGTGTAGAGGAATTGCTGGATGTGGTTTCACAGTCTTATATGAAAGTATGAGGTACACTGATATAACTGAAGAAGCCAGGGACGGCTCTAAAGTGTGCGTTGATTTAGGAAAATGTGGCAAGGCTTTTGATTATAAGCTAGCAGGGCTAGATGACACATGGTCAGGTTCCTGTAAAGGCTATGCATTTCTGCCTTGAGAAGTGGTATGATGTGTTGGGTATAGTTACAGGCTCCATAAAAGGTATAATATGTTGGGTCTAGTCTTATGCTCCAGAATCAAGCTCAAGAGTCTAGAACCTTAATCTATTGCTTTCTAGCTACTGGACTTTTGAAAGGTCTCTTCCCTCATTAGCAAAGTAGAAATAATTCTTGGAAGGGTTGAAATGTAGTAGACACTACATAGTCCCAGGTGTCTTATTCCTACTTAGGAAGTAGGACCCGAGATTGAAAGTCTACTATTAAAGCAAAAAGGATGTTTCTATGAATTATATCATATATTACAATTATTTTATTCATTGAATCTATTATTTATTTACCAGGAAGTTATTGGGCATTGAGCGTGTGCTCACTGAGCTTGGCAATATGCTAAGCACTGGAGACAAAAGAAAAATTATATGCCCATGCAACAAGTAGCTAGGTATTGAGGGCCCTGTCATTTAAAGCTGGCAATTTCTGTGAATTAATTAATTAATACTTGTTTATTAGTGTATATTAGAGTCTTTAAAAAGCCTCTATAATTTACCCTATTTCCCTTCCTGGAGCAATAAACGAATCAATAGGATGAAGGGATACATCTCAGGAAAATGAAATAGCCAGCGTAATTTATGAAGTTGAACAATGTGTTTCTGTGAATAAGTTTTCTGAACTAAACTCTGGAGTAACTGAGATTCACCAACCAAGTTATAGTAACTGTTGGACCATACATGTTTTCTGTAGGAACAAGGCCTTTATGTCAAACTTGGTCATGTAATTTAGAGACCTGGAGTTTTCCCTGGGCAAACAAACAAGAAATGACATGCTTCTAGACAGATTACATCCTCAAGCCATGGGAGGGCTCAGAAAGTATGCTGTGCTGGCCTCATTTTATTTTAACTTTTTGATGTGGGAGTGATTTCTTATTAATAAAGAAACTGCCTAGACCATTTGATAGGCCAACCCTTAGGCAGGAGGAGAAAACAGAACAGAATGCTGGGAGAAAGAAGCTGAGTCAGGGAGTCGCCATGGTTCTCCCACTCCAGACAGACGCAGGTTAAGGTCTTTCCTGGTAAGCGCACCTAGTGGTGCTACATAGATTATTAGAAATGGGTTAAGAGGCTGAAACTAATGGGCCAGGCAGTGTTTAAAAGAATACAGTTTCCGTGTAATTATTTTGGGTAAAGCTAGCCGTGCGGGTGGCCGGGTGCCGGGGACGCAGCTCCGCCGCTCGTATTACAACAACTTTTAACGTCATTTTAACATTTATTTCTCTTATTTATTCTCCTTAATTTACAATACTCCTAAGAGACAATCTTACCTCCCTCGTATCTGTATTTTTGAGTTTTTCTATGCCTATGACTTCTTAATGAAACACAGTGGAATGAACACATTCCACTTTAGCTCATCTGTAACTACAGAAAGGACCTTTAGTCTCACAAATACTTAGCACTAGACAGTATAAATGCAAGTAGACTGGGTAGAGGCCTCTGGGCTAGATAGTCCATCTGAGAGCTTCCAAATAGATTTTATGTGTTTACATTTCCATCACCTGCCTCCTTTCTCATTAGTACATATTGTCAAATCTCAAAGAAAGGAGTTGTATACTTATTTTGAAAAGTGAGTATCAATAACACAGTGGCATTCTCTTTTTCCCTACCAGCTTAGTGCCAGCAAACACTCTGGCATTGAAGCCTATAATCTGACAAAAAAAAAATCAACCTTTCAGAGACTCTTTTGCTCATAACCAAGGCTAAGGCAACTCCAGAAGTCAGTGGAGTCTCTGAGCAGCCCTTCTCCTCTCCCTTTTCTCCCCACTTCATTCTCTTCCTTTCCCCTATTTCTTCCCTTCCTAATCTTCCCCTTTTCTTTTGTGAAGAAGGAGTTATGAATTCCATAGTGCACTTGAGAAAATCAGAGGACAATTTGCAGATACGTTCTGAAGATGACCTTGAACACTTAATCTTCCTGCCTCCAGACTTCGCAAATGCTGAGATTACAGTATTATGTTCTTGCATCACGACGCTTGCTTATGTAGTATTGGGGACTGAACTAAGGCTTTGAGCATGTTAAGCAAAGTCCTCACAAACTGAGCTAAATCCCACCTAGACTTTCCACACTTCTAACAGGAGCACTGGCTAGAGGGAATCTTATAGAGTGGAGAAATTGATAATGGGAAAGTCATCAGAAGAACTGGCCCTCTAAATCCATGTTTTTCTTAAACAAACCACTGAATACTTTATTCACAAAACAAAATCTCAACAACACCTTAGAGCAATAAGCTATAGTAAGAAGCACCATATGTTTCATATGAATGATCTGGTTAGACAACATATCCCCAAAAGTCTTTGGAAAACTAAGTGATGCTAGAAAAACAGTCTATTAAAAATGAATCAGAATATGAATGACTGTTAAATACAAACCCATATTCTACATACAATTTATTTAGGACTGATAATATAACATTCAGAATGTCCACATATAATTTAAAAATAAGCTAAAAGTATTCAACAGACAGAGAAACAGGAAAATCTTATCAATTTTGAGGAGAAAATATCAAATGGATCAACTACAAGAAGATCCCAAAGTTAGAAATATAGAAAAGTCTGAACCCATGCCTAACAAGCAAGGGGAAAGTGATGTAGAAAAGAATATAAAGAGAAATTTTCATCAAATAAAGGTTGTATGGAAAATATTAAAAATGGTAATAAAAAAGAAAAATGAGCAGAAGATATAGTAACAGTATTTTAAGATGTCAATAGGGGATCCAAAATTAGAGAGTAAAAGAGAGAGAGGGGGGACAGAGAAAGAGCCCCAGGGACTTATAGAACAACATCAATTATAATATTTATGTTATGAAAGGAGAAGAGAAATATTGACAGAAGCAAATAAAAATTCAGAAAATAGATGGAAGCTTTGAGCAAACATCATCAATCACTTTTGTAAAATGTTGGTAAAATATCACATGTCAAAATAGAAGAGAGCATATTCTTTTCAGTTTCAGATGGAACATTCATCATCGTAGTCTACAATGTGAAATCACAAAGAAATACCAATTAAGTTTAAAAGAATGGGAATTATTTGAAGTATGTTTTGCAATCATAAAATTAAATGTGCAAATGATGTCAAAATAATGAAGGGAAAACCCTAATATTAGAAAGCTAAACAAAAATAGGACCTAGAGAAATGGCTCAGCAGTTAAGAGTACTTGCTGTTCTACCAAAGCACCAGAGTTCAATTCTTAGTACCCACACCAAAGGGGTCACACTTGCCTCTAACCCTATATTCGGGGGATCTCACACACTTTTATGGCATAACCAAAGTCACCCAAAACCACATGCATATACTCAAAAACATACACACATATAGATAAATAAAAAACAAAAACATTAAATACTTCATAAAAGATGAAATGTAAAGGGTTATTGAAAAATTTTTTTTTGAGACAGGGTTTCTCTGTGGTTTTGGAGCCTGTCCTGGAACTAGCTCTTGTAGACCAGGTTGGTCTCGAACTCACAGAGATCCACCTGCCTCTGCCTCCTGAGTGCTGGGATTAAAGGCGTGCGCCACCACAGCCCGGCTGAAAATAATTTTTGAGTTGAAGGCAAATGAAAACATAAACAACTAAAATTTATGTAAATCAGGTAAGTAGTATTTGATGAAAATTTCTGACCTTAAAAGTTCATATGAAAAAATAAGGGCTCAAACCAATAATTTAAATGTAGAGGCTATTTTTTTTTATTGTTAGGACAACACACTATGAGTAAGGCAACTTAGAAAAGAAAGAATTTAGTGAGCTTTTGGATTCAGTGAGTTAGAGCCCACCATGTAGAGTGAGGGCACAGTGGCAGGAACAGCTGACAGGTGACATCTTGCCTCACAAGCAGAAGGCAAAGAGGAGGAAGAGGAATGGTCTAACTTTTGAAACCTCAAAGCCTGTCCCCAGTGCCACAGTTGGCTTCTCCAACAAGGCCATGACCTCTAATCCTTCCCAAACAGTACTATTAACTGGGGACAAAGATTCAGACATAGGAACCTTTGGGGACCATTGTTATTCAAATAATTATACTAAGTTTCAAAGAAGGATAAAAAAATAAAAAAGTGAAATGCAGAAATAAATTAAATTGCAAACAAAGATTGATTTTAAATAAAAGCTACTAGTGAGTTCTTATCTGTTTTTTTTTTCTCTCTCTCTGTCTCTCTCTTTTTCTCTCTCTGATTTCACAAAGGGTTTTGCTATGCAGCTCAGACTGGCCTGGAGCTTGGTATGTAGCCCAGGCTAGCCTTGAATTTATGGTTATCTGCTTCTACCTCATGACTGATGAGATTGTAAACAAAAGCATTTCAAAGCTAGATATAGAAAACAAAATTACTAATATCTGATGAGAATATTGGTAAAATAAAAGAAGAAATAAATAATCAACATTGACAAAGAAAGAGGAAAAATTACCATGGACCCAGTTGACATTAAAATCATAAGATAACATTCTATGGGCAAATTTGTACATATAACTTTATAACTTTTGTGAAATAAACAAATTCCTGCGAAGATAAAATTCATTAAAAAGGAATTGGCAACATCTCAACTTATAGCTACTTAACAATCTAATTCATTGTTTAAACATATTCAGAAAGTATGTCTAAGTTCAGAGAGATACATTGGAGAACTGTAATAATTAAGGAAGAAATAGTTTCAATGCTTTCCTGTCTTAGAGCTTATTACAAAAAAAGAAAAACCAATGCTGGTATGAGAACTAGAAATGAAAACAACGGATCAATATTTCTCTTGAACAGGGATAATTAGCCTATAAGCTATCAGTAAGTTGTATTCAGTAATACATTAAAATAGCAATAATTGTAAGTATGTGACGGTTGTGCTAGGAACAGCTCTAGATATTACAAACGCCAGCTCATTCCTGAGCCAGTCCTGGCTCAACACTTTAAAATCTACTTGTGTACATCATCACATTAACAGACTTAGTAGCAAAAAGACTACAGGATTATACCAAGAGACACAGAAAAAGCATTTGAAAAAATTCAATGTCTAATTCAGGATGCAAACTCTCAGCTCATTTGAAGTAGAAAGAATGCCTTCAATCCATGAAAGCTCCATAGTTGACATCATACTTACTGGTGAAAGACATATTGCTTTCTTTCTAAGACAGAAACTCACCAACCGCTTCCACTCTCCTCATTCCTATTCAATATGGAACTTGAAGTCTAGCAGCAGCATTTGTTCTAGAAAATGAAATAAGAGACATTTTCCCTTTTTGTTTCTTTTTTTACTATTTTTTAGATAGGAAAAATTAATTTATTATTTGTGATATGATTTTCTGTATGATAATATTCTAAAATTGATTGACATCACTAGAACCAATAAATTGAGTTTAACAAGGTTACAGCATTCAAGCAAAGTAGTCAGAACTCAACTAAATTTTTTAGGCAACACAGTAAACAGTTGAGAAATTGAGATGTTAAAAATGCTGTAATATTTGTGATCATTCCACTATGGAATATTCTCAGATAACTACACCAAAATGTGTGCAAGACTAGTATGCTGGTGATAGTGATAGAGACACATATCTTATTTCTGAGTTGAAAGATCCTATTCTGGATAAAAATGCCAATATTTATATTTAATGCATTCTCAATATTTCAGGAGGAATTGTTTTGAAGCTATCAAGGAAGGGACTATATGGAGACTATGGAAAGACAAAGAAGCTGGAATATTCAGACTTTAATGCCACATATTATTGTCTCCTTAATGCTATAAAAGTTGTATCAGTTAGTGTTTAGTCACTACAATAAAATACTTGAAGTGTTAAGCTATAAACACGAAGTGTTAGCACTAGGGATTCCATTTGCTTGGTACAGTGCTTGCCTAGTGAGTGTATAGGAAGCCTAGGGTCTGATGTTTAGCATGGCTCAGACTTGGTACGATGGAATACATCTGTAATACCAGCATTTGAGAAATGGAGACAGGAAGATTAGGAGTTCAAGGACATCCTTGACATCATAAAAATGGTTAAGATCAGTTCTCTACACATGAAACATTGTTTCAAAGAAACAGGGAGCTAAAATGTTTGTTTGGTGTCAAGGGCCATGAGAGATAAAACAGATGGTAATGAGAGTTCAACAGGCCCACCTACCAGATGAGTTATTCTCTGAAAGGGAGCCCCACCTGAAAAGGCCATGGAGTTACTGACTATGGAAAGCAGTTGTTCTTGTCTGTAGTTTCTCTCATAAGTTACTTTGTCTCTTCCCTAAAAATCTAATTTCTTCCCTAAGAATAGGTTTGGCTATTTTCCTGCTGCTTGTATGTTTATCTCATGAAAATAGTCCATCTACTGGTCACATATACCTGTGAGTGGTCAAGAAGATAGATGACTTTTCATTTAGCTATATAGTTTTGATAGGTAGAATATATACTGGAACATTATATATTCCCGGATCTGATTGTACCACGAGGACTGTAGACACTTAAAAGTCTTCCTTGTTCCTTTTCATTCAGACTAATATCATAAAATAAAAATAACAATTTCTCCTGTCTAATACAAACTGCATACAATTAGCTCACTTTTACTTCAGAGCAAGTTCAAACTAAATTAAAGGCTTTTTGTAAACAGATCATAAGTTCAAAACCTTACGGCTATGTTTAAGGTCAGAGAAGCTGATGTCCAGCCAAGGTTACCAAGGAAACCATGCAGTCTTTGCTTCCCAGTCTACTAACAATAGGCTTATGTCTCAAAGCTGTCACTGGGCACTGTGCCCCTTGTGATTGGAGGTAACTCTTGCCCTATCTTTATCCCTTCAAAGTTTCTGAAGGGAAAGAGTTTTTAGAAGAGAAGAAGCTAGGAGAAGTTAAAAGCAGGACAGGAAATTAGGATAGAGGCAAAACAATAAAGAAATTGGCACAAAAAAAGTACAAGGGGAGAGATACATTTTCCACCCTCAGATCCCGAGCCTCTTGCTTTCCATAGCATTCTTTCTGCACCCTGAGAGGGGACTGAGGTTGGTACTCAATAGCCCTCATTAGTTTGGGTTCACTGATCTGGAAGTTGCTGCTCAAAACTGAGTAGGCCCATCACTTTGGAGTTCTGGCAAGGAAACATCACAATGGTATGAACTGCTTAAATTGTAAGTCAGGAAAACCACACATAGGACTAGTGGAAATTCTCCAATCCCCTTTGAGGATATACTCTCAATGACCTAAGGATTTGACAAAAGCCTTAACTGGCTAAAGATTCATTGTACCTCCCAACAGCACAATCTTGGGAAGCAAGCTTTTAACACATACACCTTTGGGGGACACCATACAAGTATTGCCAGGTGAAGGCATTATAGTACTTGTGAAAACAGTGAAATGTGGAATGTTGGAGAAGAGAAAAATCAGAAATAGATTCAAACAAAAGTTATTAACAGACTTCTTTCAAAGTTGCAAAGGCAACTCAACAGGCAAAGGGCAGGGCGTATTCAATAAATGGAAGAGGAAGTCCACTTGGAAGAAAATTTTCATCTATATTTGACCCCATAAAGAGAAATTAACTCAAAATGCATCATAAATGTACATACAAAGTAAAAATTTAAGGATTCTTGAGAAAAAATGGTTGAGAAAGAATTCTTCAATGCAACACCAGAAATAGGGGATAAATTGAATTAAAAACATTTGTTATCTATAGAATACTATTCAGGGAATATCAAGAAAAACAAAGTAGAAATATCTACAAATCATACATTAGACAAATAATTTGTATCATAATTTGTAAAGAACTCACAAGACTGAAAATTAGGAAGCAGCCCAAGTTAAAACATGGACAAAGTATTTTAATTTACTTTACTTCTAGCTCCAAAGAAGACAAATTGTAGAGAAAAATGTTCTTTTTGTTAGTCATTAGAAAAATGAATATTAAAGTCACCAAGGGATGGAGGAAGCCTCATACACTTACTACCCTAAAATTAGAAAAAAAAATAGTGATGATTCCTAGGACCATGGCTACCGAGTGAAAAGGACTCTTATTCACTGTTAATAGGAGCACAAAACAGTCCTTTGCTCTGGAGGATGACATGGCAACTTCTCAAAGATGAAACAGGTGCTTGCCAGGTACTCCATCAATTCTATTTGTAAGTATACATTGTAGGGAAATGCAAGTTTGTGTTTATACAAGGCACGCACACGAGTCGGCTTAGCTCCACATACAAATACTTTTAGTGGCATTAAAAGTGATCACCTAAACCTGGAAACATCCCATTTAATTTCCAGTGGGTAAATGGATACACAAGCGAGCACATGTACCACGTAGAAAACTGTTACCAAACAAAAGGAAAAAACTCCTGACACCCACGCAGACTTGACTGAATCATCAGAATGTCTGCCAATTGGTAGAACTCAAACCCTAAGGCTATATACTGCAATACATGATTTATAGATGATTATGTTAGTAAGCCCTCCCCCAACAGAGAGAAGGAAGAAAGAACAGAAGTTTGTCATGCTTATGGACAATGGAGGATGTGATTTTAAATTGGTATCAGCAGCAGCAGCAGCATGTGTGAGTGCCAGGCAACTCTGTGTCTTGTCAATGGTTTCATGAAACAAGCCATGGCTGTCGAAGACTCAGATCTATACATCGAAAGGAGCAAATTTTATTGTTAGTAAGTAACGTAGAGGTCCATCTGAATCATCGTCAGCATTCCACATACAACCCTAAAATGGCTCACTGTGCTACTGGCTGTAGTTTCACACTAGAAAAAAAGGTTTAATAGTTTGCTCTTTTGTTAATATATTTTAATATTCAGATAGGAACTTAATAGATGGCCCTAAGGTTAATATTAAAGCTAATAGCTTTAAATTGGGATGTTTTCAAGAATTTAAGCCCCAGTAGCTTCCTTTCTAGTACTTAGTGTTCAGACCACACTTTAATTAAAATGATAATTTCTATAAAATATTTAATCACTTATCTTCAGCAACACTGCCTCTAAAAATGCCATAAAATAAAGATTCTCCCATTTTCTTCAGTATTCATTTTTGTGAACTTTCTCAGTTTAGTGATATCTGAATTTTTTATTTCCACAGAGGAGCCTTAAGATAGGAGCTTTACTTAAAATGGAGGAGGTGGTAATATTGTTCTGGAGAAAATGAATAAAAGTGTTAACTAGAACATTTCATGCTATTTGAAAAGTGGAAATTAGCTTAGTATGTATTTTGTTCTTTTATAATCTTCCTATGAGAAGATTAAAGAGTTGTTAGGTATCAAAAGCAATAAAGCCACTCTACAAGGAACTTGTTAACCTGCACAATTCCAAGAAGCCCTTTGCCAGACTCTCCAGTCATCCGAATAATCCATCAAGGAGCCTCACGGCCCAGAGATCATGGTAGTTTTGAGGACACTCTTGGCTGGTATTATTCATTTGATATTTAGACCTCATTGAAGGGATTTCTATGTTCATATCAGCAAAAATAGTTACCAAGTGAGGGATATGCTCTGTAACAGTGAAGGGGAAAATTGAACATTGGGTCTTTTTGTTGTTGTTGGGGAGGAGACAGGCAAGGAGATAGAAGTCTTTCCTTTCACAGATGGTGTCACAGTTAGGGTTATCATTGCTGTGAGTGTGTCAAGTTGCCATCAAACTAGGCAGCATCTGTGATTTACTCTGAATTTTCCCACCAAGTGCCCAAAGCAACCTGGGGAGGAAAGTGTTTTTTTGTCTTAAGCTTCCATATCACTTTTCATCATGGAAGGCAGTCGGAACAGGAACTCAAACAAGACAAGGATGTGGAGGCAGGAGCTGATGCAGAGGCTGCAGAGGGGTACTGCTTACTAGCTTACTCCTCATGGCTTGCTTGGGATGCTTTCTTATTGAACCAAGAACCACCAACACAAGGGTGGCACTACCCACAATGGGCTGGGCCATCCTCCATCAATCAGTAATTTAGATAATGCCTAACAACAGGATCTTATGGAGAAATTTTCTAAATTGAGGTTCCCTAACTCCCAGTGAGTCTAACTTGTATCAATTTTCCATGAAACCAGGCAGCATCTATGGTCTGTGTTTTGAATCTTTTCTCCTAGTACAAAGAGAGTTCAGATAATGGAGGCCTCTAAATTCACTGAAGTTCATCAGCCATGCCTCCTGACTATGATAACACTGTAGCCAATTTAGTGTCCTCGTTTCCTCACCTAACATGTAAAATATTTGATGAAATCTTTGGAGTATTTTGGGCCACTGCATTAACTGTGGCCCACCCATGGGTGGCAAACCACATTAAAGATTAAGTAGCCTGTTAAATGTATTTGAGGACCATTTGCTAGCCAACTGACCTTAAATGATTAAATATTTGATAATTACTAGTGAGATAAACTCGTAGGAGTCGGAAGCAACTAGGACTTTTTTTTTTTGGCTCCCCAATTTTCCCTTCTGGGTTAATAAGGAATTTTTTATTTCGAGACAAGGTTTCTCTATAGCTTTGGAGCCTGTCCTGGAACTAGCTTTTGTAGCTAGGCTAGCCTTGAACTCATAAAAATCCACCTGCCTTTGCCTCCTGAGTGCTGGGATTAAAGGCATGTGCCAGCACCAACGGGCTTGGAAATAATATTCTGTTCTCATGTTAAGTCACCCAAAATTCTGTTTAGAGGAAATCCATGTAAAGAAAGAAATTTAAGTTTCAATTTCCAGAAGGAAGACTTCACTTTTACCTAGAATAATTTAATCAAGGAAAAGTGTGAAGCATTAAATGCATGTAATTCTGCAAAATGGGGAGGGGGTAGTAGGTTGGGATGTTAAAGCCTGGGAGAAACTTACTAGTCTATAATTACTAGTCTATAAACTTACCAGTCCTGAGATGTCTGGGTGACTTCTGATTAAATTTTCCATAGGTTTATGCATCACTGCGAGAAAACTGGATATGAGAAGAGGCATTGGCTATGGCACAAAGAAGGTTAGTCTCCCATCTCCATATATTGTCTCTGCCTACACATTTGAAACTCATGCCATTGGTTTCAGCATACCAATATGAAGTAGAGCTTGTGGAATGAGAACCAAGCTGTGGAATTAAACAGAGCTGAGAGTACATCATTTGCTTCTAAACAAATTCTTCAATTGTTTTTTTAATCTATTCTTCTACAATTACTTTCTTTTAAAATCTCTAACTCCATTACAGCACGATGCAATTTACAGTGTGATGGTTACAGTGTTCAATGACATATGAAAACTGATCAGTGCATTTATTTGCACCCAGAATCCTGAATAAGTGAGACCCAGCTATTCATACTAATAGGCAAAAACCACAAATGTTTCTCTTTGGTATTATTGGTATAGGGCAATGCAGGGCAGGGTTAACGATTTGAATAACTAGTTATGGTGGCTTGCTACATATCAAGCATTCAGGTACATTCAGATGCCAACTATTATTATTATTATTATTATTATTTTTTTTTTTTGGTTTTTCGAGACAGGGTTTCTCTGTGGTTTTGGAGCCTGTCCTGGAACTAGCTCTCGAAGACCAGGCTGGTCTCGAACTCACAGAGATCCGCCTGCCTCTGCCTCCCAAGTGCTGGGATTAAAGGCGTGCGCCACCACCGCCCGGCTTATTTTTTAAACAACCAGAGTTGACACAACATTTTCCCAAGATTATATTTTATAATTTCATCACACTGGGACTAAGGTGTTAGAAATGTTGCTAAAATATAAAATCATCTGCAATTGGGGGTGTATCACCCTCTGCCATCTTAATGGTATGGAACTGGATTTGATCCAATCCTTTCTTGGGTGTAGGTGGGCGGGGCAGAGGTAGGATGAAAAGTAAAGATAAAAGTAAAAAAGAGTTGGCTCAGAGACGAGAAAACAAAGAACAGATGGGGATGTTTATTTGAAGACAAATTTTACTTTCATAATTTAGCCAAGGTTTATCTCTGATTTAGAACAATTAATATTCTAAAGAAAATGATAGTTAGTCCAAAGCTCCAAGAGTCAATATGAATCCAATAGGTTTTATATTTGTGTTTAAATATAATTCCACATAAGTAAATTCAGATTTTGAATGGAATTTTGAACTTTCATATTTGTGGGATAATAAGTTAATTACAGTAGTCTACTATGATTTTCCCTAATGATCTAAGCATGGAATTTTATTATCTTTATGACCTGTTATGAATGACCATAAACACACTAGAAAATTTTCAGTGTTTATTTTCTGCACAAGGTTATCTCTGTCTGCCTTTTTTTGGGAGAGGGGAATATACAGTTTTCTAAGGTGCACAATCCTTGGTATTGCAAAGATAACAATTTATCATATTGTTTGTGAGGATAGCTGCTTATAAATTATAATCTTTAAAAAGTCAAGGGAGCTGTGTATGCAATTGCACCCACATCGAGCCAACATCCATCTATGCTTATGAAAGGACCCTACTTGGTCCCAGCATGTACTTTTTTTTAAGGCAGGAAAATACTCTTAACACAACAACCTCTTACCATTGTTGAGCATTTCTGAGGTAAAGCTCTTTATATATTGAGATTGGGTCAGCTTCGTGGTTCTAATTTTACCTCTTTATCCACAAGTCAAGAAATATTTATCTCTGCCATGTGACGGCAACTTGAGTAAGTTTATGTTGCCCTCCAATGGCCTTCGATGCATGTAAGTACATATGTGAAATACAAACACACTCAGGTCCTTGGGCAGTCGGGCTTCTTTCCATGTGTCTCTATTTTACATCATACAAAAGCCAGGATTTACTGGTCAACTTCTTTCTCTGAATGGCAATGCACCTAGAATGACTGTATATCTTTGTCTTGCAGGGAAGATGCTCTTAGGAAGAGTACTTATGCCCTCCTTTATCCATAAAGTATTCATGTTCTGATGACTAATTTAAGTGTCTCTATTGTGCACAGATGGCTTGCAAAACTACTCATACAGGCCCACCAGGGCAGGGTGTTGGGAAACTCAAGTGTACTGGGTTAGCAGTAGACATGTACTGTGCCCCTCTCATACTCATTCATTTTTAGGGCAGTGTGCAAGAATATATCAGAGTTCTTTATTAGACTCAAGGAGGTAACCTCTATCCATTGGATTGTGAATATTTAGCTACATAATTAGCAAAAAAAAATTCCACTGTCATTTGAAAAGGAGCCTGGCTACAAAAAACTGTATCTCCTGGCAGTACACTGGCTGCCATTTTGTCCTGCCACCCTATGTGTTTTAGGTGTGGTGTGGTGCTGTATCTATCTTGACTACAAGGGGCTTATCTCAAAGCATTGTAGCTGACTGTGATTGATTTCCTTACTCAGTGGGCTGTAGCTAGTTTCAATGGAGTTTTGCAAGGGAGCAGATCCTGTATGAGATTAGCTTTCTGAGGAGCTAGCAAGCCAAAGCTTATATCTCAGGTCTCTCTTGCCTCAAGCCAGGAAGTCATTTCTCAGTATCATAATCTACAATCAACATTTTAATCTGTAACATTTCACATCAGCTGTGTGGCTAGTCACTGTCTCACTGTGGTTGACACTGGGGAATATTTGAACATGAATGAAGAAGCCTTTCCAGGAGAGTTCATGGTCACCTAAGTTAGAACTGAAAATTCTATTGATTTGACTAAAACTGGAGGTACCAGTTTGGAAGGAGTGAATAGCCATCATCTACACTTGACCCTGGAGAACGAGAAAAGGCTAGCCAAGACTGATAGTGCCATTTTCTGGTCTTTTTCAGTGATCAGAGATGCTTCTGTTGCTATGTCCTAGAGTACCCTGGTCTCTGATCATCTTGGCATAGGGACTGACAGATATAGTGTCATAAACATTAATCTGTAGGGGTAAAGGCTCTACGATTGGAACCAGCTCAATTTCTCCATATTCAGTGATTTGTGTAGGTGTTGTCTATTACCTTTTAGAGTACTGCTTTCAAACATTCTATTACAAATGTTTGTAAAACAATGGGAGGCGATTTCATAGGACTTTTTTATTTTGCTGTGATATCTTTCATTGACTTGATGCTTATTGGAAAAAGAACTTTCGCATTTTAGTTTTCAACCTAATTATATATTCCTAGCCAGAGCTTGCCTTTCAACATAACAACTACACTCCCTTTCTTTTCTTGGTTTGCATCATCTGCAGAATGAATGTGTCTACTTTCTACATATTCATATTAGTCTCTCAGCTACAGTTTGCAAAGGGTAACAAAGGATATCAATTTTCCCTTGTAGTAGAAAATAACAAATATATCAATTGGTCCTTCTATGGGTCACCTCAAACTCTGCAATTGTTAAGAACGTCCAAGGAGAAGTGGGATATTCATAGTTGGGGACTCATTAAACTATAAGATTACTAAGATAAATAGAGATGCTATATAAGGTTGACTGTTAATCTGAGAATTTGTTTTGTTTCTTGCTTTGAACTGTTGTGGCTATTTTATGTATTAATTTATTGGACCAAGAAGTACTTTTGTAGTTGTAAACACATTTCTTGGTGTTGCTAGGAGGAGATTATAGAAAATATTCGCAGTTGAGTCAGTATTAGAATGTCTGCCTTCATGGCCTTCATCTAATTCTTGGAGTTCCTAGGAAAAACTAAACAGCAAAGGGAGGATCACTGGCACTCTTGTTGAACTGAGAAATCCAAGCTCTTTTGAGATTTGGTCATCAGAACTGGCTCATAGATTGTAGACTTAGACTGATTCCATTATTGGATTTCATGGCGATCTATTATGTTACCTCTTTACCTTCCTGATCTTGTTAGTCAGCTCCCTTTATCAGTTTTTTCTTCTTTATATATATGGAGTCAATCAGTTCTGTTTTTTTTCCAGAGAAGGATAACTAATATACCTATCTTGGTTTATTTTTGGATCTATGGGAGATGGTAAAGAAATTATTACTCTCTGATCTTCTGGCATCTTAGTCCTGAAGACATGCCAATCCATTCTTACACAAAGAACAAAACAAAAATGTTGAGAATTTTAGGTGACCATGTTACTAGGAAGATCTGGTCTTGAGACATTTGTTTACATCAAAATGGTGAAATACTTAGATGAGCTTTGAAATTTAGCTTGTTGCATAGAGTGAATTTAATAGATCCGGAAACTGTAGACGATTTATCGTGAATTGAATCTTGAAGGTCATATTCCATGACAAAAGTAGCATGTATCTTTCACTAACCTGAACTTAGAAGAGTTTCATATTGTAACTAAGTAAGCGGGAAAATTGTACACATAATATAACAAGTAAAGGGGAGAATTTCTGGCAGCCCTGATTAAAACAAGATCATTACATTTAAGACTGAGATGGAGCTTTTGTTTTTTGAGATAAGGTATTGCTTAGAACTTAGGGTAACATTAAACATGACTTTGCTGGACTAGGTGTCAGCATCACTAGCCTGATAGCACTGCTTCTTTTACTGTTAGCTGTGCTTTTCACTAGTGGCTTAATCCTTTAATTCTTACTTCCTTTAATGAGGCTAAATGTGGCTCGCAGCGCATCTTGTGTGACCCAGCAACAAAACAACAAACACACCCTTTGTGAAGATGATAGCAACTAGCATTTGTTGAGTTCTTCGATATACAGTTGTTTTAATATTTCTGTTTTCTTTGAATTTTTGTTTGTTTGAACCTCTAACTCAGACTTCCTGAACTAACTGTAGAGCTGGGAATAGCAGTGAGCTCCTGCATCTTTTCCCAAGTGCTGGAATTACAGGTATGGTAATTTCATTGTATTTTCCCAGAAATCATAAATTGTCCTTTCTATGGTCTGCGGTTCTGAGTGGTTACTTTAATTCCAAAAATCATATGGTGAAATCCTATTCCCTGGCGTATCATAAGCTTATGCTCCAAGGAAATGCAGCCTTTGTAGCTCTATTTAAGGTCCCAAAGGCAGTTATGAACCTTGCTGTGTGAGGATATAGATGGTGAAAGTTACTATTTCTGTACTAGGAAAGGGGCTCCTGCCTGACCCCAAATCTGATGCTATCTTTAATTTTCTAGCCTCTGAATACACACATGCATACACACACACACACACACACACACACACACACACACACACACACACACGATTTATGTTGTTTGTAAGGCATCTATTCAATTGATATTTTTTTGTTATAGTCACTTGAATGGACTGTGTGTTATTGTCATTTGTATGGAAGATTTTAAAGCTTGAAGGAGTTACATGAATGTGAGCTATTATTAGTAGTGTCAGTATATTTCATGTAAATAGAAAGTCTGTGCTTTTATGGCTTGAATCTCAACCAGCTAGGATTCTGATATGCTTAGTACTAGCTTTCTTAAGAAATATAGAAGTATAACCCTGGACTCTTAGAATTAAAGCTTAAATATATACCCATATATATGACTTTTCTTCCTGAGAAAAGCTCACTTGTATCTGTGTGGACTTCTACTTTTGCAGTATTCTGGTTATTATGATAACATAATAATTTCAGTTCTGCACACTGAATTAATGTGTCCATTCTTGGTCAACAGCTAAAGATCCTCCTTCACTGCTCTGTTTTGCTTTGTCCCTGTTGTCATGGTTTTGGCATTCCAATGTTCCAAGTTGCACAACAGCAATATAGAGGTGTGGACCTTGACTAGCACTTACTTGGGTTGAATTAATTCATAGTATATAAATGTTTATTGGGAAGCATAGCATCACCTCGCTTAGTCTGGTTAATAGTCTGACACTATGCTTTACGACAACTTTACCCTCATAAGGATTTAACATAATATGATCAGTTAAAAATATGACCATAAAGACTGCAAGTAATTGATAGATGCCCATGCTTTAATAGAGAGCACACGTAATGTGCTGACAGCTCAGGTGCAGCTGTTTGAAGGCTCCACTATCAAGTTCTCTCCAGCCATGCTCACCAGAGCACTAACAAGTGATGATAGTATTTGTCTGATACACCTAGATAACCAGTCATGCTTGCTTAAAGTCTGGGACATCTGGACTAAGAGACCAGCTGCCTCCGGTCTTGCGCAAGCCTGCCAAGTTCTAGGATCAATATCTTTGTTCACTTATGCCATTCTGTTTAGGAAACTCTAGTCTAAAATCACTCAAGCTTAATGGCCTGGTGCTCTATTTTAGAAAACTAATTGAGATTATTCAGATTTCGGTATAATTTTTCCTCCTGATTTAACTGTGCTGATTCAATTGAGAAAATTCAATTTCTTCATCAGTAAAATGAAGCCCCTTCTAGCTAAAAAAAAAAGACTCTAATTCTTTTTGAACAACAGCATGTACTGCCTGAAATGAGGAACTAGCACAAATTTAAATTAATTTTATTATAATACATTGAATATGATCAATGTAGACAGGTAAACTAGAATACTCAAGCCCCGAAATGGGTTGTACTCAGGTTGGCTGTCTATATTCATCACGTAAATTGGGTGATTAGGTAACTATACTCCCTGTGTGAATAGCTAGCAATCTGTACTCAAGTTATTGATTCTGAATAGACTGATCCATACCTCACATCAATCATATGTTAAACTATTTCACAGGTAATGTAGTGTGTACCTTAACTTTGGTTTTTAGAAAACTCACAAAACAGAACTTAAAATTCAATTTAAAATGTTGACATAGCTTCTCATTTGTGCTTTTGTATTTACTAATGAAATAGCAATGGCCTTGTTGATTTAATACTTTATGAACTAGAAAGGTGTGTGTGTGTGTGTGTGTGTGTGTGTGTGTGTGTGTGTGTGGTATGGAAAGTCCTTCTGTATATGTGTTGAATTTATTGCTTAATGAATAAAGAAGCTGCTTTGGCTTGTAATAGGACAGAATAGAGCTAGGCAGGAAAACTAAACTGAATGTTGGGAGAAAGTAGGCATAGTCAGTGAGATGCCATGGACCCAGCAGAATAGAAAGTTGCTAGCTGGCAGCTGGAATCTTGCCAGTAAACCACAAGCCTTGAGGTAAGATATAAAATATTAGAAATGGGTAAATTTAAGATGTAAAAACTAGCTATAAATATGCATAAGATAATAGTTCAGACAATGATTTGATTACTACAGTTTCTGTGTGTTTATTTCGAGTCTGGGCGGCCAGGAACAAACAAGCAGCTTTCATCAACATGTGTGTATACACAAGTGTATATAGATGAGGTTGGCATTTGATGTCTTTCTTAACTATTTTACACCATTTTTTTAAAATAGAGTCTACTACTGAACCTAAAATCCATCAATTCAGCTAGATCACTGCCTACCATGCCTTAGATATCTTCCTCTTTCTGCTTTCTTACTCTAAGATTAGAGCGTACCACCATGCTGGGATTTTTTTTTTTTGTTTTGCTTGTGTTAACTCTAAGTTTATTTGATACATGAAGATAAGACAGCTGTCATTTGTCCTGGATCATTATATATTTAAAAAAGAAGATGAGAAAGCAGGCCTTCAAACTAGGATTTTTACCTGTTTGTTGGGAGCCAATCTCAGGTTCTTATGCTCAAAGGGCAAGCACTTTATTGGCTGAGCCCTCTTCTGAGCCTTTACCTAAACATTTTCATATCTAATTCCATTGCTTCTTCTAGTGTCTACTCAGTCTCTCTGTTTTGTGTGCCAGTCCATAGTCTGACCAATTGCTTTTCTCAGTTTTAAGACTGACATGTATCATTTCACGCTGAGTCCTCAAAAGCTGGTAATATGCTAACATTCTTGTCACAAGTAGCAGAATGGACTGAGGGGCACATCCCTTCCTTGTCACGGGATTTAATTAAAATGCTTATTTCACTTGGAGAAATATTCAGGATGGCTAATGTTTCTTTTAATCAAATAAAAGGCTTACCATCAGTAAATTGTTATGATCTTTAAATGAAAATATGAATTAGGACACTTGTTTTGTGTGTGTGTGTGTGTGTGTGTGTGTGTGTGTGTTGAGAAGCGTCTATCTCATATCTTTCTGAACTGTCTCTCCCTCTTGCACTTTTTTTTCTCTCCATTAACTGACATGTCTCTCACAGATGGAGTTGCCTCAGAGAGCTGAACTTAACCCAATTAAAACAGCATAACTAAATAATAGGAAAATATTTGCTGTGTATGGAGGGAAACTGACATTAAGGAACTCATTTATTAGACTGATGACCTGCGACACATCTAATGCCGTGTTCAGTTGATTTGGCTGGCTGTTAGTGGAGGCCTCAGTCCTGGAATTAACCGACAGCTTATATCACGCCTCATTAAGGAAGATGGCACCAACTATGTCTGGAGACTTGTGGGGTTTTGTTGTTGTTGTTGTTGTCTGCTTTGTGTTTGGCTTGAATAACCTAATGTGTTTGTGAGATGTCTCCCTACTATTCCTTGTGGTTACTCAAATAAACACGGCTAGAAAGGAATGGTTTCTCATTTAGGACTTGAGTAGCAGAGGACAACTTTACTGAAATCTATTGTGATGCTCGACTTGTTTACATCTTTGGTTTTGTTATGGCCCAACCTTGCTGTATCTGTCTGATTACAGTAGGCTGTGGTTGTATTAATTCTCTCACATATTCTGGCACGTGCCTCTTCATTCATGACTGAGCTCTGATGTTTCCTTTTCTGAAATAGTGATTCTAGCAGTGATGCTTAGGCCAGGAGAAGGCTGGGGCCATCTTATCCATATGAATTGTCATTTGCTACTGTGCAGTCAGCCCTTCAAATCTGTGAATTCCCATGCACAGATAAAAACAAATTGAAAACTATTGTGTGTACTAATCATGAATGGACATTTTCTTATCAATCCCTCAATAATTCAGCTACTCATATAAATACTCTAGGGGATTTTCTAAACAATCTAGACATGACTTAAAGTCTATGAGATGATGTGTAGAGCTTATATGCAAATACTTTGCCTCTTCATACAAGAACATTGAACATCCATGGGAACTTAGTAGACTTGAGGGACCTGAGAGTTGATTCCTTCAAGATACTGAGGTGTAACTGAATGGTCATTAAATTTTTATTTTTTAATGTCATTTCTACATGGACTTTCTTTAGATTTTGTCTTTTTTTTAATCTTTCCCTTTTGCCTTTGATATCCCAGATAATTAATTAAGTTATATTCCTCACCCAAACATTTAGCAAAATTCTATCATATTAGTCTCAATAAAGATATTATACCTCACTTTGATGCCATTCAGTTGAACTTCTGATTTGCCAATTCTCATACCAAGACTAGATTTCATTGGTTCCTGTTGCCTTCTATTTCTTTGACAGAAGTTTTCTGTTTCCTTGTCTTTGGATGTTACCCAAGGACAGGCCTATTAGTATCCCCCGGTACTTGAACGTAGGTTCTTCTTTGGGAACACAGCTTTTCAGACTGTGTTCTCTGTTTTGGAAAGCTGGTATGGATTTCAGTATCTCAAAGACATTTTTCATGTATATCTTTGGAAGGTAAAGTTTCCTGAAACTTTATTTCTACAGGGTCTTACTGGGCTCACAGTAGGGTTTTCAGTGAAAATAGCCTGTAATGCGAATTCTAATTTGTCTAATAATAAAAACCCAGAGTCAAACATTAGGGGATGAAAGCTAAATGATCAAAGAAGAAAAGCAGCCAGCCCATAGTTTTTACCTCTACAAAATCCTCAGACTGAATGAGGACTTGTCTTTTCAAGTCCTCAGACTAAATGCAGACTGGATGTCTTCTCTATGAAACCTCAGACTGAATCCTAAACTCTTGTCTCCTCTCACCTTATATTCCTCTCTCCAACCAGCCATATTACTTCCTGTTTCCACCTCCCTAGTGTTGGGAATAAAAGTATGAGCCATCACCACTTGGCTTTGTTTCTCTTTTACTCTGGACCGATCTCGTGTAGCCCAGGGTGGCCTTCAACTCCCAGAGAGACCTCTGCATCTGTCTCTCAATTGCTGGGATTAAAAATGTATTCCACCACTGCCTTGCCTCTGTGGCTAACTAGTGTGGCTAGGTCCACACTCTGATCTTCAGGCAGGATTTATTTGTTAAAGCATACACACACACACACACACACACACACACACACACACACACACACACACACACACACACACAATCATTACAATGACCCTGGTGAATTATCCTGGTATTTTTGAGTTAGAAATGGGATATGGAATAAGGATGTAAAGGGTGCACACGAAAGAGTTCATAAATTTGTTTCATGGATTGGGGTAAATTCTACCCAATGGATGCAGAATTGTGATGACAACCAGGAGGCCCTCTGTGCTTAAGATGTTATTTGAACATATTGTCTGCATTTCCATGAATTGTTTATTAAGTATTCACCTCATCTTGGCTGCGTGATAACTCTTTTTATGTGCCTTTGTGCTGCTGAATCCTTCGTTAAAGCCTCTTCACCTAAGACAAACTGTGAAGACTTCTGTCTTAGATTTCTGAGGTGGGAAAGTGCCTGCTCTTTGGAACTTCATGACTTTCTCTCAGCTGTAAAGTGCTGCTGCCAGACTCATGATAGTTCTTGTAAAGACTTCTAAACATTGGGCTGCAGAGTTTTCTGAATATGTGCCAGGTCCAAGCTCTCTTCACTCACCGCTTACACTGAATACTCTATGGTAAGAGAAATAATAATGCTTCAAGGATCTGAGATGTTATTTCAAACATCCATCTTATGTAGCTCATTCAATTTATAGACTTTTCAGTACATGTTGACTGGTGAAGAGTCAATGGAGTGACTACTTTGCAAGGTAATGTCTCAGAAATGAGTTTGCATCTTCCAAATGTCCGTGTAAATAGCACACTTTCACTCACAGGGTAGACATTATGAGAACGATGTATGTGTGTCACAGTGCTTCAGGTCTGCACACTTATGGCTGCATTCATAAGCGCACATTCATAAATGCCTGCACTTATCTTTGTTATTGGAATCTTCGACAAAAATGACTTGAATTCTTTGTTATTTAAAACTTGTCCCAGAAGATTTTTCCACCTATGACATATATAGACAGGGTGTTGCTAAGTATAGAGCCCATTCCTTGACTCTCCCAGGGGTTTGTTGTGCTTTCTGATGCCATGGTATCTCAGCAAACACTGCTCAAGCATTACACATGTAGCTACAGTTGTCGGGTGGTTTTATTATGAGGATATTTTAAAGCCAGCTCCCAAAGGGGAAAATTCCTCCAAGGAAAGCATTAAAAATAAACCCCTCTATATAATCTCAGCTAAAAGGTGGTACTGGATATGGTTTCGCCGCTGAAGTATGAAATAGTTTTCCCTTGAGGTAGAGGTAGTTTGGCCTCAAGAAAGTTACAAGTGATTCCTCCATAGGTGCTCTTAGAACTTACTAAGATGTAAATCCATGTCTCATGCTGTAGACAGTTTCTCCTCTGGGGAAACCAATGTGCTTTTCTTGTACATCTCAGAAAACTAGCTGTATCTTGCGTTATCTTATTTTTACTGGATGGAATGCCCTTCCTCTTTTTGGCCTTGTGGTCTTTCTCTTATTAAAATTCAACGCTCCACTATGTCTTTAGATTAAAGCCAGTACATGTTACTGCTTCAGTCATACTGGCACACATAATGACAGAAAGAATGCCAACTGTCTTGAGATGGCTTCCATGCCTGCCATCTGACCACCACTTTGAGGCTCACACACAGGCATCTCAGTCATTTGAGATTTGTGGATGCAGTGGAATGAGCAGTGTTACTGTGGCTCAGTTAGCTCCATGGAGATGCTGTGGAGTATGGTACGCTGGATTTTATCAATAAACTGACATACCCAAGTAAAGGACTGAGAGAGAGAGAGA
>NC_022010.1:57449883-57463034 GCF_000317375.1 Microtus ochrogaster
ACACATACCACACTGTATATAGAAGACAGAGGACAATATTTAGGAGTCTGATCTCTTCTGCCACCATTGCTCCCAAGGATCAAGCTCAGCTTCTCTGGCTTGCTCAGTAAGTGTTTTCACCTGGTGAACCATCCCATTTACCTGAGGCAGTAGATTTTGACTTGTTTTTTTTAATAAGTCAATAAATAAGAGGAAAGGACTTTTTACTAAATTTTACAGAATGTTTAGTCAAGCATACTTATACCACACACACACACACACACACACACACACGAAAGAGAGAGAGAGAGAGAGAGAGAGAGAGAGAGAGAGAGAGAGAGAGAGAGAAACCTAAACACCTAAACTATACCCTCTCTCATTTTCTGGAATAATAATGTATCACTATTATTGTTGAGCCTTGTAGGGAAGAGGCTATTAGGGCTTACAAACTAAAGGGTCAATTAAAATGTACTATGACTATTGTAAAATATTTTCATTTTGAATATTACCAGGCCATAAACTGATATGTTTATTCCTAGTTCTTAATTATTTTAAGATTTTAATATACATAAGACCATGGTTAGGCTTATTCTAGAATCCACTATTCTGGACATTTAGGAAATGTTAGAACAAAAGCAAACCCCTTTATCCTTAACAGACAGATATTCTTATGGAAATAAATAAAAATGTAACTGTAAAAACGAAAGTATATATTTATGAGATGCTTAATATTATGGTGAACAACATCAAAGACCTTAAGTTGGAATCATGAAAGTAGAAGATGACAAAGATCTCATCCAGAAAGTGATATCTGAATGAATGTTTCAGCGTCATGAAAGTCACTGAGAAAACAGTTAGTGCAATGGTGGGACCGTCTGGGGTATCCCAGAAACACGAAGCTGGAATTGTATCCCCAAAGGCAAGAAAAAGGAGGAATGGAATGAAAACTTGTCAAAGTAAATTTTAATTTCAGAAATAACTTTTTAATATTGAACTGGTCCCTAAGTTGACAATATAAATGAAAACAGTTACACTACTGAAAACACACACTTTTCACACAGAAGACTTAATTAACCTATTTTGTTTTTAATGCCAATTAAAATATTTCTAACATCTGCAAGAACTAGAAGCTGCCTTACATCTCTTTTCCATATGTGTGCTCTAATGTCTATGCACAGTAGATAGATAGATAGATAGATAGATAGATAGATAGATAGATAGATAGATAGATAGATGGATAGATGGATGGATAAATGGATAGATAAAGATAGATGATAGAAGATAGATAGATGATAGATAGATAGATAGATAGATAGATAGATAGATAGATGATAGATGATTGGCCTTTTCAACCCATGTATATGTCTCTTGGTGCATGGAAAGGTAAGGCGCCCATATGGAGCATGTGGTTTGTACAAAGACTCCTGCAATCTTGCACAGTGGCTAAGTTATCTCATTATCTTATTTGTGTGAATGTAGGCAGCTAAATGGAATAAAATTCACTTCAGGGATTAAATTACCTAGAGTACTGTCTGCGATGATTAGATCAACTCTGTAATTACCAAATAGTCACTTCATTTTAGGCTCCTTAAACATGGTGTCGGCACCACATACGGGGAGTGAGTTCCTTTAATAAAATCATTTAGATGGGTGAGAGCTGAAAGAATTCTTGCAAACCTCTCCATTTTATAAGTGAAGAAAATGAGTTTCATGGGTATGACAACTTGATAAACACGATTTTTACTGAATTTTATTTTGAATTTTCAGTGTTTTAATTAGTTGTCTATCGGTGTGGTAGAAGATACTATGTCAAAACAGAGGAAGTCGGATGATGCCTGAGGCCATTATGTGTATGATGAAAAGCAGTGGCCTCCTTCATGGAATTTGGCTTGAGAAGCAGTAGGATGCAACTACCATTTCCGATGATGGGGAAGGCTAGAGGTGACGGCCATTGTGGGAAAAAATCAAAAGCTAAGCTTAGGGTACATGAGTTTCGGATAGTTTTAAGATATCCATGTGCAATGCAGTAGACACTGAGTTTTACAGTATGGGCAATGAAAGAAAGGTCTGAAATAAAAATATCAACTTGGAGATTATAGGCACAACGGATTTTAAACTGAGAGGGAGCCAAACAGACAAAAGGGGGACTGTATTAGTGTGCTGTGCTGGCCATAATGAAGTACCACAAATGGGGTGGTTTAAACAACAGAAATACGTTGTCCCCTAGGTCTAGAGCTTGGGGATCTGAGATCAAGGTATCAGACAAAACAGGCTCCTTCAACATGGTGAGGCAGAGTAGAAAACCTCCTCCATTCTTCTAGCTTCTGGGGTTTGCTGACAATTTCTGGAGCTTGTTAACTTGCATGCATATCACCCTGATATCTGCATATCTGCCTCAGGCTCAAATGGCCCTTTCCTTGTGTTCGTGTGTGTGTGTGTGTGTGTGTGTGTGTGTGTGTGTGTGTGTGTGTGTTGTGTGTGTGAAGCACAATTAATAAAATTCAGAGAAAGAAATTCGGGTCCAACCTGAAGATCTGAAAAACAAAACAGCCAGCCACTGGCTCTTATCTGGACCTCAGTCTGAAAATGTTGATCCTGCCTCCACGAATCTCAGAATGCGACTGTGACTGAGAGCTGTCTCCTCCCTTCTTATAATCCTCTCTAGTTCTGGGATTAAAGGCGTGTACCTCTGTGACTAAAGGCATGCACGGCCTGGTTTCTGTAGCAAATTTCTGTGGCTACCGGGATTAGGGATTAAGATATGTGTTATTGCACTCTAGTCTGTAAGGCTGGCCAGTGTAGCTATTTTACTTTCTGAACTTCAGGCAAGCTTTATTTATTAAAATAAAAATGAAACGCCACTACATGTGTGTGTGTGTGTATGTATGTGTGTGTGTGTGTGTGTGTGTGTGTGTGTGTATTGTTTAATACCTACAAGCCTCCTTTTGATAAGGACATCAGCCACATTTAATAGGGATATGATTGACTTCCAACTTTCTTATGATCTGATCTTGACTAGTTCCATCTGCAACAAAGCCACTTCCAAATAAGGCCACATTCTTGGGCACAGGGAGGTTTTCCACAGAAGAGTTTTGAGGTGATACAGATCAACTCATATTAGAGACTAATAATGGATGTTTAAAAAAGATGAAGGAAAAGATATAAAGAATTGTGCGTGAGACACTTGCCTGCCCTTTAGATAGTAACAGGAGGATGTAGGACTGAGGACTGGAACTGGATGAAGCCAAGAAGAGCTCTTGTCTGAGCTTCTACTCATTTATTATGGCCCGTAGCTCAGTGTTGGTTTATGTCCCTCCAACTGCAGACTCCAGGAGCACAGGGGCAGTTCTCCTGAAAGGTTTTATTACCATAGCAGGGCATGCGCGAACTCTCAGCACAGCCATGTCCAGAACTAAAATGGGAGAGAATGCCGAGTCCCTGTGCCTTGCTGTTTACCCTGCAGGTGCTTTATTGTCCTGGGGTCTCTAGTTTTATTAATATTAGAATACTAATGTCCCAAAACATGAATTCCTAAAAAATCCTACTAATTTCTTCCATGGGGATTTTTGTCCATGTCTTTGTACTGCGGGTGCCTCCTCTCCTTTAATAGATTCTGAGAACAGTAAGACCAAACATTCTATCCTTTTTATTCTTTTAGTGGTGCTACAATCTGGTAGCTTTCTTCCTCCCTCTCCCTTCCTTACTCACCTACTCTTGATTCACAGCAATCACAATAATTTTTCAATAATTAGCACAGTGACTCATACATGCATGTTAGAGAGAGTCCAGCTGTCTTTTCTAACCCCATGTATGTCCAAGTCTCTGGGGTCACACCTATAACAAGTCAATATTTTCATTCAACCAGTTAAAAACCAATGTGAAACCTTCAGGGTCTTATTGATAAATAACATTCAAAAGGCCTTTTTCTCATTCAGACCACCCATCTCCTCTGTTAGAAGTTTCGTATTCAAGGGTTTGGGACTTGGGAGTCACATGAGAGGTGGTAAAGGCAATGATGCAGTTAGTGGGAGAGGAAGGGCCTACCAGCATCCACAGAAGCGGTCTTCTCCAGCAGTGGGGGAGAATGGAAGATGGTCCAGGGCAGAAAGTGAATATTGACTTTTTAATGGAGGCTAGTTGTTTTATTTATCAAAAATATGCCCACTGGAAATATTTGATATTCTTTGAAGAACAACAATAAACTACAAATTAATAACTTTGCTCCAACTCTTGACAAAATACACAAAACATCTTTGAATGCCCCAAACTGACAAACCCAGCCACACTTATGAGAGAATGTCTTTTTATTTGCTATGAAGCCTCCTCCAAATCCATGACAACCGGTTTCACTGATTTGCCAAAATTCTCATGCTGGCGTTTCACTGAGTTCCCTGTTGGCAGGGAGAAGTAATTATCTTTTTCCAAAAGCATCTACAAAAATTACTTGGTGTTTTTGAATGAAGTCTTTTTATTTTTTCTACGTCAATGGAAACTGGGTGTCTCTGGACCACTGCAGTAGACTGTTTAAGTGGTGGGTATATGTACACATCTTTAGAGAGAACTAAGGGAAAATGAAATCTGTATGACATAATTAAGAGACAAAATATTGAGTCTAAAGAAAAAGAAATCTGAGCCACAGTGACCTATTGAAGATTACTAGGAATTAAATATGTTATTAAATTTTTGGAAGCGGAGAGAAAAAGAAAATAGCAAAATATTTAAAGACCCAATGGCTGAGCTGGGGATGTGGTTCAGTTGGTAGCGTGCTTGCCTGACATGCACAAAACCCTCAGTTCTATTCCTAACACTCCACAAGCCAGGGCTGTTAGTCCTAGCATTTGGGAGGCGATGGTAGGAGGACCTGGAAGTTCAAGCTCATCCTCAGTCACCTAGCATATTTACGGCTCGTCTGTTCTAACATAATGTCCAACATTCTTCTAAATTTGCTAAAATTGTGAACCTATAAATGTGAGAAACCCAACAAACCCCAGAGAGGACACAACGGGAAAGCGTTCTTGACATACATAGCCCTCAATCTGCGAAAACTAAGGACAATGGGAAAACAAAGCACAAAAAGCCCAGAGAGAGGAACTACAGGCAGGGAACAGTGATAAGGTGGATGTCTTAAAGAGGGAGGGAAGGGACGCAGTAATCTGCTTACATCCTGTCTTCTATTGAAAGCATCCTTTTAAATGAAGATGAAATAAAGACGTTCTCAGATAAAAGAAAGCTGGCAAAGTCGGCTGCCAGCCCACTCTCTCTACATGAAGCTGCTTCAGGAGAGGGAAATAACAGCAGATGGGGGTTCAGCACCACAGGAAGGGGCAAGGAATCTGGAAAACTGTAAATACACAAGCAAATCCAAGAGATGATCTTGTATTTTTCTTCTTCAAGTTTCTTTCACGGACAGCAGATGGTTTAAAACAGCAACAAAAAATATTTTCATGGCATTCGTAATTTAGACACAAATAAAATATATGGCATTGACAACACAATGGCTGGGAGAAAATGGAATTATATTATCGAAAGTTTCTTCCCTTTCATTTGGAGTTCTGAAACAGTAGTTCTGAATATATAAGTGAAGCCCACATGTTACAGTCTCTAAACAGACAAGCCAAATGTCAATCAATATAAAGATGGATAGTAGAAAAAAGGAAAAATAAAAGACAGTAAATTGGAATTCTGAATATTAAAAAACAAACAAAACAAAACAAAAAGAAACCACAAAACAAACAAACAAATGCAGCCTTGATTGATCCTGTAGCAGCTTCTCTCTTTCTTTGACTCTAATTCAATCTGGTCCAATGCTTTATAGAATCTGATTGATTTATTTTCATGTTATATACAAAATCTAACTCTTTTTTCAACTTCTGCAACCATTCTAGTCTGAGTCATTCTTTCAAACACACACACACACACACACACACACACACACACACACACACACACACAGAAAACCCCCAAAGCAATAACTGTCCTCCTGGATCCATCATTGCTTATTCATTCATTTGTTCGTTTGTTCTTCACAAAGAAACGCTGAGGCAAAGTATACACCCAAGTCTTCCCATAGCATTCTCTACAGGGTGTTTCATGCTCCATTCCAGGGCTTATTTCTGTCTTATATCTGGTAAATTTCTTCTTTTTGTTTCCCTTTGGTCACACAATCTTCTTTCTTATTCCCACGGCAAGTCAGATATGACTTGCATACGGATTTATACACTCACTATGTTCTCTGATGAAAGCCACTTTACCCAGATGTTTACAAGGCCAGTTCCCTATCTTCCCCCCAACTCACCCAGACAATCACTCAGAAAGACTGACACTGACTGACTTATTAAGAATCACAACATATGTTTGGTGGGTGCATGTAGTCCCAACTACCCAGGAGGCTGAAGCAGGAGATCCCAGAGTTCAAACATTACCAGCCTTACACAGCTGAAGAAGACCAGCCCATAGGAAAAGTAAATAATAATAGAATTTGAATTCTCATTTTGCCATCAATCCTTCCTTCTCCCTCCTTCCCTCCCTCTTTTTATCCTTCCTTCTTTCCCCTCCTTTCCTTCCGTATCTTTCTTTTAATTTATGCTTTTGTTTCTCAAACATAACATCTTCTAACATACTTCCATAATAAAAAATGAGACAAAAGCATGCATCATTTTCCTTTTATTCATCTTAATTGATTTATATGCAGCATGTGGAACAGTTGCTCAACATATTATTGCTGCCAGATGAATGAATAAAGAAGCAAAACTAGCTATTTCATTCATTTAGAATCTATAGTATGTATTCTGAGTCCATAATATGATATCTGAACACAATAGCTATTTAACAAAAATAAAAATTTCCACATTGAAGCAAGTGGGTGTCCTGAAAACAGAATGCAATTGTGTGAGTGTTGTGGGCCAATTATGAGATACTATTTTCTCTGTCCAATTTTAAATTTATGCATGACATGAATAAAAAATACGGAGAACTAAACTGTTTATTGTTTTTCCTTTCTTTTATCACCGACATACCCGATATTGCTGAACATGACTTTTAGCTTCAGGTACTCTGTTTACTAATGGAAAACCAACAAATGCACAGAGCCACCAGCTTATATGAGGCAGCAATGATATCACACAGACAAATCCTTGCTGGAATCCTGCATCATGGAAGAAGGAGCATGCTTGAATTCTAGGGAGAAAGAAGATGCCCATCAAAACATTGACTGAGTATTCTTCTCAAAGTTTACTTTTGACCATTTCTCCAACAAAGAGATAAGAAAGGTGATGAACAGGCTGTGGGTGTGTTACTAGTGAACATTTTTATTCATGTGGGCAGAAGAAACTGGGTGAGGAGTAGGTAAGAATTATCGTCCTATGACTAGCAAGAAAGCACAATGGATGGTCAGTTTGAGAATGGGAATCGTGTGTGGGCTGTGACAATCTAAGGGTAGCACTGGGAGAAAAGAGCCTGGGGCAGGGGGAAGAAACCACCAGGGCCTCAGAGAAAGGGAAGTAGCTGTCAACAAGGAGGAAGGAATACTCAGAAACTTTCAAGGTGAGCAAAGGCTACCTTGAGAGCTTTGTGTCAGTCAGGGTTATGTAGAGAGACTCTGTCTCAAACTAAATAAATGAATAAACAAACAAGGTAACAATAGGCATCTAGTCACCATCATGATGACCAACACAGTCAACAAGGACATTTTTTTGGTGGGTGGAGGGAGTCTCAGGTATTAGTATCCTTTTTGCTTTGTTGCTTTGTTTTATAATTTCTTCTTTCACAACTTCATATATGTATTGTAAACTTTGATCATATTCTGAACAATCAAGTATTTTTACAAGAAAGGTTTCCAATACCTTCCAATATGGCCTGTAACCAAAATATCCAAAGAAATCAGTGACATGGATTCTGCTGGACTGAGTAGGTGATGGACCAGTGTGGGACTGAGAGAAACGAGTAATACAGACAACTGTTTCTAAAGGGTAGGTGTCGAAGAATGAAGAAAGGAGAAATGGGGACAATGGGGGAGGGTGCAGAGGTGGCTATGAGGAGATGTCCATACTGTGAACCTCCAGGCCATAGGCAGCTAACCATTCTGCAGAGTAGAGAAACTGACCCAAGAAGTCACGAATAGTTAGAGCAGGGCCAGATGGCAACCATTCTTGGAATTCAACAGAGAGAACTGTGTTTGATATGGAAGGAAACTGATGGACTAGGGAGGCTTTGAGAGTTTGACATAATGTATATTCATCAGCCACCACTGACAGGCAGCTCGGCTGTGACTGATACATAAATCTGGGAGGTAAACATGTTTAGATGGGTTTTTTTTTCTTCTAAAATTGAGACAGCATGCCTTTATACAGCTCAATTTTAAGTTACTCTCTAATGCTCGCAAGAATGCACCTAGATTAATTTACACGAGGAAGTGTGTACTGTGGGGATTCGTGTGCAGCCGTCTAGGGGTGGACTTTCCCAGAAACATGAGAACTGCAAACAAACCTGTGAGCCAAATGCTCAGAGCTGATTCATTCAATCTCTGCTTCATTGTACTTCTCGGTGAGGAAGCAGAGCGTTGACAAGTTCGCTTTCTATTTTCTTATAGATGAAATACTGAAATCATGGACTGCAAGAGCACTCCAGCAGACGTGTTTACTTGCACAAGATGTGGGAGGCAGAAAGAGCCGGCCTCCTGGAGCTCTCTCAAAGGGTGTCTCAGACCTGAACAATTTCTATGAAGCTGCTCGCCAGCATCTGGTCTCCAGGGTTCTCTCTGTCGACACACAGCGTGTCATCTTTCTCTGACAAAGGTCCATTTGTGGTCTCAGAGGCAGCAAGCACCTCTATGTCAGGGTTTGGAAAAGTGCCTGCCAGAGGTAACATGTTAAATGCTTGATCTCCATCCCATTGTATCATGAGGAGGTGGAGGTGAGGCCCTGAGGCAGAACAGGAGTTAGGTCACTGGCCTTCTTTGAAGGACATAGTGAACACAGAGTATCTGCTGCTATCTTTGCTTTCTTGCCCTCATGAGATGAGCAGCTTCCTTTAGTCATGCTCATTCTGTGATAAACTGCTGTTGTTTTTCTTTTGGCTTAGCAGCTTTACCTGAATATATTGATACTTTAACTACCTTTGGCCATCTCAAGGCCTGCAGTCAGTGCCTAGCTGCTTAGGTGGCAGCCTGGTGAGATATCTGGTCCTACTGACACTGACTTGGTCACAGCTGCCAAACTAAGTCTCTATCATTCTATTTATCCATAAAGACTCGAGAGTCAGATGTTGCAGTGAAATCCTGCTAGCTCAGAGAGGCCTGAGACCCAGCAAGAAAGCATCACACCAGGAGCCCCAAACCAAAAAGACCTTGAAACTCCAAGCCCCTCCCGAATCGTTTCTGTGCACCTCTCTATCTGTCTTCCTGGGTCCTCTGTACTCTTGCTGGCTAAGTCTTGTCAAATAATTCCTGGCTACATCTCCTGATCCATGGCTGATTTAAAAACTAGTCTCTGGATTTAGAGTGTAATCAAATATCTTAAAACACACTGTGACACCACAAACTTCAAAGTAATGGGCAAAGTGGTTTTGGACCAAAATTTCTAAAACTGAAGACCAAAGTAAACAAACAAACAAAAACAAAAAGCTTTTCTCAAGTAAGTTGGTTTTCTAAGGTATTTTGTTATACTGCAGAAAGCTAACACAGTTCTGCAGATGAATGGACCTCTGTCCTCTAGGAAGACATTCTAGGATGCTTATGTAGACCAAAGATAGAACAACTTTTTGTAAATGGAAGTTACTAAATAGGTTTTGCTCATCCTATGGTCTAATGTGCAATGCGTAAATTCAGAGGTAGCTTGAAAATAGTCATAGACAACAGATAAAAAACTGGACATGGTGTTGTCAATAAAACCTTATTTATAAGAATAGGTAGAAGGGGTAGTGTTGATCTGTAGGCAAAAGGGTAGTGTTGATCTATAGGCTACAGCTTCCCATGACATTTCTGCTAAAATATTACACATAGTATATTCTGATTTTGCATCAAACTCTGATTAATAGAGCTGTACATCAGTCAGTGTAGGGTTGGGTATATTGCAGTAACAACAAGCCTCTAAACTGTAGTATCGTGGCACAGCAAAAGATGTCTTTCCCATACTAAATATCAGATGCTTGCCAGTGAAGAAGAACTTCCCATATCACATTATGTAGGGCCGTGGATTGAAACAGCACCTGTAAAAATTTGATGGTCACCATGATACAGATAAAAGGAGACAATGACAAGTCACATACTTGTTCTTAAGGCTTTGTTGAAAAAAATGACATGTCACCCACATTTCATTAGCTCTAATAACTTACAGCCAGGCTTGACTTAAAGGAATAGAGAAGGGAGAGGGACAGTCATAACATTTGGATTCCTAGTGACTCCCACAGGTGAAACTCCAACCATGACATGTGAGAGAAATACTGGAGTCAAGACATTCCACAACGTTTGTGAAGTCACTGACAATGAGTTTACACGTTCTCAACAAAGTCTTGCTTACAGTAGGAAAGCAATCTGGAGGGTGAGAAATATGCTTTAATCACTGCATAATTCTTTTTGTACTGATTCTCTATCATCTCCAAAGTTTTATTATTGTCTTAGGAAAATAGTTACCATATTACATTCAGGTTTGGATCTGAAAATGTGCTAGTCTAAATTCTGTCTATAACACTTTGTGGTAGGGTGCTGTTAGATATATGATGTATCCCCCTTTGACTTCCGATGTCTCTTGTAAAGTGGGTTCAATGTGAATAGCCACCTTGTAGGTCAAGGGTGCAATGAACGGAGTCCCAGTATATGGTACAGAAGCTCATGAAAACTCAGCCTGAATGGCCTTTCTCCTTGTGCCTTTTCTTCATCATCTCCACTCCATCACATTGTAGCAATGATCAAAAATGAGGATTATATGAAAATTCTTGGTCACTTCTAAACACTTCATTAGCACTATTATTGAAGGATATCTTACAGTAAAGCCAGGAAAACTGATGGATTTCCTCAAGTTTTCACTGGTCTCAAAGTGTCTTGAGATCTACAGAGTTCCCTCTATTACTGTATCATGTGTGTCCCTTACACAAAATCTTTCTTCCCAGTGATTGCTTTGCATGCACATTGGAGCCTTGTTCTTCTCAGCATTGCAGTATTTTCACTTACCTCATTTAAATTTCCTTTCCTGCCTGTTCCCACTCCCACTCATTGTTGTTATGATTCATATCCCCACAGGATGGGTAGGCTCCTTTGACTCCAAGCTGTCACCGGAGAAAGGCTTCTGCTCTTTTCCAAGAACTTCTGTGACCTGTACTGAGAGGAGATGCAGCAGGATCTCCAGGAGAAGTAGCTTGTCTAGCCTAAGGCCTAAGGGGAGTTCACTTGACAAGCGAGCTAAGTGATTCTCCATCCAAGGATTCTGCCCAGCGTTTTACACAGAACAGTATGGGACCCTCTGTTGGAGCTCACAGCTGAGAAAAATGCATAATGGTAGGTCACCGAGGATGGACTGGGTCTTTAATACAAGATAACACTCCTAGTCCCAATTTAGGAATCCAGAGAACAGTAGAGCTGTGTTCTAGCTTACTTTCTTTCCTTCTAATTTTTTTTAACCTACTTAGGAGTTTATTAGAAGAGGGGGGTGCTCACAGACCTGAGGAAATGTGGAGAGAGAGAGAGAGAGAGAGAGAGAGAGAGAGAGAGAGAGAGAGCCCTTCTAATTTTTAAATTACAGTTTTGACTTATTTTAACTTCCAAGATTTTCTTTTTTAATATATATATATGTTTTGCTTACATGAGGGTGCCAGGTACCCTGGTACTGCATTTACAGACAGTTGTGAGCTGCCACGTGGGTGCTAGGAATTGAATCCAGGTGTCTGGTAGAACAGCCAGTGCTCCTAACCACTGAGCCACATCTCAAGCCCAAGTTTACTTTCTATTTGCTGAGATAAACACCATGGCCAAACACAGTCAGGTAGGAAAAAGTTGATTTGGTTTCACTTCCAAGTCACAGTCTATTTTGGAGGGCCATCAGGACAGGGACTTAAGGCAGAACCCTAGCTGGGCACCAGAAACTGGCCCAGAGACCATAAGGAATTCTGCTTACTACCTTGCTCTCTGCGGCCTATTCACCTACTATTCTTAACAGCCCAAGTCTACCTGCCTAGAAATGGTACCACCCACCATGGACTAAGGTCTACTAAATTAATTAGCAACTATGAACATGCCTCCAGAAATACCCACAGGCTAATCTAATGGAGGCAACTCCTCAAGTAAGGTCCCCTCTTCCTAGGTGAGCCTAGTTTGCTAAGTTGATACAACGTAACCAGCACAAGCTGTCTCACCCGAAACTGTGGCTGAAGCGTGCATAATTCCTGAGGATAGCTCAGTTATTTAGTAAATACTTGCAGCCCTGAAAAGCAACATGACATTCATTCGCTCTCTCTCCGAAATGCCCAGGCTTAGATGATGGGTGAGAATCAATATTTGTCTGAAAGAAGAGGATGAAATTTGTGGGTGGTTCTGTAATTTCAGGCTATAATACAGAGGTGCTTCGGCAAGGAATTGCAAATAAAAGGGCAGGAAGAATTTCTTTAGTGTCATTTTAAAAGGCTTCGTGCTAATAAGAGCCAAACTCATCCTTTGATATTTTCAAGCCTGCTGAGTAAATAACTCATAAACTTCCCATAATGATTATACATGTACTACTGGTGTTTCCAAGTCTGACCTTTTCCTGCAGGTTTGCGTCAGTGTTTTAGGTCCAGAATGCCAGCATCCCAGCGACCTGCTCTGTTCACTATGCAGCCCACACTGAATGCAGGTAAGGTGTCATTTACATGAAGTTACACTGATACCCCACCTGACGTGTGCTTAAGTGATATCATTTTTCTTGTTTTTCTTTCCTATGACTGTATTTTATACCTTTTATTTCCTTAGCCACAGTGTGTATTAGGTAATGCTCCTGGAATTCCATCCTTCTCACAAGAGAGCTTAAAGATGAGGTATAGAAAGCACCTCAATGATTTGAGGCTCTGTGGTTTGAGGTACAAGGAAGTGGGAGGCAGGTAAATAAACAGGTGTTTTAAATGGGTAGCTTTGGGGTGGAGACACAGCTCTTCCTGTAAAAGTAGTGGCCAAGCAAGCCTGGCAAGCTGAGTTCCATATGACACACACA
>NC_022010.1:57463195-57470756 GCF_000317375.1 Microtus ochrogaster
GCTTTTCCATCTATTGAATATGAATATATATCTTGCCCTGCTCAACACAGTCTTAGCTGTAAACAATGAATGGGCAGACTTGAGGGATGGGGTAGGCAGGGCTTCCTAACAATGCCACAATGCTGAAGGTCTGCCTGGTTTGTTACTCAGTGGGAAATTTTATGTATTCTAAGCAGCTGCACCATTTTAATTGCGACATTTCCTCGAGGTAGCATTTTATGTGAGGCTCGTTAAATTCTTTCTCAGAGTAGAAGCATGATGAATGTGGTTACAGTCCTCAGTTCTACTTCCTACTGGATAATAAAACATTAATATTAAACTGTAATAAAGAATGATGGTACTGAAATCACCATTTAATAATCATATGACCAAACCCATAGAAAACAATAATTTCACAGATGGAAGGCCAAATTAATTTCAGCCAAATGCTTCTGTGCAAGGTAGAAGTGTGAAAATGAATATGCCATATATATAAGCATATATTTACAAGATGCTTATTTTCATTTTCCATTTTCCAAATACACAGTCCTATATTTGTGGTATTCAGGCCGGCAAGGCCAACCATTGGAGACACACAGATAGTGTTTCCTACTGTGCAGTTTCGGGGCATGAAGGTGAAATTCTATTTCTTTTTGGCAGTTTCTTATTTCAGTTTACATTTTTGTCATCCTATTTAGGAAATGAAAATTCCATAATTTTCAACTGCAGTGGTTCCTTTGTCAATTTCTGTTAGCTAGCTTGGGGTCTCCAGCAAGGAATACAGGACTTTGCCCAGTCAACAAGGCAAGTGTGACACCCCTAGTGGTTAAGAAAAATCCAGTTTCTGCATGAACTCTGATGACTTCATTTTATAAATTTTGAACTATCTAAGGGGCAGTCATAGTTTTAAATACAAACTATCCACGGATTTCACCTCCTTTTCTGGCTTTTAAGCCCTGAGCCATGAAGACCCTATTCTGTACACAGCTTTATCTTCCTATATTTCTCATTACCCCTAACCATATCATTCCTTTGACTCTAGAACTTGTTTCTGAATAAAATCCACATCTTCGGGGGCCTTTCAGCTTTTGAAAATAGAAATATCAGCACAGATATGTCAGTGAACCTTTCATCTGCAGTCATTTCCTGATTATTAAAATTACTGTCCCAGTTCACAAACAACAAAATTAGTTCCATCAAAGTTGAATAACTTATTAAAGATAGGCAATTATTTATAACACAGTAAGATTGGTATTAGATTATTTTATCTAAAATGCTAGACTCTAGCCTTATATTTGCATAATATATATATAGTTATATAATAAATACCAGTGCTTAAAATATAATTCACATGGTTATATGCAAATGTCCCCATCTCTTTGATCCAACCTCTACTCGCCAAACATTCTTGCCTCCAAACCCCAATCTTTCTTCCAAGGCTTCTTTACCTGCAAAACACTATTTCTGAGAATTCATCTGTACCCTCAAACCTAAAGACACTTTAATCTCTGCTTTAGACTGTCTTAATCCTTGGTTATACATTAGAATCCTCTGGGAGCTCCAGGAAACACAGAAAGCCAATTCTGTCCTGAATTAACCAGCAGCTCAGGTCTTTGTGGGTTTTTCAATGCCCTCACTAATTCCAATGCAAAGTGAGTGTGGATTTGGTGCATCTAGGGCACAATTTTATTGCCCTACCAGATATACCTACAAGGATCCTTTCCAGTTCTCACCTATTCTTCCCTTGAAGCCTCCAAACAGTATTGTACTCACAGTAAATTTCTTGGAAACTAGAGTGTTCCTAAAAAAATCAGTTTAATAACTACTTTACAATCATATATATTTATGAGGCCCCTCAAAGATTTAGGGTCCATTGAATTGACGTTTTACATCAGTGAATTTCTATTCCCAAGCTCCATAGTAGGGTGGGGTTTCAAGTTTTGCCTCAATGAAATGCCTTCTGGAGACTTCTAAACACCCACCTCAGAGACCTTACTTCCCTTCCTAGATCGTTGCTCCTGAAGACCCACAATCAAACTACAGAATCAGTTATTAATTATTGATTAGAGTCTCTTTCACTTTCAATCCTTCCAGCCTTTCTTTCTGTTAGTTGTACTTTCAACACTTTTGGGATCTTTTGTTTGCCAATCTTTTAAGTATATAGTGATGATACAAGTGGACACAGTCATTCTTTTAAGAAGGTTACCATTAACTACTGCTAAAATATTCACATTCCAATCTATGCCCTACCTTTCATTGCCGAGTCCAGATTTGCTGTACATATATTTTGTCAAAATTATATTATACAAAATATGAGCCGGGCGATGGTGGCGCACGCCTTTAATCCCAGCATTCGGGAGGCAGAGGCAGGCGGATCTCTGTGAGTTCGAGACCAGCCTGGTCTACAGAGCTAGTTCCAGGACAGGCTCCAAAGCCACAGAGAAACCCTGTCTCGAAAAACAAAAAACAACAACAACAAAAACACAAAAATATGAATGGACGACGCTATTTTTTAAATGCATCCCAAAAGGAATGATTCTGTAAGAAGACTACTGTGGTTGATTCACCTCAACTTTTCAACACTTTGCTTGACTGTGATGTTAGCTGTGGCAATTTCATATGTAACTTTCATGTGTTAGGCACATTGCTTCTATACTTAATTTGTTGAAAGCCTTTAAATATCATGTTGAATTTTTTAAAGGATGTTTATGTATCTCTAACTTTCTCATATGACATTTGTTTATTATTTTAAACAGCATATCACATTTATTGGTTTTTATGTGCTGATCCATCCTTACACCACAGAGATAAGTCATGTCTTTATCTTAGAACATAATCTTTCAAATGAGGTGTTAAATTTGGTTTTTTAATATTTTACTGAGAATACTTTGCATCTATGTTCATAGGGGTCATGAACCAAAAAGTTGCATGTTTTATAGGACTCTTGTTTGCCTTTGTCATGAAGATATCATGGTTTTGGACTTAAATGCCTCTCAAAGGTTCACATGTTGAAGGCTTGGTCCATGGCTGATGGAGCTATTGGAAGGTTGTTGAAACTAAAGAGTAGAGCCAAACTGAGAGAGTTGTTGGGAGCTTATTCTTAAGGGTGTGTACTCGGATCTTGTTTTTGGTTTCCTGGCCTCCTGGAAAAGGGAAGCTTCTCACTATAAATTGTTCACTACTGTGATGCTTTGCCTTACCACCACTTCTGAAGCAATGCAGTAGCCAATTGTGAACACAAAGCGTGAGTCCTCTGTAAATCTTTGAGGTCTCAGTTACCTTACAGTTGACACCAAGGTGACTCCCACACAAAGCAGCGCTTGCTCTGTAAATTGAGACTAACAGTTGTCTTCCTTCAATTTTTTTTTTTTGGAAAGTTTTGAGAAAGAACAGTATTAACTCTTTTTTAAAAGTTTGATCGAGGGCCCTCAATATGGCTTAGCTGTTGAAGGAGCTTGTTGCTAACACTGAGTACCTGAGGTGGATTCCCTGAACATAAATAAGACGAGAGCTTTTCACAAGTTGTCTTCTGATGTCCACACATGTGTCATGGCGTGTGTGTATCACCCCCTTGTGCATATATAAACAAATGTATTTTTTTTAAGTTTGGAATAAAACTATACCTTTTAAGGATATAGTCAACAAGAGCAAATTAAATATCAGATCTTGGATTTTCCTTTGAATGGAAGTTTTCCATTACTGATTGAATTTCATTATTTATTATCCATCTGGTCAGTTACTATTTATGATTTATCCACTCTAAGTCTAGAACTTCATTTGTTTCCTTTAGGCTTTCCAATTTGCTGGCATGTAATTAAACCAAAATAGGATGTAATAATTAAAAATAATCTCATCCAAGGAAGTGAAATAGCTATATGGAGATAATTAAAATACAACTGATAAAGAAAGTTGAAAAGAACAGAAGTAAACAAAAATATATGTTTGTGGTTTAGAAGAATGAGTAAATAATTAAAATGTCCATATTAAATAGCATGATTCTTAGGTTAAGTAGAATCCCTATTAAAATAGCAGTCATACCCATATACATACACACCTATTAAAATTTACAAAGAACACAAAAGTCTCTGACTAGATAGAGAAATTATGAAAATTAAGAACAAATCTGGAAGCAATAAATTTTACAAATACCAAGCTATATTAGAAACTATCTTATTCAAAGAGGTATGACACCATTACTTATTTAAATATACAAATAATCCCCATAAAACATAAGAGAAAAATCAGAAGTAAATCCATGAATATTATCAATGAACATCTGACAAAGTTGTCAAGAATGTACATGGCACACAAAAGGACAGTATATGCAAAATCTGGTGCTTGTAAACTATGTCCACATGGAAATAAAAGAAACTGGACCATTCACACACACACACACACACACACACACACACACACACACACACAAAAAACCTCAAAATGGATTCAGTAATTTAAAATAGTGGCATAAGTGACATAATTTCTTGACAAAAATACAAGGAAATATTCCATGAGACTGGTGTTGGCGAAAACAGAATAACCTGAGTCTAAATATTAAACATGTGCCCTGACAAATCTGCAGATATATAGTTCACATTAAAAAAAGTTTTCCTTTAATGATAAATGTGGTAGGTAAAATTGATATTAGTGTTTAGAAAGGGGTCAATATAATAGAGATAATGATTTGGGGAAAGTATTTTTTCTTCAAATGATACCGTATATAGTTCGAGCCTGATAAAATCTTAATTTGATTAAATTCTAAATAAGGCCAGAAATGCACCTGCCACATGAGCGTGAGAATCTTCACTACGATATTCATCACCCATGCAGAAGCAGGGTACGTTTATAAGCCTTTGTAACACTGGCCTTGGGAAGGCAAAGGCATGAGGATACTTAGAGACAAACTCAAAGGAACAAGGTGGAGAAAGAACCCTGATGTCAGTTTCTAGTTAGTATAGGTGTTCACATGTACATTTATACCTACATGTATATGAACTCACACAACACTAGCCATACACAGAACTTATAAATAGAAATAGAAAACTAAACTAAAATATTTAATAAAAAGGCAAAGAATTGTATTTTGAGAAGAGCTAAACTTCATAAAACTCAGAAAACTATAATGAAAATATTGAAATTTTTAAATATTCAAAACTTCTGTATGACATCAACAGAAAAAAATAAACTTTTCTGAAAATAATATTTAATAACCAGAATTTTTCTTCATAGTGAGTTTATTTGTAATTAAAAATAAACATGGTCAGCCTGGTCTACAGAGCTAGTTCCAGGACAGGCTCCAAAGCCACAGAGAAACCCTGTCTTGAAAATTAAAAAAAAAAAAGAAAAGAACATGGTCAAACATAGTAATAGCCAATTGAAAGAGAATAGAAATTAATGGCTGATAAAAGTTGCAAAGTCTTACTCATAATTGAATAAGTGAAAAAAATCAAAGCAAAATTTTCCCTCATATTGTTAAATCTTAATATTCTAATGCAGGGGGGAATGTGGAAAAATTGTGTATTGTTATGCATTATTGAAAGGAGTGCTAATTTTGCAAACTTCTAAGGGAGAATTTAAACATCATTTTGGCATCAGTGTTTTTATTGATTTTTTTATTGAGCTATACATTTTTATCTGCTCCCCTTCCTCCCTCTCCCCTCCCCTCCCCTTCGGCCCTCTCCCAAGGTCCCAATGCACCAAATTACTCAGGAGATATTGTCTTTTTCTAGTTCCTCTGTAGATTAGATCTATATATGTCTCTCTTAGTGTCCTCATTGTTGTCTAGGTTCTCTAGGATTGTGATTTGTGGGCTGGTTTTCTTTGTCTTATGTTTAAAAATCACTTATGAGTGAGTACATGTGATAATTGTCTTTCTGGATCTGGGTTACCTAACTCAAAATGATGTTTTCTAGCTCCATCCATTTCCCTGCAAAATTCAAGATATCATCATTTTTTTTCTGCTGTGTAGTACTCCATTGTGTAAATGTACCACATTTTCCTTATCTATTCTTCAATCGAGGGGCATTTAGATTGTTTCCAGTTTCCAGTTATGACAAAAAATGCTGCTATTAACATCAGTTTTTAACAAGAAAACATTCTAAGATGCAAGATCCTTGCATGAACATCACAGGGTGGGTAGGACCTTCTGCTCAACTCTAAGCACATACTACCAGGGAACTGTTGGGAACCATTATTCATTACTGACCTAGATCTTCCTCCCTTATACCCTCTTGAAATTAGAGAAGTACTATCAGGGTACTGATAATATAATTTCCATCTCAATATCAAAATACTGTCTCTTGAATCCAGCAATAGCTCAAGAAGTTAAGTCAATCTGATAAGAATTTTTTTTTAGCCAATTGATGCTACTTAGGAAGACAATGAGATGGCTTACTTGCATTTCTGAAGGGTTACCACATTCATGAGGGAGCTGAGAACTTTTCTTTGGCTTGGGATGATGTCATTATAATGAGTGAATTAATGACATCTGAAAGACAGTGAAGCAGGATTCTTATGTCTTTAAAGGGGTTTCCAAGGATGAAATGGTTGCAAAAATCAGCCAAGCCATGGGTGAAAAGGGAAACATGTTTAACATACCTATGGGAGAGGGTGATGCTGAGAAAGTCTAAGAGGTGGTTCCTGAGAAATTGTTGGGATTTTAATAGGAATACATAACTGAAGAAAGAAAGAAGAAAATGAATTTCTAACAAAATTCACACTGAAATTTTTAAAAGAAGTTGTTGTAAACCTCAACAACTCTGTAGAAGTATGACAACATGGGTCCCCATCCCCAGTGTTTTCTCTGTGTGTGTGTTTTTATATATGAATGCTGGAACACATGTTCCATGTTTCACATGTAGAAGGAAAAGCATAACTTCCATCCTTGCCTTCCACGTTGCTGAAGACAGAGTTTCTTGGTTGTTTTCCAGCCATGTCTTCTAGGCTTTCTGGCTGGTGAGCTCCCAGGCATTCTCCTATCCTCACCTGCCCTTTCCTTTTAGGAGTCTGGGATTAGAGACACTCCTGTGATGCATCTGGCTTTTACTTTTCCCATAAATTCTAGGGACTTGAAGGGCAAATGCTTTTATGCCCAGAGCTATTTCTCTGTCTCCAAAAGTTGACTATTAACAGAGAGAAATGTTCCTGGTAGATTGCATGCTGACACAAAACCACAATGAAAAGAAGAAACAGCCAATCAAAACACCATGGAAATCCATCTGATAGAAGTGGAATTGTTTTCAAGAGGATCCTCAGGAAGATCCTTCTAAAGGATTTAAGAAAGGCCTGCTGTCATAGCAGAAACTTCACATATGTCACCACTTCTACAGACCTCCCAGTCCAAATGCAGACAGGCAGGGGGCAGACAGGAGGACAGTGTTGATGCTGGTGATTCCTAGCTTGTGTAGGCTGAGGCTGATGACGTTTGTTTCTCTCTCCTCAGACAGTTCGTGATGTCAAGAGAGAGAGAGAAATAAAGAAGAAAAAACAAATGTGCAAAGAAAATAAATTTTGCATGTACTTAAAGCTGTGTTATTCAAGTAGAAAAGTTACAAATAAGCACACAAAAATTTATTATTAAGAAGGC
>NC_022010.1:57470856-57474095 GCF_000317375.1 Microtus ochrogaster
AACATGGTCAGCCTGGTCTACAGAGCTAGTTCCAGGACAGGCTCCAAAGCCACAGAGAAACCCTGTCTTGAAAATTAAAAAAAAAAAAGAAAAGAACATGGTCAAACATAGTAATAGCCAATTGAAAGAGAATAGAAATTAATGGCTGATAAAAGTTGCAAAGTCTTACTCATAATTGAATAAGTGAAAAAAATCAAAGCAAAATTTTCCCTCATATTGTTAAATCTTAATATTCTAATGCAGGGGGGAATGTGGAAAAATTGTGTATTGTTATGCATTATTGAAAGGAGTGCTAATTTTGCAAACTTCTAAGGGAGAATTTAAACATCATTTTGGCATCAGTGTTTTTATTGATTTTTTTATTGAGCTATACATTTTTATCTGCTCCCCTTCCTCCCTCTCCCCTCCCCTCCCCTTCGGCCCTCTCCCAAGGTCCCAATGCACCAAATTACTCAGGAGATATTGTCTTTTTCTAGTTCCTCTGTAGATTAGATCTATATATGTCTCTCTTAGTGTCCTCATTGTTGTCTAGGTTCTCTAGGATTGTGATTTGTGGGCTGGTTTTCTTTGTCTTATGTTTAAAAATCACTTATGAGTGAGTACATGTGATAATTGTCTTTCTGGATCTGGGTTACCTAACTCAAAATGATGTTTTCTAGCTCCATCCATTTCCCTGCAAAATTCAAGATATCATCATTTTTTTTCTGCTGTGTAGTACTCCATTGTGTAAATGTACCACATTTTCCTTATCTATTCTTCAATCGAGGGGCATTTAGATTGTTTCCAGTTTCCAGTTATGACAAAAAATGCTGCTATTAACATCAGTTTTTAACAAGAAAACATTCTAAGATGCAAGATCCTTGCATGAACATCACAGGGTGGGTAGGACCTTCTGCTCAACTCTAAGCACATACTACCAGGGAACTGTTGGGAACCATTATTCATTACTGACCTAGATCTTCCTCCCTTATACCCTCTTGAAATTAGAGAAGTACTATCAGGGTACTGATAATATAATTTCCATCTCAATATCAAAATACTGTCTCTTGAATCCAGCAATAGCTCAAGAAGTTAAGTCAATCTGATAAGAATTTTTTTTTAGCCAATTGATGCTACTTAGGAAGACAATGAGATGGCTTACTTGCATTTCTGAAGGGTTACCACATTCATGAGGGAGCTGAGAACTTTTCTTTGGCTTGGGATGATGTCATTATAATGAGTGAATTAATGACATCTGAAAGACAGTGAAGCAGGATTCTTATGTCTTTAAAGGGGTTTCCAAGGATGAAATGGTTGCAAAAATCAGCCAAGCCATGGGTGAAAAGGGAAACATGTTTAACATACCTATGGGAGAGGGTGATGCTGAGAAAGTCTAAGAGGTGGTTCCTGAGAAATTGTTGGGATTTTAATAGGAATACATAACTGAAGAAAGAAAGAAGAAAATGAATTTCTAACAAAATTCACACTGAAATTTTTAAAAGAAGTTGTTGTAAACCTCAACAACTCTGTAGAAGTATGACAACATGGGTCCCCATCCCCAGTGTTTTCTCTGTGTGTGTGTTTTTATATATGAATGCTGGAACACATGTTCCATGTTTCACATGTAGAAGGAAAAGCATAACTTCCATCCTTGCCTTCCACGTTGCTGAAGACAGAGTTTCTTGGTTGTTTTCCAGCCATGTCTTCTAGGCTTTCTGGCTGGTGAGCTCCCAGGCATTCTCCTATCCTCACCTGCCCTTTCCTTTTAGGAGTCTGGGATTAGAGACACTCCTGTGATGCATCTGGCTTTTACTTTTCCCATAAATTCTAGGGACTTGAAGGGCAAATGCTTTTATGCCCAGAGCTATTTCTCTGTCTCCAAAAGTTGACTATTAACAGAGAGAAATGTTCCTGGTAGATTGCATGCTGACACAAAACCACAATGAAAAGAAGAAACAGCCAATCAAAACACCATGGAAATCCATCTGATAGAAGTGGAATTGTTTTCAAGAGGATCCTCAGGAAGATCCTTCTAAAGGATTTAAGAAAGGCCTGCTGTCATAGCAGAAACTTCACATATGTCACCACTTCTACAGACCTCCCAGTCCAAATGCAGACAGGCAGGGGGCAGACAGGAGGACAGTGTTGATGCTGGTGATTCCTAGCTTGTGTAGGCTGAGGCTGATGACGTTTGTTTCTCTCTCCTCAGACAGTTCGTGATGTCAAGAGAGAGAGAGAAATAAAGAAGAAAAAACAAATGTGCAAAGAAAATAAATTTTGCATGTACTTAAAGCTGTGTTATTCAAGTAGAAAAGTTACAAATAAGCACACAAAAATTTATTATTAAATAATGAAAACGATACTGAATTCACTGTATCCCAAATGTACATTATTCATGAGGTCCAAAGACATGTGCAGCAATGCCTTCATGTTTACAGTCTTTAATCACTCATTCTTTGACCTGCCCTCTGCCACTTCACTCCTAGGTAAGCATCCTTCACAGGTATACTACTTTTAAAAAGTCTAATGGAGTACATTATTCGTGTAGTTTCTGGTGGTGAGATGTGTTTAGATACATAAACTGTGTTATAATTATCTATGGTAATAAAACATATTGTAATGCCTATTATAGGTTTGTGGCTTTGTAGGAATGGCTTAGGCCAAAGTATCTAACCTGGACCATAGTTATGAAATGCCCTAATGGTGGATTTAGTGTATCATTATTAAAGATCACATGACTTTATTTTAAAATGTTCATATGTTTTGATCCGTTAAACTCTGTTTTAGAAATTTAGAAGTTAAGATAAAATACTACAGAATTATTTAGTATTGCTTGTACAAGAAAGCCATCTATCAAAATTAAAATAGTGGCTATATCCTAAATTTTCTTTAGTATTGGCCTTGCTAATTTTACCGGATTAATTGAATGGAATATTGTATATCTGCTATACAAGGAAAGAGTGTGAATGTGGTGTGAAGATTGCAGATCCTAAGTATGGTTTCTTTTTAACCACCATCAGTAGAATAATAGTGAAAAGAAGGCAGATTGGATGGCTGATCCACTGAGGGCAATTTTTGCCAAATCTGATGAACTGAGTTTGATATCCGAAACCAGCATGATAGAAGGAGCGGACCTACACTTGTAAGTTGTCTCTTTACCTCTACACATGCACCATGGTATGTACACATGCACCCAAACATGTGTGCACATACGTACAAATAAATAACTGTAATATATGCACAAATATTTAAATACTTAT
>NC_022010.1:57474195-57480705 GCF_000317375.1 Microtus ochrogaster
ACATGCACCATGGTATGTACACATGCACCCAAACATGTGTGCACATACGTACAAATAAATAAATGTAATATATGCACAAATATTTAAATACTTATTTAAGATAAATGGTAGAATAAATAAACATATGTGTATATATATATATATTTAAGATATATAAAATGTTAAAAATGTTCCCTTTGTTTTTAAACAATTAGAAAATTGGACAGAGCATAAGAACACCAACTAACAGACACTGAAATATATGTCACACATGGCCCGGAATCTGGAGAGAAAAGAAAGGTGTGGTTAGTTAGTGGTTAGTGCTATATCTTATATGTTCTCTTCTTTCTGGAGATGATTTCCATCCTGATGATGGGAACTTAGATGGATCTAGTGGCTTCTCTAAGATCATAAAACAGAACATAGCTTATGACCATCAAAATGGCTAGAAGTTGAGATAAGATTTCCAGAGGTGCAGAAAGACCGCATTTCAAGTCTCTTTAATATGGACCTTTGAAGTCTGAGGCTGAATATTAATCTGTACATGCATGAGAGAATGATTACTTATCCTGGGGTGAAAATATCCAGAAAGAAGTAAACTTATTAAGTCCTAAAACCAAGTGGGGTTAGGCAGATTTTGTGAGTTCAGAAAGCAAAGTCCAAAGATCTCTCCATATTTAGAATCTTCTGTAGATATCCAATAAGCATCACCAGGGTACTTAGCCTAAAGTACCCTGGACTAAAAACTATAAGCAGTTTTGTTTAGCAAACCTTAGAATCAAGCCTCAGAAATAATCAACTGATTCTAAAAAAAAAAAAGCATGAATATTGTAAAGCACTAGTTTTAAGAACACAACAATATTTAGGACTAACCTAGGCATTCAAAATGTATAGTCGATAAAGTATTGGACTATATTCTAAGAAGCAGGAGAATGTGACCTGCAATGAGATACATCAGTCAAGAGAGCAGATACAACCAGAGTAGCACATATGATGGAAACAGAAAACTGAATGTTGCAAATAAATATTTAAAGTAAGTTTTATACGCTCAGAAACTGAGACGTAGTACATAATAACAGCAGGTGAAGAAAGTTTTTAAAGGTTCCAATTTAAATTTTCTAGATAAAAAAGTTACCCTAGAGGTGAAAAATAATTCGCTAATGTATTAAATTGCTAGGAAAAATTACAGGCTGGGTGATGGAATAGCCGAAATATTTTCTCATTATTCTTGAGCTTAGACGTTCAAGACCAATGTGACAGTATGCTTATTTCATTCAGGAACACCTTATTTTGTGTTTATCTGGGTCTCTCCTGTGAGTGTTTCATTTGTTTTTTTTTCTTCTATATTCTTATCTATATTTTCGAATGATTTATTTATTTACTTTTATTTTATGTGAAAGAGTTGTGCATGTGTTGGTAAGTGTACTATGTGAGTGTCTGATGCATGCAGAGACAAGAAGAGGGAATCAGATCCCCTGGAACTAGAGTTACAGATGGTTGTGAGCCACCAAGAAGGTGCTGGAAACTGAACCCAGGTCATTTGCAAGAGAATCCAGTGCTTTTTAAAGGCTGAGTCATACCTCCAGCCTCGTAGTTTCTGCATCTTGTAAGGATGCCACTCATACCGAATTTTGTCATTTGACTCTTAGGTCGTTTGAACTTAATTACTTCTTTAAGGACCTGATCACATGCTGAAGTTCCACTGCAACTAGTACTTTAGCATGAATTTTGAAGGTGACGCAATCTGTCCCTAGCAGGTAAGATTAATAAGAGATGAGACACAGCACAAGAAAAGATCAGTGAACTCAAATGCACGGCAGTAGAAAATACTCAAAATAACACTTAAAGGAAGCCTGGCTAGAGATGATGGGAACAACACAGGAGGCAGAGGAATGAAACAACACAAAACGGGTGATTGGATGGAGACATGCAAAAAAAATATTTGAAAAACTAATGATTATAAAATGTTAAAAATTAGTGAAAACTATTTATTTAGATTTTTAAAACTCAATGAACCCTAACAGAAAAAAAATAAAACCATACTGAACATTATAGCTAAACTGCTGAAAACAAATGATAAAGAAAACAACCTTTAAAACATCCCGAAGGAGCCGGGCAATGATGGCACACTCCCTTAATCCCAGCACTCAGGAGGCAGAGACAGGCAGATCTCTGTGAGTTCAAGGCCAGTCTGGTCTACAAAGAAAGTACACAAGCCTCTTCATTGGGTGTTTTACAAGCCAGGAGACAAGGCAATGTTACCTTTAAAATCCTGGAGGGAAAATAGTCTTTCAGGGAAGAGTTCTACATTTGGGAACTGCATTACTTAGGAATAAAGGAAATGTAAGGAAAGAATTAATTAGCAGCAGAAGTGAACCAGAGCTAACTTTCAGGTAAAACGTGAAAAGAGGTAGGCATCAGAATTGAAACTAATCAATAAACAGCTACAGAAAATGTAAATATTTAGGTACAGAGACAGCATATTTTTCCAGGCTGGAAAGATGGGTTGGTGGTTAGAAGCACTTGCTGTGCAGTCTGGATGAACAGCTGTCTGAGTTGACCTTTGGACCCATGCGAGAAGAGATCTACCATGGTGGTAGATCAGTAATCCCCTCCCTGCAGCCCAAACTGGAATGTGGAGAAAGAAGAGTCATCCGAGTCTTGTTGGTCAGCCAGCCTGGAATGCAGGGCAAATCAGCAGAGATGGGAAAGCCCCTGCCGTGAAGAGGGTGGAAGTGAGTACTGATTCCTGAATGTTGTCCGCTGACACATCATGTCCATGTCCACTCACATTTCCATAGATGCGCCACTTTCCCCCTCCATATACCGAATTTTTTAAAATCCATTTTAAATTTTAAACGTCTTTACAGATAAATATTTTAAATGAAATAATAAGATAATACATGCAAAATAAATTATATAATAGCAATACAGGACATAGTAGAGGCAACATCCCTGTTACTATATAATAACTTAGGGTGTAAACTGATACAATAAAACTTTAAAAGCACATATTTCTCTTGGAGGAAGATTTTCCTTAGAATTGTAATCATTATGTTAAGGGCAAAACGTTCTGAGTGGAGAATGCAAGAACTATTTTTACATTTTATTATATACTTTCTAATGGTCTTCCAGTATAAATGTATCCATATTAAATTTACTTATTAACATTTTATATGATGGCCATTATGTCAACTTGAAGATTTTTTTTTTTGCCTTTGTAGTTTTGGACTTAAATAATCATTATTTAAAAATACAACTGGAATAATTATCCTAAGCTTACATTTTTAAAGTTAGTGTAAAAATGGAATAATCATAATTCTACTCTGAATGTTAAAATTCTATGTCATTTATGAATACGCTTGCTTCATAAGACTATTTTTAATTTTTATTTTCTACAAACAGCTCACAAAAAGAAAGTAAAACCAAAAAAGAATACATGTGTATAACATTAAATAGCAAAATATTAATAATAATGCACAAAGAATTGGTGACTTAAGCCTGTAAACTGAAAGGCCGAAGGCAGGGGTATAACTTTGAAGCTACCCTGAACTACATAGTGAGCTCCAGGCCAACCTGGGCTAATGTTATGGTTTACATTGGTAATATCCCTAGAGGCTCGTGTGTTTGAACACTTGGTCTGCAGGAGGAGAACTGTGAAACCTTTAAGAGGTGAAGTCCTGCTGGAGGACAGATACCACTGACTTTTGAGGCTTTAGAGCCTCCCCCTACTTCAGACAAATTCACACCTCTGCTTCCTGATTGCCAGGCTGGTCTCTAGTTGCTGTCTCCATGACTTCTTTGCCATGACTGGCGCTGTCCTTTCTGGAACTGTTAGTCGAACTAAACTCTCTCTTTCCTAATTTGGTTTTTATCAGTGTGTTCTATCACAAAACTGGGAAGGTAAATAATATAGCTACAGAGTAAGACTGTGTCTCAAATAAATAAATAAACAAACAAATAAATAAATAAATGGAAAAGAGAAAACAAAACCATTAAAAGATAAAATTCACTGACTTAAAAAGAAATCCATTAGATTACATTTGCAATGATGAAGCCATAACCTACCAGGAAAGTACGTTTTCTGAGGTCAGTAACATGAAGTTTTCCCAGAAATGCATGGTCAATAATGGCCTATTCCACTCCAGCATCTAACCAGTAACGAAAAACCAACTATGAGGACTCTAGAATCCAAATGTCACTCTAACAGGAAGGGCATTTTTGGGCACATGTCCTGCTTTTATCCCACAACTAATTTTGATAAATGTCTCTGTTCCATCTCCATGGAGCTATAAAACAATGATATAATATCTACTCTGACATAATTCATTACAATAACCAGGTTTTCATGACACACGCCCATCTTCCCAGATCATGTGTTTGCAAATGGGAGCGAGGAAGCATGGTATACTTCATTCATTGTTCTTTTGAAGACAATATACCTTATGTATATGGATGTTTGACCTGCATGTATGTAAATGTACCACATGTGGGCCTGGTGTTCATACAGGCCATACAACAGCATTGGTTACCCTGGAAATAGAGTTACAGATTGTGAGTGGCCATGTGGGTGATGGGAATTAAATGGGTCATCAAGAATAGCATCTAAATAGCTCTAAATTGCTGAGTCATCTCTTCAGCCCCACAGTATATTTTTAATAAACCAAAACATCATTTCATTAGAAAGACAGACAGCGAAAGAATAACCTTCATTGTCTGCTTTTGAAAGAAACTCAAGAAGCCTTTTTGATCCTCTTTGTTTTACTTATTGATCATGCAAATTCATAGAGAGTTATGAATGTTAAAAAGTACAGTTTTGCTTTAGGTCTAGTTTTGGATTTTCTTTTCCAGTCAAAACCTTGAGAAACAAAGCTAAAACACACAAATAAACAAAACCAACAAAAACCTCAAAATGTTAATAAAGTTCAGAAAAATATCAGAGTTGGCATAGTGCCAACTTTGCCCCAGTGAAGACCTTCTTCTACAAGGAATTTTATATTGTGGCCTCACCTCCCTCCTCTAGAAACATGGGAAGCACATTAAGTTGGAGGTGGTGTGTAGTATGAGTAACAGTTTTTGAACATTTCTATAAATCTGCCTTTCAAACACAGCATGAGATTTTACTCATCAATTTATAATTCTCATTATTAAGTATCTGGCTCAAGGAAGGGTTCCATATGATACACGAGGAAGCCTCAATATAGGCAAGAAATAGCACCAGCATATTTAAAACAGGAGAACCATGTGGCTACTTATCTTTAAAATGTTTATTCTGGTGATGACATGAATGTTTGTTCAGAGGAAAGTCATTCTAAATTATGAGAAGCACAATACGAGATCACAGTATTCTGTTGAAAATAATTCCCATAGCAACTAGACAGCATCTGTGGAGGAGGGCAGAATTGAAAGAAAAAATACATAGGAGGTTAACAAAATGGGGAATTTGGAGAAAGTGGTAGAGGCAAGAAAGTGGATAAGCAATGGGGAGTAAGAAAGACCAATTATCAGTTGGCATGAAAGGGAAGAGGACCTGAATGAACAAGGAGTATTTCATTGAGATAGTAAGAATAAAAAGAAAAGAGGCTTACGAGGCTTTTAGTTTTATCTGTTTTCCATAATGCTCTTGTGGTATATGTCTTTACTTCTAGTAATTTAATTTACTGTTTTATTCTCAAATGTAGTCTTTCTCTTTGCATTGTGCGTTTATGTGTACAGGCATATAAGCATATCTAGGATATAGGGCACACATGGAAATCAGAGGACAAGTTTTAGGAGATGGTTCTCACCTTCCGTCTTGTTGAGGTAGATCTCTAAATTTTTCCACCTGCATAACACACTCAGGGCTAGCTAGCTTCATGCTGATTCCCTTGTCTCTGTCTTTCATCTCACCATAGGAGCGCTGGGATTAGAGACGTGTGCCACAATACCTAAATTTTTGCTCGGATTCCCAGGATTGAACTCAAGTCAACAGGCTTGCAAAACAATACTTTCATGTGCTGAGCCTCAGACCAAACTGAGTTTCTTATAGAAAACACATAGTTGTATCTTCAGAAAGTAAAGAGTTAAATCGGAAACTTTTTTAATTGATACATGTCTTAGTTTGATTCCTATTACTGTGATAAATACTAGAACCAAAAGCACCTTGATGAAGAAAGAGCTCCTTTGATGCGCTCATGTGTTCAAATCACGGTACATCATTTAGAGAAGCCAAGGTAGAAACTCAAGCAGGAATCTGCAAGTGGGAACTGAACATGGACCATGGAGGACTGCTGTTCATTGGTTTGTTGTCTAGACTCATGTCCAGCTACTATTATTACACTCCCAAGGACCACATGCCCAAGAGTATCATTACTTCCAGAATACTGGGCCCTCCCATATCAATCACTAATCAAGAAAATGCCCATAGACTTGCCAACGGGCCAATCTTATGGAAGAAGCATTTTCCCAGTTGAGGTTCCATCTTCCAAATGACTTTAGCTTTGCCAAGCGGACAAAACAAACCAACCAAAAAGAAAACAAAGAAAAAAATCC
>NC_022010.1:57480805-57509400 GCF_000317375.1 Microtus ochrogaster
AGTTTGATTCCTATTACTGTGATAAATACTAGAACCAAAAGCACCTTGATGAAGAAAGAGCTCCTTTAATGCGCTCATGTGTTCAAATCACAGTACATCATTTAGAGAAGCCAAGGCAGAAACTCAAGCAGGAATCTGCAGGTGGGAACTGAAGCATGGACCATGGAGGAATGCTGTTCATTGGTCTGTTGTCTAGACTCATGTCCAGCTACTATTATTACACTCCCAAGGACCACATGCCCAAGAGTATCATTACTCCCAGAAGACTGGGCCCTCCCATATCAATCACTAATCAAGAAAATGCCCACAGACTTGCCAACGGGCCAATCTTATAGAAGAAGCATTTTGCCAGTTGAGGTTCCATCTTCCAAATGACTTTAGCTTTGCCAAGCGGACAAAACAAACAAACCAAAAAGAAAACAAAGAAAAAAATCCTAATCAGGAGAGTGTGTTTAGACCATTTATATTTGCTGTTATCATTGAGGTGGGTAGAAGACATTCATCTGAATTAATTTACTATCAAAATATGCAAAGCATGTAATTCACAAGATCAAGTATTTCATAGTGGAAGACATTTTGACTTTATCATAGAAATGACATGATATAGGCTCTGCAGTGACTTCATCAGTTTTGTGGTTGAATGGCAAATGTTGGTGATCATAAAGAGATCATCTAAATTGGAAGCAGACAAAGGGATTGTTTAAGAACTGATGGTGATTTAACTAGAAACTCTGAATGCAGAATCTAAAGCAGCAGTTAGAAGAACAGGTCACAACTCTTGGTGGCAGGAAGACAGAAGTCCAGGCGAAGTCAAGAGTAGCCTGGGTTAGTCTGATTCAGCAGGAAAATGGAAGGCAGAGAGAAGAATGCAAAGAACTCACTTGGAAGCCTATAAGGAAAGTGTTTCTGCCACAGAATGTCCAGATTTCAACAGGCAAGCAGATAATGGATTTTTCGCAGCAATTAAAGTAATCATTTGGAATATGGTGGGGGCAGTATGGCAAGAAGTCACAATCATGATGGAGTAAACCAAGAGGTACTTGGAGATTTAAACTGTAGAGAAGTGTGAGAGAGGAGGTGACTGCAGCAGAAAATTTGGAAGTTTGTAGAAATTAATGAGCTTACGTTGAAGAATTCTGGTGCTCAACAGTCTGTGGTCAAGAGGTGTTTCCTATGATTGTCAATCTGATTGTAGGTAACTGAAAGTCTCAGTACCTCAGTAGGAAGTCTGTGTTGTGTAAGGTCATATACTTTGCCTCTTTGGAAGCAAACTACATCTTTGGGTATCCAACTAGAAGTGACTTCTGACCGAAAAGTCCTTCCACCCACATCAGAGAATCTCTAAACCCACCCACAGACTAAGGCTTCTGCTGGAGAGTTTTGCAGGAACACCTGCCAAGCCAAACACCCCTCAGGAGCTCGTGCAGTCTCCTGCAGCTGAATCTTGCTAATCTGTGAGATGAAGAGACTCAATGAGATGATCTCAACATTTCTTTGTGTCTCAGTCTCTAATTATAAGTTTGTCATAATCATTTTTGTAAATTTGTTTTGTATACATTTGGAGAACATAATTAACTCAAACTGCCTAGGGAATGACTCATCTAGTTCTTGATCATGAAAGCATTACATTTGTATTTATTACTAGGTTAAGCAACATCTCCCTACCTGAACTGTGAATGTTCAACAGATATGTGCATGGGCCAATTCTGAGTTGGAGTGTGGGAAAGTGTGCTACAACTTATTGTTTTGTGTTGTAGTTACAAAGCTAAGGACTTTTCATTAACGAATAATGGTATGTGTTTTTCAACTGGTAGTGAAACACTTTAGTGGAAACTGGGAGAAAGAAATTTATTACCTACTTTGTAATGAATCAAAGTAGGCAGCACTGAGAAAGTGATTGTAGAGTGAATAAGTAGAAAAATATAAATAACCATTCTTTCAGAAATAAAAAGGGGGCTTCATGAACTATTTCTTATGCTCTGTTTAGTTTCTGTGACTGTGATAGACATGTAACATTGTAACCTTGGAAGGGAAGGCTTTATTTCATTGAAAAATTCCTAGTTTACAGCCCATCACTGAAGACAGGAGTTGAAGAAGGAACCTGAAGATAGGAACTGAAGCAAAGACCATGGAGGAACATTCTCATCTTCTTTTCTTATAAATCCCAGGACCTCCTGTCCAGGGTAGCACTCCCAGTTAGCTGTGTTTTCATATGTTAATTATCAATCAAAACAATGTTCTACAGACACAAACATAGGCCATCTGATAGTGGCAACTCCTCAACTGAGGTTCATTCTTTCCAGGTGTGTCAAGTTCGCTACCAAGAAGATTAACTATCTGTAGTGACTGCATGGCTTTGGGGTTGACCTGACTGAGGTGGCAAGGGAACAGAGAGAGGACAGACACACAGATACACATGCAGAAAAACTGGGATCAAGTAGGCCATGTGCAATGATGGAGATAAAGCAGTAGCATCTTGGAAACATAGCTTGTTTATTTTGCACATCTAAATTCAAAAGGTGGGATTATTGTATACACCTGAGCAGGGAGGTTCGCCTAATCTCATAGGGAACTTTTACCGGGGAACAGAGAAGAAGGAGGAGGGAGGAGGAAAAAGAAGAAGAGGAGGAGGAGGAGGAGGAGGAGGAGGAGGAGGAGGAGAAGGAGAAAAGCATTTGACAGTCTGCACATACTTTACATCTACACTGGGACAAAAGGAAAGCTTGCCATTTTCCAGAGCCACATGATCCTGGCAAAGTTTTGTCATTTTCATGTATCTGAAGCATTGGTATCTTTGATGTGGCCATGCTCATGTCAACAACCCATATTCCCTCAGGACCTCATTGAATCATACGCTCACCCAGGGATTCCTCCACTTCCATAAGCCACAACACCATATGTTTATACAAGGTCTGAATCTCACATATAATCATACTGGGATCACAATATTAATATTATTTCAGGCCTCCCAAATGCCCCCTAGTATTCTAACTAGATAGATACCTTGCTTGGTATTTTCTGTACCTCCCCACAGCTCAGCAACCAGACGCGTGATCTGTCAGGGTGACTTGCTCTCACAAAATAAATGGTGCCTTTGTTTTTGGCTTATTCGCAATATTTCAGCTATAACACCATCTCAGGTTTAACACTCTCATGTTAAGTTTCTTAAAACACAATATTCCATATCAAAATATTTCTTTCTTTTCTTTTCCTTCCTTTCAGTTTTTAATTTTTTTTTTTGACAAATTGAGAATCCTGTTAGAATGAATAGTTGGTCTTACGTGGTCGTTATCTGGAGTTCCCAGGATTTGCATGTCAGTACTGCTCTAGTTTCTTATAGAAAGCAAGGGTCTCTGTGCTCAACTTACTGCATCTTCTTTACTCTTAATGCAGGTGGCCATGGTCAAAGGTTTGCCTTTGAAAGTTCCAGTTCTTAACTAATTCATTAATGGCCATATTTCTCTCCAAAGTGTGGCCTGGATTTCTCTATCCAGAATAACCGAGTCTATAATTTTTATACAAGGACAAGATACTATTAACAATGAAAAATTATATGTGTAAATGATGCCACATTTTATTTTGGATACAAGTTTTATATAACAATGATATAAATCCTTTAATTGGAAGATATAAATAGAGTGAGATCAAGGTGATACATGGTTTGTTAAAAACGGTGAGCTCTGCGGAAAGAGATAGACAATTATATAAGAATTAGAAACTGAGAACTAATAATTTAGAAAAAAATGTAGGACCTAAACTTATACAAACAAATAAAAAAGAAGGTCTCTAGAAATAAATCTGAGAGGTGAAGGTTGTAAATGCTTTCTCGCATTGTAGGAAAAAAAATGGGTGTGTGTGAATATCTCAGAGAAAAATGCTCAAGAATGTCTAAATAAAGAACATGGCAGTTTTCAACAAAGAAAATATCTTAGTGGCACTTTCAAATAGCTTGGTCAAGGAGAGATAAATGATGCCGATGGGGGAAATACAAGTTGTTTGAGAGAAGTGGACTTTTTTTTATAAGAGCAACAAGAAGGAAGAGTAAGTGACGGGACTATATTTATGCCTAGCAAAATTATTCCGAGTCAAGTGAACATGGATGGAAAGTTTAGGAGGCAGCTGCAGCAATGCAGCCCTCCAAAAGATGCAGCTTGGCTTGTGATAGATGCAATGAAATGGAGGCAAAAGGATAGATCCAGGAAATATTTAGGCAGCATGTAGTAATCAATATTAGAGCTATGTAGTGCAGAGAAATAAAAAACAGTGTTTTGATATCTGGCCTGGTAAGGAAAATGGATGGGCTTCCTTTAACTGGGGAGTGTGGAAGTTAGCTTTTATTTCTTGGTTGGTTGGCAGTTTTAAACTTGTGTTAACTGAGAAGGAGGACCTCAAATGAGAAAAATGCATCCAAGAGATTGGCCTGTAAACAAGTCTTGGGACATTATCTTGATTAATGATCGCTGTGACAGGGGTCAACCCTCTGTACTTGGTACCACCCTAGGAAGGTGATGCTGTATGGTACAAGTGAGAAGGCTGAGAAAGCCAAAAGGATGCTTCCATGGCCTTTGCTTCAGGTCCCTTTCTGGTAAATTCCAGCCTGTCAAATGAACTTCTCCTTGAGTGACTTTTGGTCATGGTGTTTATCTTAGTAATTAAAAAACAAAATAGAACAGAACTTGGAAACAGAAAGTGCGCTATTGCTGTGACCTAACCACTTTTTTTTTTTTTGAAAGGATTATGAGGGTTTTAGAGCTTTAGGCTGGGGAGAAAGCACTGAGTGCTCAGAGCTTAACAAGCTGTGCTGTCTGAACTTGGAAGAAGGGAATACTTCCAGACGGAGGCCTGGCTTGTGAAGTTTTCAAAGGAGCGAAGGCTCTATCATGGTTCCTTGTGCAATACTTTGAATGAATAAGCTGTTCTGTCTAATCATCTGACGCTGAAGCTATGATTATCAAGAGACCAACATCACTGTTGTGAAACTTTGTTTTACTGTACAATCTATCTTCTTAGCTGGGATTGAGGATTCACCTGTGATTACTAAGAGACCAGCATCGTGGAGGTACAATCTTCTGGGAAGTGTTTTCTCGGGGTCAGCATACTGAAGCTGTGGCTCAGAGGGGGCCAAGGCTGCACAACAAGTTAGCATTTGAACTTGATAATGTATAGTCTTCTAAGTGGTACTGGTTTGGGAGTGCAAGGAAAATTCAGGCTTGAAGGGGTCTGGAGAAGTGCTGAGATTGCTGCTTTGTGAGGCCAGGAGAATTGCTGGAGAAACTGCAGCTTCAGTTACAGTGGAAATCCTAGAATACTGGAGATCCAGTCCGGTGGAATGACCACTAAAGAGAGAGGTAGGTGTGGTCTGATGCTATCACGGGCTTACCAGACAATGTGTGTGGTGAAGATGGTGATGCCTGAGGAGCATGGCTGCCCAAGCCCTTTGGAGACATCAGAAACTGAGCTTTCCCAGTAGTATACTTGGGTGTGTGTTTGGTTGGACTGAAATTGTGCTCAAATCTTCCTTCTTAGAAATAGAAACTATACAACTTATTTTGGATTTTTGTTTTACAGGAACTCATAGTTAGACTTTAAATTAAAAAAAAAAACAAAGTTGTATTCTTAAGTTGCTAGAATTTTAAAAAGACTGTTAGAATTTTTAAATTTTGACTGTATTTTATGGTATAATATTAACATAAGATTTCAGGATTAAAAAAGAAAGAAAAGGTTATGGTTTAATATTGATGTATTTATTTGTCAAGTTGACAGGGAGTCAATTACTCTGGTTAGGTTTTTTTTTTTCTTTTCTTTTTTGTCATCTTGACACAGCTAGGATTATTTGAGAAGAGGAAATCTCAGTAGAGAAAATTCTTCCAACATATTTGCCTATAGGCAAGACTGTGGAGCATTTTCTTGAATAATGATTGATTTAGGAGCATCCAGCCAACTGTGGATGGTGCCATCTCTGGGCAGATGCTCTTGGGTTGTATACAAAATCAGGCTGAGCAAGCCATAGAAAGCAAGATCAAAAGTAACACGCCTCCATATCTGCTTTAACTCTTCCTCAGGTTCCTCCAGGTTCCTGCTTCAGTTCCTGTCCTGACTTCCCTCAGCAATAGACTGTACCTAGAAGTATAAGGTGGAATAAGCCATTTCATTCCTAGGTTGCTGTTGGTCCTGGCTTTATCCCAGCAACAGAAGCCTTAACTAGTACAGAGAGGAAGATGGCGAATTGTTTTACATAAACTGAGCACCGTACGGTTAGATGAAGCTTCTTGGTTGAGTGACTATAGGAGAACAGATTGTGACACAGACCGCAGCTTGGGAGCTAGGCTTTGAGAATTGTCTGTGGATAAAAACAACCCTAATTCTCATGGATAGAAACGATCACAATGCATGTAACGGTACCTCTGAGGAAGGAGGCAACAGAACCAGCAAAACATTATCTAGTTGGACAAAGGATTTATTTTCAAGGAAAACTGTTCTGACCAATTTTAAGTGTTGTTGTAGGAAAACCATAAAGAAGTGAAAGGCAGATGACATTGGTGAGATATACAAACTAAGGTGAAAGGTGGATGGCAAAGATGGCAAAAAATGCAATTAGAAACACCAGTGAATGTTGGGAGCAGTGAACCCCCAGATCCTGAATTTCTTATAAGCAATTTGTTTTCCCCTGATCTGACTGCCTACAGCTGCTCTGAGCATGAGACCCTCAGGAATTCCTGATGGCAGGGGAATGGTTTCTGGTGCATTTGGCTGGGGCATATAAGCTGTCTCTGAACACAATAAAAGGGGCATTCTTGCGGCATTCTGGAATCAAGGATGACCTGTGTTTTTCTGTCTGTGAGTCTTTGTGTGTTTCAATCTCCAGCCCCTTGCCTGGTTCATAAACCGTATGGTGGCACATAGAGCACAGATGGGCATTGTGTGCCGCACGTGAAAATTAATTTTCGCTGAAGAGAGTACCTTATATTAATCTCAGATGCTGCTTAGATTTCAACTAGTGTGATGCCAGAAATGGTCTCTAATACATCCATAGCCCATTGACTGAGAACACACTCTCCTGAGTGTTTGCCTTGCCGTTCACTAGAGTAATGACACCTTCTGTGTTTGGAGAGATGATGATGCGCATTTGGAAACTGCTGGGCTCTTTAATAACTTTTGCTACTCCCTCTCCCATCCTGTTTTACTCCCTTGACTCTTAAGAGATAGCTCTTCTTTGTTGGGACAATCTGCTGCTTACACACTATGTTCTTATCAGGACCTTTGGAATTTTTATTAAGTAAATTTTATACCATGTTGTAGGGCCAAGCTATACATGCTAAAGCTGTGGAAATGAAGACATCCCTTAAAAATTTGTTCCAGAATGCTCAGAAGTAGAAATTAAATGTATAAATGATCTCTCTTCCAACTCAGGCATTGAAGTGTGGCTTCGTTTTTTTTCGAGTGATTAACAAAATTATCAAGCCCAAAATATCCAACTAAAACAAGAAATCTAATGAAATGGGGATGACGTCATTTTGCATTTTAATTACTTTGTTTCAGAGAATTCTAGGAAAACCTGTCTATGAGTGCGTCAGTTTTCTATATAGTAAAAACTCTATTACAGCTAGACCAAGGAGCTCTGTGAACATTCCTGAAAAGTTCATCAATACAAGTCCAGCAAGACCTTCCTAACTTCATTAGTTACTACTATTTACATTGAGAAAGTTCCCAAACTCATTGCAAAGATTAACAGAATTATTTTAATTTAAACACTGACGAGCAATTGAAAAAAACCGTAAAATTGTGTAATTTTCTCAGAGTTCCCTGAGGTGAACACCCAGATATTTCCTGTTTTCTGGAAGGATCTATTTTTTTTATCAGGTCCCTGATCTCTCACTCAGAAGGGAATGAAGGCAGGCTCTTGAATCACATGGATGTGGTTGGCATTCTCAGTGTGCCTGCTAAAGGATCTTAGATGACCTATGTGATCTAAAATCTTCCATCTATCAATGAAGAAATATCCTCTCCCACAGGAGTTGTCACGATTATTAAAAGGAATTACAACATGAACTGATACTGGCATCCAATCCAGTACTGGCTGGTTTCCTTGTACCTAAAGGAAATTAACCTCGTGGGATAATGCATATCTGCCCCTCTGTGCATTAGCATCTCTTCTGTTCTGCAGATAATCAGCATCCTTTGCATAGAACCAAATCCACATTCACTTTCCGTCTCTGATTTTCTATGTGTTTCAGCTATTGTAGGTCATCTATATACAGAAAAAGAGAAAATATTATTTTTAGGAAGTAGAACTGAATTTACAGAGAACAACCACTTTCATCTTTCTAAAATCAGTTTTGTTGGCAAAAGAATCCAGGGCCTTACTGGGTTACACAGAAAAGTTTGGTTCAGAATTCAAAGTTAAAACAAAGAATGTATGCAGTAGCATGTTTTGATGCATCAATGGCACTGGGTTTACGATCTGGTAATCAAATTACATACTTTATATTCCACAAATAGATTTCTAAATAATCCATAATTTCTTTGGCTGTACTTTCCTATTGGCTTGTAGAATATTAATATACAGAAATACCTTTTAGGTGATAGTTTCCAAATTTATAAAATTATAACTTTGGAAAAATATTTTTATGACATATTAAAAAGCCTTTGAAATACAGATTATTGAGTCTGAGAAAGGAATTTTGCTTAGTATCAACATGTTTTTTGATTGATCCATTTGAGATTTAGAGATAGGTTTTTCCTGGGGACTAAATGCCACCTGAATAGTGATTTTTAGAAAGAGTAGTCTTGACAGTTGATACAATGAGGTGGGCTACAGGAACCTATCTGCTGTCTAACCACTGTACTTGTCCTTATTATATACACAGTTAAGTACAGTCTGTATTCATCAGCAAAAAAATTTTGCCACACATGGAAACATGTAGTAAGAGGTTTTCCTGGCCAGAAAAAAATCAGACAAAATCTATATTATTTGCAGTACTGCTTAGCCAGCTTAAGCATATTGCTAGCTAGCTCTTACACGTAGAATTAACCCATTTTCATTATGTTATATTTTACCATGAGGTTTGTGGCCTACCAACAAGGTTCCAGCTAGCACCTCGCATCTTTCCCCTCTGGCAGCTGCATGATCTTGCAACTCCACCTTTTTCCTCCCAGCATTCAGCTTAGTTTTCCCTGCCTAATGCTACTCTGCCCTGTCACAGGCCAAGTCAGATTCTTTATTCTTTTTTTTTTTCACTTTCTCCTTTCTTTTTTAATTGATATTTATTGAGCTCTACATTTTTCTCTGCTCCCCTCCCTGCCTCTCCCCTCCCCCTCTCATCTCTCCCCCAATGTCCCCATGCTCCCAATTTACTCAGGAGATCTTGTCTTTTTCTATTTCCCATGTAGATTCTTTTATTCTTTAACCAATAAAAACAACACATATCCAGAAGGTCTTCCCACACCAACAAACATTGCTTTATCTTGAAAACACACAAGCATTTAATTATAGCATACAGTGACTGTGGTTTTGTTTTAGTAAATCTCTTTTTGAGCAAGGAATGGGAAGCCTGAACATTTATGTCTCAAATGACTATAGAGAGTAGAAAAACGACAAACTTGTAACAACTACTTATAAGAATTGTACAATTGCTTGGCTCAGCAATTAGTTTCAGATAATGATCCACTTTAAGAAAAACTTGTCCTAATTTTATAAGAGCAAGGCTGTGTATTCAGTGACTGTGGCTATTGGTTACAAATGGCCTTGAGTGTTTACAGTAGCCTTTCCTCAGGAAAAATGTCCTAATGCCCATGTCAGTTTTCACTACACTAACATGGAATTAAAAAAAATAAATGTTTATCCTTTTATCTTTAATCTTTATGTAATATAGATCCCTGTATTTGTGCTTGCTTATGCACACAAACATGAGAAGTTCACAAATGGGCTGGCATTTGTGTTGTATTGCGGTAAGTGATATGTGTATTCACATGTCTGTGCCTATCTATATTAGTCTTCCAATTTAATAATTTGCAACTCTCCAGAAGTCACTCATTTCTTCAAGTGACGTTTCTATTTTAAAGGATATATTTGTGGTTTTATATTCAGGTTCTTGTTTCAGAAATTTATAGACTGTATTTAAAGCCATTGTAATATTTTTGTAGTGCTGAAGAATTAGGTCATATTTAAACATATTTTCTTTCCTATACTTGTGATCACATAAATTTTCTTTAATATGTATGCTTCTATAATAAGGCATAATATGGTGATACGTTTTAAATATTTATAAGCAAATTGCTTCTTTAACTTATAATAAAACAATGCTTACTGTGGCAATTCATAAGGTAATATTGGCAAAGGAGGTAAACAAAAAATAAAACCATTAATGTGAGTGCGATCCTTTGCTTAAGATATTTCAGTGTAAAAATTTTACCTTGACCATGTGACTTTGCTGGTAAATACAGTCCTAGGTCAGGTCCCATTTCTTGCTTCTTGGCCTCTTTAGTGACATGTTGTCCTTATCTTTTCTCACTAAAGCTCCTACTGTGTAATCTATTTCTTTGAAGTTCTCTCAAGCCATGATTGACTGAGAATGCTGATCTTATAGTCTTACTTATTCAATTTTTTTGAAAATGTGTACTCATAGATCAATGCCTTATCCAGTTGTTATCAGAGATGTTTCCTCTAGCAACAGAAAGGAGCGGGTGCAGAGACCCACAGCCAGAAACTATGGTGAGAGTCTAAACTGGAGATTTTCATAAGGCTAATGCCCTTGAAACTTGGGAAACACCGAAGAGGAGAAGGAGGAAAAATTATAGGAAGCGGAGGGAATAGAGGACACCACGAGAACATGGCCCACAGAATCGGGGTAAAGCAGGGCTTATATGGTCTCAAAGAGACTGAAACAGCAAACATGGGGATTGCAAAAGTCTGAACCAGGTCCTCTGCATTTCTATTATGGTTGTTAGCTTAGTGATTTTGTGGGACTCCTAATAGTGGAAATGGGTGTGTCTCTGACTCTTTTGTTTGTTTCTTGGGACTCTTTTCCTCCTATTCCTATTGGGTTGCCTTTTCCAGCCTCGTTATGAGGGCTTTGCTTTTCCTTATTGTATTTTGTTTTGTGGTGTTTGGTTGTCATCTCTTGGAGGACTGTTCTGTTTTGAAAGGGGACAGAGGGGTAATGGATCTGGGTAAGAGTAGAGGTGGGGTCGGGGCTCTGGAAAGAGTGGAGTAAGGATGTATTTATGAACAAAAATCTATTACCAACAAAAACAAACAAAATTGTATTGAATGTGCATGTACTCTAACAAAAATAATGAAATATATAAGAAGAAATTGTACATTCAAATTCTTTCCATCTTAAGACTAAGTCTTTTGTTTAAGGATAAATAATTCAAAATGCTTTGGGCACAGCAGAATCCTGTACTTCTTCATGGTACAGGTAGCAAGTAATTGCACATTGTTTTTCCCAATGTTATAGGGGAAATATAACATTGTTATAGAGGAGAAAGATATAACAAAGGGTAGGCAATTCATATATCCATTTACTTCTCATAAAATATGAAACTCACAAATACATACATATATGCATATCCTTAGCAATGAAATGTTTTCTATATAATTTGTAATCATAGAAGTATAATCTGTGATCTCACAGAGTCCACTTTTAGCCTTTCTGAAAGTTGCTGATCATGATCTGTATAGACATCTATTAAAAAATTCTGAATAAGCAAAATGGCAATCTAGGATTAGATACAGTCTCAAAAATAAAGGCAAAGAACTTGAATGAACATTTATGAGAGGCATGAGAATAGCCAAAATGTATAAGGAAAAATTGTTGAAAATCCAGTATCAGTCAGTCATCACTGTGGAGAAACAAATCAAAACCAGAGAGGCTGTCATTTCACACCCACGTGGATGGCTACTATCAAGGAGACAAGAGACAACAAGTTTCGGGGTTGTGGAGGAAACGGGATGCTGGTGAGGCTTGGTGTGGATGCAAATTGATGCAGCCATTAGGGAAACATGGAATAGAGAGTCCTAAAGAAACTAAAAAAAAAATTAAACCTTTCATATGAGCCAGTAATTCCTCCACTATGAATATATCCAACAAAAATATCTTCCTGACATAATAATTATTTATAATTAATAATTTCTCTTGTTAATAATTGCAAAGATGTAGTAAAATCCGAGCTGTGGATAAATGCCAACTTCTATAATTTAATTTGCATATTACCATGAATCTGATTTTATTATCCAGAAAATGTACAAGGGAAGACATTCAGAAGAACTCTGTAACGGTAAGCACAATGAAACACACCCACTTTAATGAGACAAATAAAAATATAATGCAAGGTAAAATACAGTCAAATTTAAGGAACTAACAATAGCTTTGTCTTGTAGTTGTTTTGAAAAAAAATGAGCTTGCACTTAAAAAAAAAGTAAACTACAAATACTTCTTGTTACTAAAGTGCTTCTTTGGAGTCTTTCACTCTGTCTAAAAGGACCTTAACTAGAGAGAGAAAAATAATTAAATGAAAAAAAAAAGATCCATGGCATTTAAGCATTATAGCTGAAAACATACACACTGAAAATATTCTGTTAGAAGAACTGGAATTTGAGAACTATAGGAATAACTCCACCAAATTTAGAAAGAAGGTGTTTTTCATTTTACTTTTCATAGCTCTACTGTGGAGCAACTGGTAGGGTATAGGTGAGATATGAGCTGGCTTAGCCATTGGAAAGAGCTCTCACCACAGGTGTGCCAATGAGAGTTTCTTAGGAAACCAAGTTCACCTCTGTTCTGGCAATCATTTGAAGATGTAATACTATTTTTAGTCAAGACGTTATTGCAATTAACCTGACACCTAACCTCTTCTACAGGATGGCACTAAATTTGGGCTTTCAAAAGCCTTTCTGTCAGTCATTATTAATAAAAAGGCACTGGGAGCTTCTCTTTCAATGGTGGATAAAAATGTTTGGGGCTGATAGTATGTGGTTTGTTTAGTCCTATAGCTGCCATAGGTCAATGGCTCTGAATCCAAGTCAAGTTCCCAGAAGCCTGTAAAGATAGCCAACTTTTGAGGCATTTCTTTTTTCTAAAAGAATGGAATCATCCTCATTATTTACTTAACTCAGAGTAAAGCAGAGTAAATTGTTTCTCTGTGTGGAGGGGAAACCAGTTGCTCACACTACCTCTAATGATGGAGTTCGAGAGAACTTTTGAGTATGTGGGTCTTGAAATCAGTAAAAATTTCTTGATGGGACATGACCCATTTTTTTCTATGACACTCATCATAGAAATATTCAAATCTTTCTTACATTTGACTAGAGATCAAAAGCAAGATATAACATTTCTTCATCATTCCCCTTCAATGTCTGTTTTTCTGTGGCACACAAACTTCTCATGGCTATTAAAAGTCTCCTCCCAGTTTCTTTTTGTTGGCTTCTTTGCTTCTATGCCACCTTACCACAGTGCTGTAGAGGCCAGCTGGCAACCTCTGTTTCACATAGACCCTTGCACTTTTTAAAATGGCAAGATTATTAGACCACACTCCATACCTCTGTTTTCCCATTCTAAAATCAATCAAAAACTTCTGCGAGGTTTCGATTTAAAAGAAATTCCCTGCATGGTGCTAGGGTGAGACAAGAAAGCTAAAGCAGGCAGAGACCTCTGCAGCCATTGCCTTCTTATCTCTTGGGCAGATAAGACAGTCACTTCATGTTCACATAGTACTTTGTCTTTGCCACTCAGTGTCAATTCTGATCCCAGCAAACCTTTGTGGCCTCTTGGTTCTCATGCTGTGTGGAAATAAAATGATTCATTTCTGTCATTTTTAAAGTGACTATTATGGAGAATGATATCCTGTAAATGTCACTCCCAACAGTGCATTTCCCATGAACACATCAATTATCCATTAAGTATTGTAACAGGGCTTTGTAAATAGCAGCGAAAACCAAATCGTCCCTTCAAGAATGGGGCACTGGATGATCATTACTTATGTGGGTTCTCAAATGCACGCAGGGGATAGTACCATGATAGAGCCCTGAAAGCCACCTGCATTTCCATCAAAGTTCCCTTTCGTTGGATGCTTGGATGCTGATGAGATTAACTGCCTAAGAGCTTTGCCATTATTCTTAAGTAGATTGTTGCAAGGCTCTCTGCAGGCAGGCCATTTGTAAGAAAGAACCAGGATGTCCCAGGAAATGTTTAAGAAATGAGGTTACCAGAAACAGAGCTCTTAAGGGTTTACTGGCTTTCTCAGAAGAGAAAAATTATGTAAATACGTGCTATTTATTCAGGTATTCAATTTATAATAAACTTTCTTTAGCATTACTATGTAAGTTCCAGGAATTTTATATATAATATGTATATATCATGATATATTTAATATTATAGAAAAAGCTAGACATCATGTAGATATGCTATGTGGAAGACTTCCTTGCTTTCCAGCTAGCTTTCATTCTTCCTTTGTCCTCAGAGAATTCTCTAAAAGATTATTTTAAACCATTTACCTTTTTCTAAACCAGCTGTCTTCCTTTGGAAAACCCTTGTCAAGCCTATGTGCTTCCTGCTTGTAGCTTCTGTGGTTGATTCATTAAATGAATGACCATCATGGTGAGTCTCTGAGAAATAAAAAGATTCGTCATCTTTGGCTGGGGAAATACAAGGATGATCTCTTGGAAAGAGGAAATTGCAGAAGAGTAAACAGCTACAGGATATCACAATTTAAACTGTTTTCAGAAACTGTTGTAGTACCACGGTGTTGTCTAAGAATGATGCCAAAGTTAAGGGTGCCTGAACTGAGAAGAGGAAACACGGGATTCTGAGATTACTGTTTATCTATCTACCACACAAACCTACCCTTTAATCTACCTTTAGACCTCTGTTGTGTAACACAAATATTCTCATGACTCAGTTAGTTTCAAACAATTCCTTACACCTCTGAATATTTTATACTAATCACCATCTTAATGTATAGGCAAATGAGATATTACCTAACAATATATTTTATTTATTAAACAAACACTTTCTAAATGATGCATTTGTTTAATGAATAAAAGACCAAGAAGGGAGGGGCAAGGATCAGTGTGAGGAGTTGTGGGCACTTAGTGTGTGCTTTCCAGACAAAGACTAAAAAGGCTTTTTCATCTGCATTTCTGGTGAAGGCATCTAGATCCAAACATTTCCTTAACTATTTGAACAAGAAAATAAAGACAAAACATTCCCTGATAGCATTCATTCCTTGCTCTTTATTTTAAAAGTTTGTGCATTACAAAATAAATATTTACTCTTTGAATACAAATGAAGATTTGGGAAATGTATCAGGCATAAAATACTATAAAATTAACTGTAGTTGACTTAGAAAATGCATGGGCCACTGTTTCTCAGACTGTAGGGTGCCTCTGTCCTTCTGCAAGATGCTGCCAAGAATTTCTGACAGATGCTCGTCTCTCCTCTCACAGGTCTACTTCTTTCTCTGTCTCTCTGTTCACAGCCCTTTGTTACATTTCTAATCTCTTTCCATATTTCCCATTTTATTCTTTTAAGTGTATATTTTTTTTTCATTTTCTCTCTTCATTTTTTCCTTTTTTGCTGAAACTAACTCTGTAGACCAGACTGGCCTCAAACTCATAGAGATCTGCCTGTATCTCTCTTCTGAGGACTGGGATTAAAGGTGTGCACCACCACCACCTGGTTTGTATTTTCACTTATAAAGTCACATTTTGAATATTGCTTTCTTAAATAGTTCATCATTTTTGAATGTTATTATAAAATATTGAACTTTTTAAAAAATATATCTTCACAAAAATTATCTGATAAAATTGAAAGTCAGTGTTGTAAACTGTGCATTATACCTCTCAAACTAGTATGCACCCATAGTTTCATTTTCATCCCATTTTATAGATAGTATATGATGCTTCAGATTTGAAGGTGGCATTGCCAAAGAATAGCCAACATCAGCAGTTGATTATATTCAAGCACAGCTTAATTTCTACTCTTTATAGCTGATGGAAAAGAATTACTTATTAATTTTAATTTATTTCAAGTGATTGCTTCTATTTAGAATGCTAATAAAAATTTAAGTATCTCAAAACACTGATGCATTTTAAAAATTCTTATGCATTCTTATCTTACGGTACTTTGTCTTCTGCACTTCCTTTCTGAAGAATTGAATTTAAAAAATCTATCACTTAAATTTTTCTAAAATGTAAACCTACCCATAACATTCTACTTTCAGTGAATCATTTTTCTTCTTAAAGAATGTTTAGGGAGACTGAAAAGAAATCAAGAATGTTCCAGTTGTCTTAAAAATCACGTTTTAACCCCAACTCAAATATGCTTTGGCCCTGAAGAATCTTCTAGTTTCAGTTAAACAAACAACATTGTTTTGAAGGGCTCAAAATGGCTCTGTTATCTTTAGCGATCTCATATCCTTCTTTACCCCATCTGTTAAAATCTTGTCTAAATCAGTTTACCTGGGAGTTTATTCGGTGTGCCATTACAGTTAGGTTCTGTCTGGCACTTTAGGTAATGTCACATGCTGTCCTCCCCCAAGGCATTAAAGATGCTCATCTTCATTGGAAGGGCTCACAGCATCCCAGTGGTAAAGAGTTCATAGCCTCCAGACTTTAGTAATCCTAGGAACATTTCTTCCTGTCACAGCTGGTAAGCAGCTCATGGAAGCGATGTTTAATTTAACACACTTGGGGAGGTATCATCTTTAATAAGACCTTCAATCAATCTAAATAACCACCGGAGCCTTTATAGTTAGGAAATAAATTTGTATAGTCACTGAACTCCTCTATCTTTAGATTTTAAGAGAGCATGGTTCCCTTTTGTTAAGAGCATCCTTGTTGATAGAGACACACCTTAGTTATGGTCCCAGTGTCTAAACTCAGAAGATAGGGAGAGTTTGGTTTGTAATTTCTTTTTACCCATGTCAATTTAGCTGAGTGTCTCACATGCAAGTGGACAGTCAGCAAATTAGTAGTGTAAATTGAAATGGAAATGATTGTGTTAACAAACTCAAGGAAATCTCTCTCTCTGTCTTTGTTTTTTTCTTTCTGTCTGTGTTTCTTTGTTTCTTTTTGCCTGTCTGTCTTTGTTTGTTTGTTTCTTTTGTTATTGTTGTTTTGTTTGCCTCATGGCAAAGGTAATTTTAAAGCCCCCCCCCCCACACACACACAGTGTTAAATGCCGAACATTCTAAGCTTCACTGGAGATAGGAAGCAGAGCCCCAAGCCTCATGCTGACCTTTCCACAACCTTAGGAATCTGAAGAAGGTGTATCTTTTCATAGGCATTGTCACTGCATGATCTATTACTTGATAGAGAAAGAGGGAGGCTGTACTCCCTGACCTCAATCCCTTCAATCCCGTAACAAAATTTCATTTTATAAACTGTAAATTGATATACTGTGTTACCATTGACTTCCTGTATGTGTCTGGGAAATATTTCTCTGTTTATTTAAAATGCTTAGATGTTCAAATGTCGTTCTCAGATGAAAACATGCTTTCCTCCTTTAAGCGCCTCACACTTCCCTGAAGGGGCACTGTTACTGAATTTTGGTTTTCTTATTAAAAATTACAGAGAAATGAATAACTAAAGTAGCCTATTTTTTATTCAGATTATGCATGTCATAATTTCAAAGATGTGTTTTGGAGTGAATCTAATTAAAATGACTTTTAGAAACTATGTTTTTTTTTATTTCTACCTTTTCTGGTATAACAATATATTTTTATCAGTAATCTTAAAGATTAGGAAAAGGGAAGTAGAAGAAACTGAACTTAAAGAGAATTTTATCTTATTGGTGGCTGTTTTTACTGTTTCAGAAATAGGGCTGCCACTGTCCTACACTGACCTGTGCCTCCATGAACTCTTGGGTGTCTATGGAGTAATATATTTCCCAAGTGCACATTCTGCAATGCTTGGGTAGATGGGTTTCCTGTCTCATGACTTTCAGTCCCTCATTCCTGCTTCTATTTCTGTGTCAGCATTTGTTCCCATCATGCCTTTACACTGTATGTCTGTGCTTTTCTCCATATGTAAAGGCATGACCTGAAGGGCAGCTCAAATCCCATTTCCTTAGGGATTCGGTGCTACTTATCTTTAGAACTCACCATCTTTCTTTTTTCTTTTCTTTTCTTTTTTTTTTTTTATTGAGAAAAAAAAACTTTCCGCCTCCTCCCAGCCTCCCACTCCTCCCACCCGGACTCTCTGAATATGGCGGACAATGAGGGTGGCTGAGAAGCCAAGGAAAATGGCACTGGGTTTTGATCCTACTTCTTGTTCTGGCTTTGTGGGGGCCTAGCCAGTTTGGATGTTCACCTTCCTAGACCAGGATGAAGGGGGGGAGGACTTTGGACTTTCCACAGGGCAGGGAACCATCTTTCTTTAGAATTCCCATAGGTCTCCGAGTGACAGGATTTCTTAGGTAACACACATAGCCTCATACAGCTTACTTGTAACATTTTTATTTTCTGGCTGCTTTCTTGCATCCTGAGGTCATAGACTAGTTTTTGGTTTTCCAGTGTTGTCCACAGCATGAACACACAGGAGGCACTGAAAATGCTCATTTATAGACTGTGATTCTTTATATTGATTTGAGGAGATACTATTGTTCAAGATAATGGGATAGCATAACTCAATGACCTAGCCTAGACTCACATCCTTAAATTACTCCTTATAACTCTTGGGTAAATTATGTAACTTGATATCCCGTTTGTTAAATGAGAGTGAAATAACTTTATCTTCACTACATTACATACCTTTTCTTTGATAATTAAATAGCATAGTCGGTGTAAAATATATACCGTGAAGGAACTTGGGAGAAACTCAAGTTGTTTTATTTATTAACTCAGCTAAAGGTTTCTTTTTATCTAAAATACAGTATTATGTAAGTATAAAATAATTATACTTAGATTATAAGTGTACAAGAATTGGGGTTAGGGAGAGAAATGAGAACCTTTCAATTTATATTTTCTTTTAAAATCATTCTTACATTTTTCTATTTGTGTGTGTGTGTGTGTGTGTGTGTGTGTGTGTGTGTGTATTGCTACAGCCTATATGTGGAAGTCAGAGGACAATATGCACAAGTCAGTTCTCTCCTTCCACTTCCATCTTGTAGAATTAAGAGATCAAGCTCACGTCATCAAGTTTGGTGCCCTCTGCCTTTCCTTGCTTAGCCATCAGACCAGCCCCTAGGTTTATACTTTAAATAAATCTCTAATCTTCTTTTGATATTTGTCTTTCACACAATCTGAGTAACTCAGCTATCTATTGATAATCTCAAAAACATCATTTCTATTTGTTTCCTATGTGTATCTACTATGTGCATTTACATGTGGATTCTTGTACCTGAGATACATAGTCTGATTCAGAACATTCATCAAATATGTTTCAATACCTTTGTCAACCATTTAATCTTATGTAACTGGAGGCCTCCATCAAATTCCCCTTTATAGGATTGAAGACCCCATAATCAAATTTAATGGATCGAAGAACAATTAAAAAGCAATACTTTTTCTCTTTTCCATAGGAACCAAATAGATTAAGACATATAAAGTCACACCAAGATTTTATGCCACTTCCCTCGGTATTCATGAAGAGCAGAAGACATGTGATGTTAGGATAGCTAGCACGAAGAGATCCTCATTGTTAATAACTGCTCATTTATATCTTTATGTCCCTACCAGAGAATAAAGATCTGTTCTCCTCGATATCTCAGCTGTGGTTAGGAAGTATGTTCAGACGTGAATCAAACCATGTCCAGTGCTGCAAGGGTGTGTGTCATTACTGACCAAGCAGTTCACCAACTTAATGACCTTGGAGCTTAGGACCAGTCATTAAATATTTTTGTGGATTTGTACAGTGGAAAAAGAATAGGTAAATAATTCCATTTTTATCTAATGGCAGACTGGAACTTTAATTGTTAGTACTTTAGATTTCAGAGTCAATACTTACACTAAAACAAGAGATAACTATTTACTTTGGTAAGTTTTTTAAATGCTGTAATCATTTCTCCCCCATCATTTCTTCTAGGCACCTTATAGATATTACTCTTGAATACAAACATATCATGTTAAGAAATTAGGACATCAGAAGAAGTGGTGGTTCCGAGTAGATAATAGCACATGAGTAGTTTAGAAATTGGGTGAATTACCATAGTTTTTCCAGTTGGTTTGAAATGTTTGTTGTCTCTTTTTGAAGTATCAAGTTGTTTGATTCACAAAACCATCCAAAGAGAACTGAAACTGAATACTTCATTTTCCTTGACAATTCTCTAAAGAAATGTGAAATCAACTTTGGTGATGTAACAGTGACAGAGTGCAACAGGAACCTCATCATTTTACATAGCTGATTATGTACATTAAACTTTCCTTTAATTAATCAACTATTTATTTCCTTCACACCATTTCCTGAATGAGATAACACAATGAGTAAAGCGGAATGGTATTCTCACAGGGTTCAGACTCATGTCCACGTGAGTGTGTGTTGAGCAGAATGTTTCTCTATTATTGTGTGTTCTGTGTTGCTCATCTCTCTTACTGCCATACCCCAAGGCTTGCTTTGCTACGTGAGAAAAATGATGCTCTCAGAACCAAAATCTGTAAATTTCATTAGGTTCTACAAACACAGCTGCAACCCCACCAGCACAATAGATTCACTTTACTTTGAGAGAGCAACAGATTAATCTTGCGGAAAAATGCTTTACCTGAATAAGGTGCTTGATGAATATTTGTCAATTTGTCCTATTTGTCTGACATTAATATAAAAAAACATGAAGACATAAAACAGTTCTCAACCCTTTTCTATGACTGTATCTCTCTTTTCACGAAAACCTTTTCATCCAACAAAAATAAAATTTGTACTTGACATTTGAACAGGTTTTCTTGTGACTTTTTACAGATGGCATCGTTCTGTTACCACAGAATATTAAAGATGGAAGGGAGATCTCAGATCATTAAGTTCTCAAATGTAACCCCTGTGGACAGCATTCGTATCATTTGGTAACTTGTTAAAAATGTAAATTCATAGCCCCCAGAAAGTCCTGGAGGTGGGGCCTGGTAAGGAATGCTATAATGAGTGGAAGGATGGTTCTGGAGACCACTGAACTTTGAAACTTGCTGGACAGATCCCATCATTTTGTTTTAATGTAATAACGTTGGCTCTAGAATTAATGGGGCCATCCTATTCTATGCTCTCAAGTCACACACAGTTTCACATTCTGTCAATATGCTGCCACTTTCTAAATCGGTATTTCTAGACTTTGTCCTAAGACCCATTTATCCAACTGCCTACTTGACACCTCCAGCTGGGTGTTTCACAGGTACCTCACAGTTACAGGTACAAATCAACCTGGTATCCTCTTCTCTGGTGTTAAACATCTCAGCAAATGTGTATCCTTTTGCCAACCACAAACCCAGGAACCTTCTCACCCTGTGCTGTTCACGGAATCTCCTTTATGCAATTCAGTAATTCTCAGGTCCACTTCTGACATCGTGTAAGAATTATCTCTCTTCTTGTGTAATTCATTGTCATCCTCTTTCATTTCTGTCTTCTTCCATTCTTCCATTGACTCCTCTCCAGATGAGCTATAGAGACTTGAAATACCTGGCCATGTCAGTTCCCCATTAACTATTAGTCATAGGATAAAAATCCAATGTCTATAGTAAGCTTTACTTGGGTAAGACTTGGTGCCTGAACCAACCCATTCTGGTGGCCTCCATTTGTTTTTTTTATTAAAAATTTCTGCCTCCTCCCTGCCTCCCTTTTCCCTCCCACTCCCCACACCCCACACCCCACTCCCCTTCCCCCCTTCTCCAGTCCATGTGAAAACCCCAGCCTCATGTATAGCACAGGTAATCCTCTAAACTAGAAAAGGCCTCTGTCTGCTTTGGACTAAATTCCTTCCTGCATGCTGAGATCAGCTAAAACCAGAGACCCCATTACAGACTTTAAATAATAACTTGGATTTTTCATAAATACTATGTTTGGATTATTATAAATTATATTAATGTTATAAATGCTATTATTTTGTTATTATTATTATTAGAGTCAGTTTCTGGAATCTGGTATAGGGTCATCTGTTTACATTGTTGAAGCTCCCAGGTGATTCTAACATGAAAAACTCAGAATGCCTGGGTTCAGTGCTACATTTCCTACCTCTGCAGGCTCTGGTTAGCATTCATACCTGACATTTCTCTGTTTGTAGGATTTATTTGCAAACATTATGATGTTATTTTCACTGATATAGGATTACAGGTTCATGAAGGTGGACACATTCTAACTTGTTTGATTCTAAAGCTAGTAATGATAGTATATGGCACAGGGTTTGTGCCCCACAAATGATTGTGAAATAAATTAAAAAAATGAAAGATTTTAAAGGAAGCTGATGGTAGAAGTCAGATTAAAACCAAGTCTCCTGTGTTGAAAGAAGTCGCTTGTTAGTTTTCCGGCTGCTTAGCTCCGGAATAATCACACAGAATCCATATTATTTAAATCACTGCTTGGCCCATTAGTCTAACTTCTTATTGGCTAACTCTTATATCTTAATTTAACCTATTTCCATTAATCTTTGTATTGCCACATCACAGTGGCTTATGGGGTAAGCTCAGGTGGGGCTACATGGCTTCTCTCTGACTCTGCCTTTTTTCTCCCAGCATTCTGTTTAGTTCCCCTCACCCCTGGCTTAGCTCTATTCCCCTATAGCTCTTTATAAACCAATGAAATTCACAGCATACAGAGGGGAATCCCATATCACTCTTGACCTTTGGTTCTATTATGCCAGGTAGAAGAAATTCAGAGAATGTTTGAGTCTTACAAATTAGAATAGTTCTAATGTAGCCCAGCATGCTCTGGGCATTTAAGTTTGCTTTTTAAAAATATGCCCCCTTCACCAAATGGCTATGTCTTGCTTAATTTTTGAACCCTAAATTCCATATTGCTTTTGATGTCTCTTGAGGGTGTCTGAGATGCTCCTAATAAGTATTACTAACTTTTTATGAGATTTGCATGTGTTCAACATGAACTTTAGCTCTAATGATCTAGAGATATTGGGGGATGGAGTGGGTGCTGGATATTTAGTGGTTTATCAATGTGATTTTTTTCAATGTATCCCCTTATATTAAAATTCTATTATCTGTCATTTGTATGCACAGCTATGAATAAAGAAGAAAACAAACTCAGTCAGATTTGTGATAATTTGTAGTTTAGGTAGAAAAAATGCTGGAGGCAAAGGAAGCTGAAATTATGTATTTCCAGTGAAGTCCAGCAGGCTTGGTAATCACTAAACAGAATTCCTCTTGTCTAGCAGTTCCCCACAGACATTTGTTGATGGCAAGGGAATTATACCCACCTGGGGGAAGTTTATTATATCCTCGCATCAAGGAGCATGTCAAATTTCCTTATTTCGATTATGGAACCAGGAACCATAAATTTCTGGCACATTCTATCACCTGGAACAAAGACTTCACTATGGCTATAGTTTAATATAGGTTGTTCCCAATTTAACTCATGTTGCCACTTGGTCCTCACATGACAGCGCTGAGAAGTGATAGAACACTTAAGAGATAGTTTGGTCACGGGGTTATGTTCCCATGTGGTGTGTTTCCCATCTGAGCCCGGTATTCCTTGTGATAGTTGTCATCAAAAGCAAGCAGTTATTTGGTCACCTTCCATACGCAGGCTTTTACCACAGCCTGCTCACTAACAGCAAGGCAAATCTTGGGTCACTCTAAGATTTCTGAACCCTTGATTAAAACAGACCTGTTTTTATAAGTTACTTAGTTTCAGGTTCTCTGTTTCAGCAATAGAAAACAGACTAAAAAGAAAAAAAAATACAACATATCCCCAGTCACATGGTAAGCACTTTAGGAGGAACAACCTCATGTATGGTTTTACCATCTATCATTTCAGGACTTTGATGGAAGTGATTGTAGCTAGGCTCGGTATGTCTTACCATAACAGTCATATGAAAATTTCCCCTCTATAGAAAATTAGAAAATTCATACTTTGACAAAAATCATTTGCTCCCCCCTAAAATAGCATATTCAGTTAACAACAGTTCATTGGCAGATAAGCGCTAATTATAGAAATTAATTATTATTCAAGGAGATGTGCTGTCTTTGAGAAGTGAGTTTCAGCTTAGTGGCCATTTTGGGCTATTGTGTCAACTGTTCCCCTGTATATTTCCCTACAAAGTATTTTGTATTTATTTTTCTGTGGTGGTGTTCTTAAATCAGACTCTCCAACTTTCCAGGAAAGTCCTAATTTTAGAAACCAACTTGATTAGTGCCCCAAAATATCAAATGGGCCTGTAAGATGGCTCAGAAGCTTAAGATACCCAGGGACCGTGCACCATGTGTGGTCAACACAGTATCAAAATAGCTGTCCCTTAAATAAATAAGTAATGTCATTGTGGGCCCAGGAGAGGATAGCATTGATGCCACCTGGCAGGAGGCTGAAGCCAGGTATGGGTCACATGGACCCTTCTACATCATTGTCCTTAAACACCCAGTGACCATCTCCTGGCAGTGAGAAAATGAATGAGCTTGGTTTCTGTGTCAGAGGCTCTAGTCTTGAATTTCCCCATATTCCTCATCTTCATTCAGATTATGTAACAAAGTAGTTATTCCATAGCACCACATTTAGGAGAAGCCCTTTTGACATTTACTCAGATCCTACTATGTGCTGGATTATTCAGGTAAGCAGTGCTTGAGGATCTGGTTCTATTCTGGCATCCTCTTACAGACAAGGGAACCAAGGCATCTGGTGTGCTGCTCTATTAATATATGCATGAGGAATAGCGGCACTTCCCTTTCTTGAGACTGATTCTCATATAGCCTAGGCTGGTCTCAAACTCTGGATGCCAAACCTCTCAATCCAAATTCCATCATGAGAAAATGAATGACCCAAGCCAGAGATGAAGGAAAACAATACTCACAGAAATACGAATAGGAACTGATTTCCTAGTTATGCTAGCTGCAAGCATCTCCTTAGCATTACTACACAGCACAACAATTGCTGCCTTTGCTGGAGCAAGACAAAGCTGAGTCATTGATTCAAATGATAAGGGGCAGATATTTCCACATGTAATTGGAGGCAGTAATTTCCCCTACAACACCAGTGTTCTTTGAAGTGTGTTCCAAAGAAATTGTATTTCATTTTAACATCAAAATGAATCTTAAAAAGAAAAAAAAAATGAAGGAAACATGTGCTTTCAAGTCAACTAGGTGAAAGGAACGCTCCATTTAAAACAGTAACCAGTAATCACAAGCAATATTGTGCACATTGTGGAAGTGAGATACATATTGCTTCATTGGAAACTTGATACATCTTTATGCACTCCAAGAATCTGTTCACTTTAGACTCTATTAAATTGTCAGTTTAAAAGAAGACTTCTTTCTTCTCGCAAATTCAAAAAGGGTTTATTACCTTTTAAGGAAATGATCTTTTAAATAAACACAGCTTAGATTGTGTTTTAACAAGAGAGCTGTAGGTAGAAGGAGGCAGGGGAGAAACTGCAAATCTCAGAGGTTATAGGGTGTGAGGTTGTTTGGCACGACCATACTGGCATTCTAAACAGGGAAAGTGTGTGAACTCATTGCCACGCTACTCATAGATGCTGTGGGAGAAAGGTCAAGTTCCCTAATAAAACACATGTTCCTGGAAATATTTATAATCCAAGTGAAAACCACAGAGATTATCCAAATTTATAGATTTAATTTTTTTTAAAGACTGCCATCTTTAGATCTAGTAATACTGATTTCATTAACAGTGAAATAACTAAAATTACTAACTAATTGTCAGGTATTGCTTTATTGAACTTGGTATTATATTTCATAGCAGCCCCCAATCTCAGGAAACAGCACTGACTCATGTGCTTAATGAAGTTTTATATTATTATAATATTTTAAATATTACTGTACAGATTAGGAAAACATTGATTAGCAATATGAGTCAAATTTTGTCATAAAACACATTGATGATTGATAATATATGACCAATTCCACTTATGGCCCAAGTTCTTCATTACAGTAACTGGTGTCTTTATTTGGAAGTGACTTTTTTATCACAGAGAACTCAGTCTATGGTACCTTCTTATCAGTCACAAGCAGATATGTCCTTCACATTGGGTTTGGGGAGGTGCAGTGTCTGATGTTAAAAGTCTTTGCTATGGACTAGGTTCTGTATAAACTCTTTGACATACAGAAAGGTCTAGAAAACAGTTGTACTGTAGAGACATATCTCATGTAATGGGGAGGGCAGGCTTGAACACAGTACAGTTGAGTAAGGTATTGGGTACTGTTGTGGTTTGAATGAGAATGCCCCCCCCATAGGCTCATACATTTAAATGCTTGGTTTCCAGTTGTTTGAGGTTTCAAAAGCCTGTGGCATTCCCAGTCTCTCTCTCTCTCTCTCTCTCTCTCTCTCTCTCTCTCTTTCTCTCTGCCCCTTACTTTCAATACTCAGTCCTAAATGGTGTCCATCAAATCACTCCCCTAAGGGCTAAGACTAAGTGAACCTTTCAGAAGAGGAGGTGGAAAGAATGTAAAAACTAGAAAGGACAAAAGACACCAAGGAAACAAACAAAAACTTCAAAAATGCCATTGAGTTTGTTTTGTGTTGATGATCTACTGCTGGGCATGGGGCTTGCCTTAAAAGCAGTTTGTATACCTAGTGAAACTCCCTTGGAGAAAACTAATTCTTCGTGACTGGTTATCAGTTGGAGATGGCTTCTAGGTTAGGAAAGTGGGCTTGTGTCCACTTTCACTCTTGGAACAGGAACTCCATCTGTCTGAGGTTTGTACAGGCCTAGTGCAGGCTGTCACAGATCTGTGAGTTCATATGCACATCGACGCTCTTGGGTCTAGAACACCATGTTGTTTCAAGGCCCCTCACTCTCTGGAAGTTGTCTGGCTGTGTGTTACCAGATTGACTTCTCAATGTTCAAAGAGTTTTGTAGGCATTTTCTTCAACTACAATGTCTTACCAGCAGTTTGTGGAGAGTAGCCAAGAGCTTTGCCCATAGCCTGCATTGTTCAGGGCTTTCAATGGGACCCATTGGCTAATGAGTCCAGTAGATACAACCTATTTCTGGCACTGGCATTGGAGGTTTCCATAGGGGGCAAGAGATGTCTAGTTGGTTCTTTCTCTCCCCTTATTTGATCATTCCAGTTAGATTTCTTTTTATGTGCATATATTTTTAAGAAGCTCCTACTGTAGTAGGTTTCCATATGGCCCTTCATATGACCTTTAGTTATAGCTTTCCTTCCCTATAGCCCCTCCCTTATATTTTCTTCCCTCCTCCTGTTAAGTCTCCTGTTCCAGCATTCCCTAACCCTGTTCATCCCCAGCCCTGTCCTTGTATTGGTATCTATTCTATTTTACCTTCCTAGGGAGATCCTTTTTTCCCTCATAGTCCCTTACTCTTTTCCTAACCTATATTGTTATATGGATTCTAGCCTGCTTGTCGACTGAACAGCTAGCATCCATATAAGAGAAAACACACATACTTGTCTCTCTGGGTTTTGGTTGTTTGACTCAGGATGATTCTAGTTCCATGCATTTACCTGTGAATTTCATGACTTTTATTAATAGCCGAATAATACTCAACTGTGCAAATGTACCATATTTTATTTATCTGTTCATTCTTTGATGAGCATTTACTCTGTTTCATTTTTCTATTAAGAATAGAAAAACAATGAACATGTTTGAACAAATGTCTCTGTGCTAGCATGAAACATCCTTTGGGTATATGACTAAAAGTGGTATACTGAATCTTGAGATAGATCATTTCCCATCTTTCAGAGGAACTGCCACACTAATTTTCATGGTGAGTTTGTATACTCATCAGCAACTGATGAGTGTTTCCCTTACTCCATGTCTTTGACAGCCTAAGTTTGGCGATTCTTACAGGTGTAAGATGAAATCTCAAATTAGTTTAGATTTTCATTCCTCTGAAGACTAAGGATGTTGAACATTTCTTTAAGCATTTCTCAGACATTTATTTTTCCTCTTTTGAGAACTCTATATTGAGATCTGTAATTAATTTTTAGTAGAGTTACTTGTTTTTATGGTGTTATTTGTTTTAAGTAATTTATGTATTTTAGATATTATGCCTCTATCACACATACAGTTGCTAAAAATATTTTTTTTTACTTTGTTTGAAAAATAGCATCCTTTGCTCTACAGAAGTTTTTTAGTTTCATGGCAGACCATTTATTAATTGTTGTTCATAGTGCCTGTTCAAAAAGTTACTTTACATGTCAATAAGTTCAAAACTATTTCTCACTTTCTTTTCTATCAGGTTTAGTATATCTGACCTTATGTTAAGATCCTTGATCCATTTGGAGATAAGTTTTGTACAGAGTGATGATTCATTTGTTGAAAATGCTATCTTTTTTCCAGTGTGGATTTAAAGATTTTTTTATTTTTTAAAAAATCAGCTGTAAATAAGTATGTTGATTTATGTCTGCATTTTCAATTAGATTTCATTGATGAATATATCTGTTTTTAAATCAATATTGTGCTGCTTTTATCTATAGTTTTATAGCATATTTTGAGAACAGGAATGATGATTTCTCTAGCAATTCTTTTATTAATTTTTTTT
>NC_022010.1:57511208-57516351 GCF_000317375.1 Microtus ochrogaster
ACATAGGAAGCGATCTCCTGTGCCCATCTGTTGTAGGGTACTTCCCACTTTCTCTTCTATCAGGTTCAATGTGTTCTGACTGATATTAATTTTTATCCTAGTTTTTTTGTATTTTTATAAGAAGCTGAAAATTGTCTTTTCAAATTTTGTCAAGAATTATGTTAAAAGTTTTGATGATGATTGCATTGAAACCATAGATTGCTTTTGTTAGGATAACCATTTTTACCATATTAATCTAACATATACATGAGCATGAAGATCTTCCTATCTTTAGATTTATTTTTCCATTTCTTTCTTCAAAGTCATAAAGCTTTTCTTTTGTGTGTGTGGTTTTATTTTTGCAGTTATTGTGAAAGATTTTTTTTTCCTAACATCTTTTTCAATCTCTTTGTCACTTGTATATAGATTTTTTTGGGTTAATTTTGTATCCCTGTACATTGTTGAAAGTGTTAAGAGTTTTTAAGTGTTTGTAGGAGTTTTTTTTTGATAGAATAGGATCATTTATTGATGCAGTCTTATCATCTACAAATAAAGATACTTTGACTTATTCCTTTCCTATTTGTATCCCCTTGATCTCCTTCAGTTGGCTTATAGCTGTAGCTAATACAAGTGCTATATTGAAGGAGAGAGCAGACAACCTTGCCTTGTTCCTGATTTTAGTGGATGTGCTTTAAGTTTCTTTCCATATAAGTTGACGTTAGCCATGGGCTTTCTGTATACTGCCCTCATGTTGAGGTATGTTCCTTGTATCTCTAATTTCTCCAGGACTTTTATTGTGAAGGAGTGTTGATATCTCTGATTTTTCTGCACCTAATGAGATGATCATGTTGCTTTGGTCTTTCAGTCTGTTTATACTGTAGGTTATATTTATTGATTTATTTTTTTTTACCATCCCTTTATCTCTGAAATGAAGCCTACTTGATTATGGTAGATGGGTGTGTGTGTGTGTGTGTGTGTGTGTGTGTGTGTGTGTTTGTTTGGATTCAATTTGTAAGTATTTTATTGAGAATGTTTGCATTGATGTTCATAAGGGAAATTAGTTTGTAATTCTCTTTTTTTATTGGGTATTTGTGTTCTTTGGGTATAAGGGTAATTCTGTTTATTGTTTATATTTGTGGAATAACTTGGAGAGTATTGGCATTAATAATTTTTAAATTTCTAGTAGAATTCTGAGGTGAATCCAGACTCTAGGGCCTTTTTTTGTGGTGGGGTGGGTTGGGGTGGAGGGTCATGATTACTGCTTCTATTTCACTAGAGGCTATAGGTCTGTTTAACTTGCTTATCTAATCTTGATTTATTTTGTTAGGTGATATTTACAAAGAAATTTGTTTTTTTTTAGATTTTTAATTTGTTGGAGTAAAGTGTTTTAAAGTATATCCTTATGATCTTTGAATTTCCTTATTGTCCGTTTTTCTCACCTCTAATTTTATTAATTTGGATCTTCTCTCTCCATCTTTTAGTTTATGTGGGTAAGAGTTTATCAAACTTGTTGATTTTCTCAAAGAACCGACTCTTAATCTTATTGATTATTTATATTATTTTGTTGTTTGCTTTAATTATTGATTTTAGAGTTTTGCTATTTCTTCTTGCTTACTCGTTTTTCTTTTTGTTCTAGAGCTTTCATGTGTGCTGTTAAGTTACTAGTACGTGGCTTCTCCATTTATTTTAAATATTGGTACCTAAGCTATGAACTTGCCTCTTTGACGTACCTTCATTGCAATCCACAGTTTGGGGTATGGTGTGTTTTTATTTTCATTCAATTCTAAAAGGTTTTTTTTTATTTCATACTCATTTTTTCCATTTAGTAGTATTTTCAACTTCTGTGTGTTTTCAAGGAGCCAGGTGTTATTACAATTTTCCTATATCTGTTGAGACTTGCTTTGTCTAACACAAAAGGAAGGGGTGAGGTAGAGTGGCTAGATCCAACCAGAAGATTTGCACAGTACCATTGGAATGGAAGAAGAGAGGATGGATGGGCCTTTGAGGTGTTTGGGATGAGACTGGGAGGCTGAAAATGGACCACAAGAAAGAAAGTGAAGTATTCTTCTGGGTTTTTTTTTTGTTTGTTTGTTTTGTTTAGTTTTTTGTTTTGTTTTGTTCTTAGCAATTTCATGGTCTTCTTGTCACGACAATTTCTCTAGTGAACTATCCACATCTCTTTTGTACATATTCCTTCAATGGCTCAGAAGTCATTCTGTTATGAATTGTCACAAAAAGCTAAGTCTAAATCTCTTCTTCAGGCCTCTGAACTTTTGTTGCAAAAAAAAAAATGGATGAGATTTAGTCTGGGAAAGTTTTGAGTGCTCTTGGAAGGAGGACCATCTGGGCCTGAATACAAAGTTTTAGGGGAGGAAAGGGAAGGTTAACATTTGTTAACCTTACTAGGAACAGTTGTAGGTATTAAATTGTGCAGGGCTTAATGAATCTATTTCCCTGCATTTTATCAACTTATGTCTGTCATTTTGACTTCAACTTTATTTGGAGTTAAAATTTAGTTTTACTGACATTAAAATCGGTTGGTTTCTGGTGGCTATGAAGGGGGCTAACACTCTTACACTGGTGAGTCTGAAGCTGTTGGGGGAGTGACGCCAGGTAAAGACAGAAACACTGCATCCTTGTGATCACTGATCCTGCTGGTAGTGTTAGTGCAATTTAAAATCACCATGAGATGTTTCGAGAGATTGGTGTGATTTAATCATATTTAACCACAGCAGTTGGAGTAGTGACTGACACAGTTCTGATCTGTAGTCACCCTGGCTTTTCCTAGGAGTTTCCTTCCAGGTAAAAAGATGGTTCTCCAAAAGAACAAAAGTATTAAAGAAAAAAAGTTCATTCTTCCTTTTCTCCTTCTTGTCACTGATCAGAAGCCGTATTACAATTGATAATGATATTAATATAATAAGAGGCAATAAAAACATGCCCTTTGTTAGGCCTAGTGGAAACAGCCCCTTTCAAGTATGCTAGCTCATCTTTACCAACAAGATGGAAATCAGTTCACCTAGACTCATTTGTGCCATTAAGAAATAGGGGCAGGATTCAAAGATTAGTCACAGTATAATTCAGAGCTCTTAGCCATTCTGCAGTACCAGACTTAGAAATTCAAGGAAAAAGTGACAGATTCCAACGTCACCCACTCATGATGGACACATGAATCTGGGAGACTCTATCAGTGAATTCAACTGTTCTTCAAATCAGGCATTCCTGATTCTCTGAAAGCAGTGATAATGGGGTAGGGATTACTCTAGAGGGAACTTTACCCCTTACATCATGAGAGGCACATTTGACAAATGAGAAGAATGGGCCATTTGCTGTCTTGCCTGTGCAGAGCTCAGCCCCTGTGACTAGTATGCCTCTAACAGCCTGCATTCTCTGGAGAGCCCCTTGACTGTGAATCACAGGACATGCCTTGGCCATATATGGAGAGCACACTGGAGGTCCAAGTTAACCAGGGCTTACCAAGGCTGTAATGCTCGTGTTTTGATCCTCAGAGACTCTGCTTTGAAACAAGCAGGCATACTTATGCCTCTTAATTTGGTAATAATAGCATGCTTCTCTGATGACATGGTAGGCTGTGAGTGCCCAAGTTTATACAATGTGTACTGTTGATATTTGATCTGATATTAAATTAAACCCTGGCTGCTCCATTTGTCTAAAAGTTGTCACTTCAAACCTAAGCACTTGCTCGTGAGTAGACTTGAAATGTGATGGAAAGATTGTTATTATTTTACATTTACTTTTCCAGCCACAGAATCATAGTTCTGCTTTCCCCACAGAGGTTCACAGATGACTTTGCACACTTGCTTCCTCTTAGTCACCAGGTTACAGGGAATAATAATTTGGAATTGTTTTGAAGTTATTATATTCTTATACTATAACAATACTCCTTATTATTTTTTTTTAGAATACTGATGCTTAGTGAAATTTTAGGTTTAAATTATCCTAGCTCCTTTATCTGGAAACTGCAAAACCTGTTGGTTCTTAGCATCCGAATTAGATTCAAAATGTTGACTTGTCACATAATACAATCATAGTCAAGCCAATGTGGAATTTTCTTAGCATGAAAATCCTCATGATAAAAAAGGAATCATTTAAACCTGCCTTAAAGCACATGATCTATGCAAAGTACTAGTGTGTCCCAATGTACTCATTTCCCCGGCCTGGCAAGAATCTTACTTATCTGAGTAATAATGTTTTCTTCTTTCTAGTTATCTAACAAATATGTGGTGCTACAATTTTAGATGAAAATGATGTGTATTATGAGTGTCCTGGTTGAACACACACCTAGACATATCTAGAAAGAGGTTGTCTTAATTAAGACAATATCTCTATCCAGATTGTCTGTAGGCAAGTTTGTATAGCATCTTCTTAATTAGGGATTGATGTGGGGATAAAGGGGGTCCAGCCCAGTGTAGGTGATACCATCCCGAAGCATGTGCTCATAGAATTTATAAGAAAGCAAACTACCTGAACAAATCAAACACAAGCAGATCGTTAACAGAATAAGTATCATTTAATTTTTTATCATTCTTAACCCCAGACATCCTAAGACTCCCTCACCCCAGATCTCCTCTCCCCCCCATTTAATTTTTTTTTCCTCTACTAATGCAACTTTTGCCTTCCAGCATCTTAATGATGATCCAGCTACTCAGAAAAGCCAGACAAGTTTCTTCAATCAGCCACCTCAGACGCCAGCCAGGGCTTCAAATGCCAGCCAAGACTTCGCCAACAGGACGATCAACCACTCCAGACACCAGCGATCAGCGACACCTGGGACTTCAAATGCCAGTGAAACATCGTCAGAATAACCTGACACTCCCTGGACCCCTCAACGCCCAGAGCCAGCAGGAAGCAGTCATGAGAGACCGGGCTATGACCCCATTCCCTACCCTTTAAGGCCCCCCAATTTTTTTAATCAAACCAAAAGGGTGAAATGTTGTTCCTTTGCGGAACTACAGTTCCCAGCATTCTCCTGGATATGGACATATTCCCAGAAGCCTTTGCATTCCCCATTAAAAAGTAGGGGTTGCTGTTGAAATAAGAGCAGCGGGCTGTGCCCCCAGAACCCTGGCCGCCTCCGGCTAGCTTTACCCGAAATAATTACACGGAAACTGTATTCTTTTAATCACTGCCTGACCCATTAGTT
>NC_022010.1:57516451-57517617 GCF_000317375.1 Microtus ochrogaster
TTCTTCCATAGTTTCTTCTTCAGTTTTGGCCTCCATGTCCCTGTCTTGAGTTCCTTACCTGCCTTCTCTCAGATACAGAAGGTTACTTGAGAATTATAAAATGAAATAAGTCCTTTCCTACCTGACTTTCCTTTGGTCATGGTATTTATCACAGCAATAGAATTCTAACTAAGACAATGAGGTATCTAAATGCAGTTATATAAGTTGCACAAGTTGTAGAATGCTGCTCTTCTACTGTCTCTATTCTAATGATTAAAGAACAGGTTTAAGATAATAGGAGTCCAAAAGACTAGTAAGAGCACAGAGAAGGGCTAGTACATGTGAAATTTCCAGGCAGTAGATAAAGGAGTAAAGAAGAAACAGAAGAGAAAGAAATGCCTAAAAACTCCCTGGGACCAACACAGGCTTGAATTCATATATAGTCCTAGGTAGAATTTTAATTACATGCTGGAGGATAATGGTTTTAAGTCAACTTGGCAACAATGAATAACAAAATCCTTTAATATGAATAGTATAAGCCTCATCAACATTGATCATATTTTAAGAGACAGAGGATGAAACCTTGAACTTCATTAAAATATGTGTCTAGAGTAAAGTAGAAAAACTTCATTATAGTGTTGTCTAGAGCAGAAAAAGTGAGAAGACAATTTGTTCCCTTTAGATTTTTTTCCTATCAAAAAGACATTCAAATTGTTATTCTTAGGAAAAATTGCTTATGAGGCTTTACCACATGGATTTTCTGTTTCAAGTACTATCAGTACGTTCGCTCCACATGCATGGCATGAAGGCATTACTTTAGTCAAATGTTTATTGAGCATCTACTGGGTCTACATATTAATTACAATACTGTTTGGTCAATAGCTTAAGTGTAGCTCTTACATCTTAAATTAACCCATTTCTATTATTTTATATTTTATCACGAAGCTCGTGGTTTACCAGTACCTCACATGGGTGTCTTTCCTCTCCAGTGGCTACCTGGTGCCTCTTTTACTCTGCCTACTCTCTCCTCCTCTATCTGCTTGGAATTCCCGCCTTGCCCTGTTTTGTGCTGCAATAGGCCCAAAGCAGATTCTTTAATAACCAATCTTATCCACAACATACAGAGAGGAATCCCACATCACACACACACACACACACACACACACACACACACACACACACACACA
>NC_022010.1:57517717-57527644 GCF_000317375.1 Microtus ochrogaster
CACACACACACACACACCCCTCTAACCATAGTTAAGAAGTACTTTATAGAAAGATAATTATAAGACAGGGGATAGATAAAGGTTGCAACAGGGAAGGATAGTGCTGCCATTGGAAGCAGCTAAGCCAGCAAAGTCCAAAGACAGAGGGAGTCTTATATTTTTAATGATAGGAAGTAGGTCAGTGTTGCTGCCAGGAGCTAAGTAGAGAGGAAGGAGTAATTGCAGGAGACTGGGTCAAGAAGGCAAAGGAGCCGTATCATGAAGTCCTTGTAAAAATTTTTTAGGCTTGTGACTTTATGTTATAATAATTAGTTTAAAATCATTTCAAAAATTATAGCAAAGGCGTGGAATGTGTTAAATAGCTGATGAACATCAGTGAGGGAAAGGACAGGAGAGAAAAAAGGAAGGAAGAAAAGAAGGAGGGAAGGAAGGAAAGAAGGAGGGAAGGAAGGTAAGGAAGGAGGAAGGGAGGGAGGGAAGGAAGGAAGAACCCCAGTGTTCCCTTCCTCTGTGTGAGACCCTGTTGGTCCGCACTCTCAAGGTCTGCAATCTGGACCCTTGCACTGACCTCCTAACTCTTTCCTCAGCCTGTGGTCCTCTGCTATCTCAAACCCATCCTTCTTTCTGCCAGTTGATAACTTTCAAACCCTTGCTCTGTCTTTGGCTTCTGGAGACGCCTTTGAAGTTTCCACTCCTTCTAACATCTGGCTCCTCACAGGTTTCTTTCCTGGCTTTGATGCCCATGTTTATCCTCTCTAGTCTCTGCTCTAAAGCATGAGCTCTGTGTTATATGAATATATCCTGAGATTTCACAACTGGAACTTTGCGCATGCACATCCCTCTAAAGAGATGTTTCAAGCCCCGTGTTCTCTTATTTCACCTGGAGACCCAACAAAAACTTAACCCTTTCTAAGGTATAATGGAGAGATTTTCTAGAAAGAACCAATGTATCCTTCTGGGTTTTCATAAAGCTGCTTCTGCCACAGCATGCCTTAGTCTCTTTAATTGGTTCTGGCATAAATTTCTTTGTCTTATTCTGAGTTCCCGAAGCCTAAGAATGGAGGTGAATTTCTCTCTATATGAACATCACCTAGGGCCATGCTTTGTACTTCGGCGATGGCCACTGACTTCTTTTTTTTTCTTTTAAAGCAAATAAATCACCTTATGAGTGACTTGGATGAGTAGTTTGATATAATTATGGTAATATAATTGATATGAGAAAAAAGCAGCAAGAGAGGGCCATCATAACTATTCTTTGACTTCTCTTTATTAATAAAGCTGTGGGAAATATATTTTCATTTGATCTTTGGACCTCGAGCACTATTCTTTGATAAATTGAAAGGGTAATGACAGATGGGCACCACAATCCCTTGCAGCTGTGAGGTATTCATCATTCCTTGATTGGCACATGTGGAAATGTCTGTTAGGAGCATAGTCTCTGACTTGACTACATGGATATCATTACTTTTGTGTTTTCTATTTTTGTTTTGTCAGACTACATAGAGCTATATATAAGTTGTGGCATTGCTCTCCAGTCTGCCATAAGCTTATAAGATTACAGGATATTCAGGTGCAACCTAAATGTGCAGCATTCAAGGAATTCACCACAGAGAACAGATACCAGAGACTGAAAATAGCGTTTGCTGCTCATTGACATCTTAATGCTACTGCAGACGTGGAAAAACCATGTCATGCTCTACAGAAGGATAAAGAGATTGGGAAGGGTATCTTTTTACTCTACATGCCAGGGCACATCTGTGGAATTGCTGTGACATCACTACAGCCTTCTAAACCAAACTCCTTACACTTAACAGATCAGAAGATGTCTTGATATTTATTAGTTGTACTTGAGAAATCAACATAGAGGCAATGAGGGAAATTTTATTACCAAGTTGGCTAACCAAAAATAATGCCTTACAATCTCTTTTAAAACAAAAAATTCTGTCTTGAAAGCCAGTTGTCAGCAAATGGGAAAAGGTAGCATGCTGGGACATTACTTTTCTATGAGTAAATTGAATTTGAATTTTTTTAGATTAAGAAATAATCAATTATTATTTCTTTCTTTTCACTCCTCTTATTCTCCTTCCTTAAACATTTCATAAGTAAAAAACAGGTTTTGAGACAAAACCCATCAATAGTTTTTTTTTTTTGCATTAGAATTCTATTATGCATCTGCTTTTATGTTATTAGGTGTGGCTCTGATGTTAAGAAATACCCCTTAGGAAGCTGGCTATGGAGACTTTGCCATCCTGTGTTGCTCTGAATAACTTCATATAGAATCCTCAATAGTAAACATGAGCCTACTATAGACAACCAGGCAGATGCCCAAACACCAGTATCCTGAATTTTGTTTTGTCTGTCACTCCGTATCTCCAAGCTAGATTTTCTTGTGTTCTAAAGGAATCACCAAAGACTTTATATTGCCTTATGAATGCCAATCCATGTGTCCTGGTTAGTTTTTTTTTTCCCAACTTGACAAAAGCTAGAGTGATCTGAGAAGGGGAAACCTCAATTGAAAAGAAAAATGTGCCTATCAGATGATCTCTTAGCGAGACTGTGGGGCATTTTCCTGATTAATGATGTGAGAGGGCCCAGCTCACTGCTGATGGTACTATCTCAGAGCACATGGCCCAGGTGTGTAAGAAAGCAGGTTGATGGCTAATTGATACCCATGGGAGGCCTGTCTTTATTTGAGGAGAAGAGGAGGAGGAGTGATGTGGTGTACAGAAGTGGGGACGGGACTGAGAGGAGAGAAGGGAGGAGAAATTGTGGATGGGATGTAAAAACAAACAAATAAACACAAGAGAGAAGCATTATTAAATCATGCTGTGTGATGGTGGCCCACAACTTTAGTCCAAGTACTCGAGAGGGAAAGGCATGTGGATCTCTGAGTTAGAGGCCAGCCTGGTTCAGAAAAGTCAGGACCAACAGATAAATCCCGTCTTCAAAAAAACAAAACCAAAAAAAAAAAAACCAACCAACAAACAAAAAACATAGAAAAGAGAAAGATATAGAATTATGAGCTTAGAGATGATAAGGACAAAATCTAATAAACAATTATTGTTTTGCTCTCTAGAAATGGACAAAGTAAAAATACATACATACATACATACATGCATACATATATACATAAAAGCAGACTGTACAAGCCCTGGAGAGCAAGCCCGTAAACAACATTCTTCAGAGTTCTCTGCTTCCATTCCCGCCTCCAGGTTCCTACCCTGCTTAAAGTTCCTGGCATGACTTCTCTCAGTAATAGACTGACATGGAAGTCAAGATGAAATAAATCTGTCTTCCTCAACATACTTTTGGCCATGGTGGTTGTTACATCAACAACTATCTAAGAAAAATACGAATGGATAAACATTTCATAAAAATCAGTTAAATGCACTAATGCACTGTGTTTGGTAAAGTGTAGTTCGTATGACCTACCTTCTTCATTCTGGGCCTGTCTATACCATGTTTCTCTTCATCTGCAAGCTGTCAACTTTACTGCCTTTACCCCCTACACACCAGAGTTTTCTATTTTTGAGCTTGGTGAACTTGCTGATACATATAATAAAATTTGCTTTTTGTATAACTCATGTTTTGATTCTTTGTCATCTGGATCAATGTGTGTGTGTGTACGTGTGTGTGTGTGTGCATGTGTGTGTGTGTACGTGTGTGTGTGTGCATATGTGTGTGTGTGTGTATGTCTGTGTCTGTTGTTTGAGACAGGGTCACACAATTCCTGGTTGGCCTATAACTGACTCTTTTATCTAGATTGGTCCTGAACTTAGAGCAATCCTCCTGCCTTTGACTCCCGTGTTAGAAACACAGACAAGAGTCACTAAGCTGACAACTTATTTTTTTAAAAAAAGACTTATTTATTTTATGTGCATGAGTGTTTTGCCTGCATATATAGGCACCACCTGTGTGTCAGAGACCCAAAGAGAATAGAAGAGTGCGGGGTATCAGTTCCCTGGAACTGGAGTTACAGATGGAGATATTGCGTGGGTGCTGGGAACTACGTCTGGTCCTCTGCAAGAGCAGAAAAGACAATTCGTTCATTTGTCCTTGATCCCATCTCCTCTCTTCTCACTTTAAAAATCAGTTTTCATTATTTTTAAGTATGTGTGTGTCCTGTGCGCCTGCATGGGTCCTCACACGCCCATAGAAGCCATATCTATCAGACCCTGGGTCACCACAAAGCTGGAGTTACAGGTAACTGTGAGCTGCCTGATGTGGGTACTGGAAATTTAATTAAGATCTTCTGTGGGAGCAGCAAACGTCCTTCACTACTAATCTTTCATTTCAGGTTTCAGCTTGTAAAATTATTTTTACTTTTGTTTATGTGCCTGTCTGAGTGTATGAGGGTGAGGGAAAAAGCCATTAAAGGCTGCTGGAGCCCTTGGAGCTGAATTTACAGATAGTTATGAGTTGGGTGTGGGGGTCTGAACTTATGACTTGTGGAAGAGCACCAAGCATTCTTAAAGGCTTAGCTGTCTCTCTTTCCCTAGATTAGAAATTCTTAACTGGAGATTATGGTGCTTTCTATGGGCATTTGGTAATATTTTTAGATTTTTCAGTTACTCCATTGAGGGTGGGTGTGGAAGCCTAGTGACATAATTTTGGTAGAGGAAGTTGATGACTGAGCTTTCCAAAACCTTGCTCTCTTCTGTAGAGAATCATTCAACTGAAAATTCTGATATTACCAAGAATGAGAAACTAGTCAGGATTTTTCTCATAGCTATTCCTGCCTTGTCATTAAGACCCAGGAATTAGCTGTAGATAATCCATTCAGAGAGATCTTCTCAGACCATACAATATTAATATTCCCACCCCTTTTATTATCTGACACTACTTATTAGTATGTATTTAGAAATATATTCTGACATTAGGATAAGAAATAATTATGCTTAAAAATAAGCACTACTAATCCTTAATACTTGTGGTTGATAAAATATATTTGTGAATGAATAACTGAAAGTATATGAGTCCACCAAGTCATAACTAAATGCTATGTATACTTAATGCATAAAACTTCAGCTCAAAGAAACTACAAAAACATCAGTCCTCTGGGGCAGCTTGATACCAAACATGTATAGTTCTCACAAATTTAAAATATACAGGGAAAAGTTATACTTCAGTGTATCATTGATTTTACTAAAATTTGGAGAGGTGTAAGGACATTAACCCTATAATTATATTAAAAAACAAATGCAGAATCCTTGCCAGACTTCCTGACATGACCTGATTGAGGTGGCGAGAGAATGAACAGACACGTGGACACACAGACACAGAAAAACTGGGGTTGGGTGGACTAGGCTCCCTCTGATAGGGAAAACAGCATCTGGAAGCTCAAAGCATTTATTATATACAGTTGAACAAAGAATTGGGATTATTGCATATAGATAAAAAATGAGGCAGGGCTTATGGGGTACATCTGGATCACAGAGATATCAGCTAATATTCCTAGGAGCAGTCTCTGTAGGGGAACAGTCATCCAGCTGTAACACATGGGAGGAAAAATACTACAGTGGACATTTTCTACACATACTGTCAGCATCCACATAGGGACGAGAGGAAGATGTTGTCATTCCTTCGAGCCTTACCCCAGGGGGTTGAAGGTGGGGAACTTTGCCATTTCCCCATAAATCTGAGGTTATTGTCCTTAATATGGCCATACCAGTTTATTAACATAATGCGCTCAGAAGTCAATCACTTATGACTCTCTGCTTCACACGTGCACACACAAACACATGCATACAAACATAAACACACACACAGTAATATAGAACATACACACAACTGACAATATAGATGAATGACAAACTGCAGAAATGATTACTTTTGAAAGAGAAAAACAACACAGCGTGTATTTGACTTCTATGTGGTTTTTCTGAACTCAAGCAGAAATGTGCAGTCATTAATTACATGAAAGATGTCACTCAGCACAGGCAGAGTAGTGTGTGTGCACTGTGATGAAGGCTTATGATCAACTCACTGAGTCTCTTGAAAACTCACTCCTGTACTCTTGCTTTCAAGATGTATTTAGTTGACCAGAACAGTATTCAATCTAGGGCTAATTATGGTTCACTATTGAAGCCAGACCTTTCTGACTGTTCTGTATAATGTCTTCATGAACCTCTTCTGGCATAGCTGGAGTGGAGAGGGATTACTATCATCCAAATATAAAATCTGAGAATTGTTCTGTTTTATCTTTCATAAAAAATGTCCCGAGATATTTTTTAACTTTGATAAGTGACACGCAGAGAATTGAAGGGCACCCTCCATAGCTCTCAGAACACTCCAGGACTCTGCCATGCCCACTGCATCTGTGTTTGACTCCCAGTTTCATTTCCTGAGCTAAGGCAGGTGAATCCTGGTCTGTTTCTGTTCCCTCCTTGCATTGAAGCCTGAACATTATTTGAGAGTAACCAGCTTGGCAGGTTAGTGTTCACACCATTTATTTTCAGTGATTTCTTTGAGATCATTGCCCTATATTGTTTGATGTTCTCTATCTTGAAAATAATTATCTTGTATTTTATCTATCTGTTGCTAATTGGAAGGTAGATTGGTCTTATTATTTAATTCTTGGTTCAAAGCATGAGGACAATCACCGCAAGCTCTTTTTCTACAGTAGCACTGGTCAGACAATGTAACTTTTTTTTCTTAGAAATACAAGGACCCAGAAGAAATAAATACCTAAAGGACAGAAAATTTAACACCTTGTGAAAGAACAGAGAGGCGCCGAATTCTGTTCAAGCCTCCATATTAAGATGTAATAGTACTTGTACCAGAATCAAAGATAAGAAAAATAAATTTTTTTAGAAAGTCTCAAGAAGATACATGTTTATGTTTAATGGATTTTTACCTACATTTTTGAGTATATTATATACCTGACAGACCCTAAATGCGTAAAGATTTTTCTTGCTAAATAAAAATGTGTTCTTTTATAGACATCTTCCCAAGCCTCCAAAGTTTCTAAGAACTCCATTTTGTTCTTTACCTCCATGAATTTGTTTTTAATATATTCTACAGATAAATGACACAATACAGTGTTTGACTCTCTTTAGTTTATTTCACTTAATGCATTGTCTTTGGGTTCACATAACTTTTGTTAGTTTAAGTTTCATGTTTGTATATTTACCATGTCAAAAATAATTTGGAGACAAGTTATTGTTGTACATGCGTTTTACCTCAGCAACTAGGAGGGCAATGCAAGGTGATCTAGGGTTCTAGGTAAGCCTTGAATTTTTTATTGAGATCTTATCTCAAAAGAACAAGCAAAACAAAAATTATTGGGATGTTTTGTAATTTTATTTCTTCAAAGTAACAATGTAAGTCACTTACTCTTCTATTTCACCCTCTCTCTCTTTCAAAGGAACCATATGTTCCAAAATCAAAAGATATTTGGAAGAAAGTTGGGCTTGCTCAAATTCCTCAAATCTCTTAAGGTCAGGTTTAATGGGCACAGCTGCAGACTCCTAGTCTCCTGAAAACCATTGTGCTGTCAGATGCACACCATCTATCCTCTGGAAAATTCCACACTGCACTGCTAGTGGATCTCTGTCCTGCTAGAGAATATGTCGGAAAGAGACAAATAGCATCTTAGTGTTATTTTGAAAACAGCCTTGTTTTGTGGTTTTGCAGAAGTGGCTGAATTGGGGACCACATTTCTAGTGCCTCGGTGCATAGTTCTTGAGTTCCTTCTGCCCCTTCGTTTACTCCTTCCAGGTAAGGAATGACTGCTGTCTGTAAGGTTGAAGCTGTGCCATTCAGTCTTGTGTCTTCTGGGAGAAGCAACTTGTTTTCAGGTATCACACATTTTGTTCTTTGCAGTAAATTCCCAGCATAGTCTAGATGAATTCTGGGTTAGTTCTGGGATCTAGTGTTGGGCAGCCCTAGTTGCCACATTCCTTACAGTTAGAGATGGGGCATTTTGATTTGTCTCTTTGTTTATTAAACTACAAGCTTATTCAAGACTTCTACATTAGCCCTTCTGAGTAAAATAGAATAGAAGGTAGATGAAGAATTCAACTAACAAGTCTTCAAAATACATCGCTGACTGAAAAAATAATTATTTCTTGTATCATATCTTCTCCTGATAGTTAGCAGCACTTTGTATCCTAGAGTTCTTTCTAAATATCACCTTTTCTAGTATTCTGACTAATGTAACAAATTCATTACAGTGCCAACACCATGAAGATGTTCTCTGTTGAATGCTTTACTGATATGAATTTTCCATGTCCTCAAAACAACCTGAATGACACTCAGGGAATAGGCAGCAGTGTCCTGACCCAAGTGTGGTTTTCAGAAGGAAACATCCAAGGCCCAAAAGACACCTCCCTTCCCTGACTTCAGTCCAACTCCCTAAAGAGCTCCTATCTGTGGTCTGTCAATGAAACTAAGGGGAAGATTTCTCTAATTCTTTCTTTCCTTTTTTCTTTCTTTCTTTCTTTCTTTCTTTCTTTCTTTCTTTCTTTCTTTCTTTCTTTCTTTCTTTCTTTCTTTCTTTCGTATATGATATTCTGTCTGTATGTATGCTTGCTGGCTAGAGGGCACCAGATCTCATTACAGAAGGCTGTGAGCCACCATGTGGTTGCTGGGAATTGAACTCAGGACCTTTGGAAGAGTGTTCAGTACTCTTAACCTCTGAGCCATCTCTGCAGCCCTAGATTTCTCTAATTTTTTACTTTCCTTTTTAATATACTCCTGAACTCAGGAGTCACTTTCCCCACAGTTACTTAGTCATTATGTGAAGTCTAAATGAAGTTTACAAGTCTTTCAAAGGCAAAGCTCCTATTTCACGTTTCTGGGCAGCACACATCATACTCAGATAGATTCTCCTTCATGATGGTCACGGTAGAACAGACAGAAATTCTGGAGAAGCTGATGTTACTGAGCAAGTATCCCGAAATCTCATTCTATTATTTGTATCTTAATTTGTCTCTTAAAGGAAACAGATCCATACTGCCTACACTCATTCATTTGAAGAATATGGAAACCTCTTCCTGCAGCAATTTCATTGGGCTTGCTTTACTTTTGTCATTATGGCTAGATTGTTTTAAAAAAATTTATATTCCTTAGCTGTTTCTCTATCTGAATCCCTGTGATTAATCTGTTCACGTAGACCCTAGCGTGGCAGATGGGGTGCAGTGATTATTCCCCCTGCGCTTCTGAGCACACACTGCCATTTCTTGCACAGTGGACATCACTTTCTAGCCTGCTATTAGGATGTTGCTATTCTCCCTGCAAGTCAAGATCCTTAGCACATCTGTATACAGCATGCAGAAATGCAGAGATGTCAAAACTTGGGACAGAAGCAGCCCGGCTCCTGACAAGCAGAGTGTTATTAGCATTGGTAATAAGACTACCTAGGTTCGTCTGCAGAGGTCTCTCAGTTTGCCATCATTTATATTCCTGGCACACAGCATTCAAACCTGGCTTCTATGTGAATCAGCTTTAAAGAGGACAATAGAAACCCTTGCAGTCAACTGAAATTTCTGCAGAAATCTATTCATCCTAATTAAGAAAACCCTCAGACCTGCCTCCTGGCAATTAGCACAGCCCTGTGTGATCCTATTATTTAAAGTGATAGCAGCAATCTTAGGTTTCACTGTCTCCTGGTTATACCCCTGCATCTCCTATGATTCTATAGGCCAGCTCTCTTCTTTCCAAATAGGTTCTCTTTGACTCCCAGCAGCATATACTTGGGGCATTTGCATTTCACCCATTATTTGTGCTGCAACAGGCAGAGCGTGACTCTGGCATAAAATCAGGTCGAACTGAAAACTACTTAATGGTGCTGCTTAAAGGACTATTAGATTTCCATAAAACATACGTTGGTTGATCCTACTGCATGTACTGGCTTTGGGGGAGCCTAGGCAGTTTGGATGCTCAACTTACTAAACCTGGACGGAGGTGGCCGGTCCTTGGACTTCC
>NC_022010.1:57527744-57542143 GCF_000317375.1 Microtus ochrogaster
GGGACTTGATCGGGGGAGGGGGAGGGAAAGGGGAGGGGGTGCAGGGAGGAGCCAGAAATCCTCAATAAATAAATAAATTTAAAAAAAATAAAAAATAAAAAAAACATACGTTGGAAGGCCAAAGGAAAGAAATGGGATATTTGCACCATGGGATTATCTTGTTCTAATCTTATTTTTCATTTCTGTCAACAAAAGCTCCTTCGTAAACCGAAATTATAGGAGGTCAATTCTTGTCCACAAGAAATATTACACTCTGTACTGGGAAGCACAAAGTGGGAATTCACAACAATTTCCGATGCATTTCCTCCTTGCCAATTAATATTTTGATATCTGAAGATGAGGGCATTTAGGAATGGTTGACAACTAGATTTTCTTCTTAATGTGCAAGGGAGAAAACTCTCAAACTGAGTTTCAAACTCTCGCTTGGATTCTCTCTTTGAACTGTCTCATTGTGTTAGCTCCTATAACGTCACAGCAGCGCTCCTCATATTTAAAGGGGCCGGTGTTCCTCTTTCCAGGTCAGACGCTAATTTAGAAGCGTGGTGTGAAGGGCTGATGAATAATGAATGAACAGCTTTCTGAATTGGAGTCCCAGATTCTGGGGAACTTGAGAAATCTTCAAAGCCAGCTGGAATTTGTGAACTCATGAGCCAGGACCCATCTGATGGAATGGTTAGTCTGTCCACCTGCTTGGCGCTCCACTAGCTGCCAACTGGATTTGTTCCTTCAGTTAGAAAAACAAATGAGGTTGTCACGTGTGAAAATGGTGAGATGCCTGATTCTTAGTAATACTTGGGTCTAGCCGACCTGTTTTTAGTTATCTGATAATGCACCGTCTTGGTATGGGTTTAGAAACACATCACATTGCTTTCAGAAATCTTTGATCTACTAATAGTACTCAGTCATATTTTGGTGCTGTTCTCTATGCATTATGCCTGTGTCGGGTCATCTACTGTGTTCTCTTAGAGAGAGCTGTCTACGTCTTTGATAAACAAATGGCATTGAATTAAGATTTATTCTTCAAAAGACATACAGTAGTACAAAGAAGTTGAGTAAACACTGACTGTCCATCTGAAATTTCTCCCGGAGAAAGATACTAAGAAACTTAGAAGTTTCTAACCAATTATTTTTTTTTTTTACTGCCTGATTCTGTTCCTCTGAATAAAGACTTTATGATGTTCTCCTAAATATGATAGAGAAACACAGAATGAATAGTAGGTTACCTCTTTAATGCAAGTGTAATTTTATTTTGTTTGGGTGATCCTGGAGGACCTAGAGTTTGGCACGTGCTAGGTGAAAGCACAACCATGTTCTGAGACCCAGTCCAATTCTCGAAGGACTCCACAAAGTGTTATGCTCAATGGCTTCTCAGTTATGAGTTATGCTCAGTGAGACTTCTGGGACCCGTTAGCCCTATGTTGTTAGGTTTTAGTCTATAAAAATATACATGATAATTCCTTAAATTTATAGGTGGTTCAAGATAGGGATGATGGTGAATGTACTGGGTGGCAGAATCACTTTCTGGTCCAAAATAATAGGCAATATTCATCCAAATGAACCTTAATAAGCAAACATCGAAGGGACTATTTCAGAACCTCACAGTCCTTTGACAAGCACATCTCATGGGAGATATTTATTTCACAAAGACATGTAAAAGCTGGCACCATGCATTGCAGCAATGCATACCGGGCAAAAGTGAGATGGAACTGCCATGATACAATTACAATTCTCAGACTATATTGTTGATTCACAATACAAATGATGAAGAATGCCATGGTGTTTGGTCTCTTAGGTTATTTGGAGTTTTCACAGTTTGTGAGAAAAGTCACCGAGCAGCAAGCAGCAAGTAATGTTGTCTCCACATATGGAATAAAACTACCAGCAAAATTCACCCAACAGCTCTACAGGTGCAAGAGTTGTTAGGAGAGTTCAGGTGAAATGAAGAACAGAATCGTTAGATGACCTCCATGACTATAGAAGGAGGGGCCTTGTTCAATTTCAGACAAGAAAGAGCTTTCAATGCTCTCATTGGCAACAGATGAACATCCTGTTGTGCTGGAAATATTCGAGCCAAAGATAACTATTACTTGCAGAACTGTTATAATGAGAGGAAGGCAGATGGGCAGTTGGGCTTGGTAGCTAGCTGTGGCTCCTTCTCTTAAAAATCCCTCATAATCAGTCATATATGGGAAATCTGTCCAAATAACAAATCCAGTAACCTGTAGAAAATCATGTATTTATTTTGTGTTAAAATTTCTGATATGGGGGTTCTAGAATAGTAACTCTGGAGAATTTCTAAGTTGAGTAATTAAAGAGTGGTAGTCTTGGCTTAGACCCATTCATGATTTTAGGCTGACCTCTCAAGCTAATCTGCATTAAAGGTATTTGTGTGCTAACGATCTACATTCTATCCTTACATTGTTGATGTCTTTCTACAAATTTCTATGCCTGATCACCCAGCCATACAGGATTTCACTTGATGACTGAAAACAGGTTTCTAATGACCTTTGGCTGACCTTAGAGAAAGACAGTAATACATAGATGGTCTGCTTTCACAGTGAATTTTTCACTCTCTGCCTTGAATGGACATAAGTTAAAATGTACCATTTGATGGCTAATGATATTACAGCTTCTATGCCTATACAATAGAAAAAGGCATTGGTAATCACTGAGATTAGGAGGAGGGACATTAGGGAGCAGGAAGTAACATTGGTTACATTATTACTAGATATTCACTGTATATGTTAGAAGAAAGGACAACAGGGTATAGATTGGAAAATATGACAGAAATCTATAGAAGTTAACTTCAATTTCCTGATCATTAAATGTGTCTGGGCATTAGACCTTCTCTGGAGACGTGTTTGCTGGACTGGACTATCATTGGAAGAGAGCTGAGGAAGCTGTGGTTTTAACAAGTGTCATTGGGTGGGCGATTCTAACTAGACAATGAGGATGCTATGCTGGATGGACTCATGTCATGGTTCCCATTAGTTGGGAAAGGTTAGGTGTTCAGGCAGACACAGTAGGAGCAGAAGAGAAGCTTCTACTGCGGTTGCCATCTTCCAGTAAATATATCTCAGAACTTACCTTCCCAGGTATGCTCATATTCAGGCACTAACAGGAAACTTTGTTTTTCCAGTTTTCAAGTCATGAATTATTGAATGGTTCATCTACTTTAACTCTGCCAGGCTGCTTCTTTTTTTTTGCGTGCATCTTGGAAAGCGTATCAGGTAAGCTCGTTGCCTCTCACGAATCCAATTCCTCCTCTCAGTACAACTGTTCTTTCTTTTTCCTATTTGAAGTAGCATACAAGCTCTGGTAGGCGATTTAATGAGCAAAATTTGCTGCTCCTTCTGGAGATAAACAGAAGCCATTACTGGCTGCAAAGTGTGATGTGGGAAAAGAGATTCTTCAGTGAAAGCCTTTGTCTACTTCTCATGTTCATCTTTCTTTCCCATTTCCCAGATTGCCCATTTGGTGCTGTGACCACGTCATTCACTTCCAAACTCATGGCATTGGGGTTGCTAGAGTCTTCTCTTTGGAGGAAAATTTGAGACTCATACTTGAAAATAGAATAGGTTCATTTACATAAAATGTGTTAATGTTAATGCATATCTTTCTGCCTTAATTTTTCTCACAAAAGTAGAACCTCAGCCTTCATTAAGAAGACCTTTACACAGTTGCATTGGCAAGAACTCCAGGGCAAAAAAAAAAAAACAAAAAAACAAATTCTTGATGACTAGGATCTTTCCACCACTTAGGATAATTCTCTTGAATCATTGCTTATCGGTGAGTGTGTGTGTGTGTCGGGGGGGAAGGATTATTGAAACCCACCATCATTCCTAAATTTGGCTACAGATGAAGAATACGGGCATGAATTTCTTACCATTTTCTTTACTTTAAAACAGATATATTCAAAATAATAATACAGAAAGATGGTGGCTTTAAAAAGGGTAGTTCATTCTGAGGAGAGAAACAAAGATAAGCAATGAGGAACCCTTCCACTACTCAAGTGTGTCATATCTCTATCTCTTTATTTGGATGCTGAGGCAGGAGATTCCTACATTTGAACTGAAGCTCACTAACATTGTATCCAAGGTTTTGGCAACTCCTAACTTTGAAGCAAACATTTTGGCTTACTTCAATTTAGGAATGCTTTGTTTTGTTGTTGTTTTGGTCTTTTAAAACTTGTTTTGCAATATGAAGATGTCCTAAGTGGTTTTAAATTATGTAGAATTCAGTCATTTTTCTTTGCAAATATTTGATATCTCAGCTTTAATAAATTATACTATACTATAATCCATCAAATTTTATTACTTTGCAATGATTACTTTGGAAAAAATACAGTGTTTCATTTGGAATGTTTTGCAAGAAAGACATAGATGGGAAGTACAAAAAGACAAGATTTCCAAAGTAAATTAGGAGCATGGGGACCATGGGAGAAGGTAGAAGGGGAGAGGAGAGAAAGAAAAGGGAGCAGAGAAAAATGTATAGCTCAATAAAATCAATTAAAAAATTTTAAAGAATAAAGAATTAGGTTGTTATGATTTTTAATTTATGAGATCTTGAAAACTATAGAATTTCATGTAGTAATAACAGCTAATATTTATTGCACGTTATAAGCTAAATGTTGCTCTAAATGCTTTTCAGATACTGATTCATTTAAACTGTGTATTACTATGAAGAATAGATATTATTGCAATTACTAGTCCCATGTTGCATAGGAAGAGACTAAGACACAGAAGATTCAAACATTTAAACTCATCAGTCTTCTCTGGGGACCGTGCTCTTAGCACCTTTGTTAAACTTTGATAAGGTCTGGTGCAGGGAGGAAATAAAAGTTTATGATGGAACTGAACCAGGAAAAGGATGTTTTTGAGATGAACAAAACTCCTAGAGACACCACAAGGTGAGCAAATGGGTCAGTAACCTAGGATGGGACTAATATGACAAAATCAGGCATGTAATATATGTGAATTATGAAAAATGAAGTAACTTCAAATTGCTCCAATCTATAAGACTGACTTACGTGAAGAATGGTGTGCTGTTTACTAAGATCAGGAAGTAAGGATGAGTGGTGGCTCCGGTAAAGAACAAGGAATTTGACTTTATGCATACAGGAGTTTACTTAATACTCGTGCTTGTGAGGCTAGCACTTGCAGAGAACTGAGACACGACTGCATGAGTTCTTCGTTGTTAGCACAAAGGTGACGGTGAGACTCACAAGAATAGTTGCACTCTCTAAGGAAGAGAGAGAACAGAGGAGAGCAGATGGCACAGGGGCAGGTTAATTAGTTACACTGACTAATGACCAGCCAAGGGTTGCCAGGCAAGGTACATGCCAGATTTATTTAAACAATAGCTCTGTCTAATTATGTTTACACTACTGATTTGCTTAGTAAACTCCATCCCTCTCATAGTTCATGGGAGATCCAAGGTAACATGACTCAGTTTCAACAACTGAAAGAGCATTAAGGAACCACAGAGATGTGAGCTATGCCAAGCATCATTTTCTGCCTGCCTCCTGTTATGAACCCTCTTTAACTAAATACCTACCCTTTGCCTTCCCAAAGTGACTCTGCTATTCTCTTCTTGCTCCTTAATGCTCTGGACACATTCTAATTATTATTAACTATTATTATTATATCAAAGGCATTTAAAACAACATCAATGGCTTCATCTTTTACCCACAATGGATTTGGTAGTTCTAATTTATTAAGGGTGTTACATGTACTCTCTTTTATCTTTTTACCCTTAAAATATTTTAAACAGTCATTTCTTCATCTTAAATTCTACAGCTTGTCACTTTCCCAGGAAACACGAATTCCCTTCATTTATTCTTCTTTACTTATGCCTGTTTTAACATTCATTCTCCTGTCTTATGACACACAAAAGTACTTACATGTTTTTATTTCCTTAAATAAAAAGTGTTTCCAATTCAAATTCCCTGTCTTCATTTTACTATTTACTATATTTTATAATTCTTTAAGTTTTGCCATTTGCAGCCTTTTTCTCTTTTAGTGTTTTATATTGGTCAATATTTAATAAAAACATCCACATAAAACTATTGCCCTGTGTTAATTTACACTTTGGTTCATTCTAAAGAAAAAAACCACAAAATTTGAATTCTTTTTGAAGAATTCATTCCATCCTTGGGCAATCTGTGATGATGTTCAGTGAGTCTAACATTAGCCCAATAGTGGAAGAATTTATCTTCACCTGTCACAGGCTGTGGTTTGGAATTTAATTACAAAGCAAAGGACCCTACCTACTCATTCTCTTTTTTAGTATCTAAGGCTAATGTTTAACTTCTGATGAGGTTTGAGACAAATATCTGCCTCAGGTACACTTTTCCCACTTTTTGAAAAAGTGGGAAAAAGTCTTCTGTTTCCTTCAGATGTCAGAGTAGGGAAGAGCAGAGCTACAAAAGCTCTTTCTGAAGATACTGCACACCCTTCATTCTGCTGCAAATCTCCTCAGATCCTGATGAAGCAGGGTAGGGCAGAACATTGCAATCTGTCAGCTTAGATGATGGCCTTTGAGGACAGAATGCAGTCCCTGGTTGAAGCCCTTTGGTTCATAGTAGCATTAGCAAAACATGAATTTCTAATTCTGTAGTGTACTGATGACTGGTACAAATAAAAAGCATTCCAAACAAAACAAAATAAAAAACAAAAACATCTGGGTTAAAACACTGACTAGAGTTCTTCAAATATCCTTCATATATATTCTACTAATGTGTGTTATAAAGTTCTAGGAAAGAGATACTGTTTATTTTATTTTCTATATTCTCCCTTCTCAAAAGATAAGACTCTTCCTGGTAATTTAGGAAATGTAAGTCTATGTTACAAGTTCCAATATTATATTGAATGGGTTTATTAGTTTTTGCTATTAATTTTCCTTGCTAGTTAACACTAAGTTATATAAGTAAAACTAGGTAAGTATTTAGTTTTCCTTAAGTTTCAGGTATTTGAAAAATTAAATACAAGTCATTCTGGTGACTGAATGACAATTAACCTATGAGGTAATGAGACCTTGAATAACATGTGATTAGTGTCATAGAGAAGAGCAATAGTGGTAGGAAAGGATGCCTTTTAAGAGGGCGATTGAAAAGAATGGCTTATGCAGAGTATTTGAAGCAGACTAGAAATTTAGTATAGATCACAAAGATATAAAGAAGAATTTATTTTTTTATGAGAAAGAATTAGGATATGGGTAGAAACATTATTATGTCAATCAAAATTTCTGATTTAAAAATGTCCAGTTGAGGATAAAAAAGGAACTGTAGAACTGTGTGTTCGAACACAAATAGCACAGTTACTATAGTAAACAGAGTGGAAGCTCCTCAGAAGCCCAAACATAGAATTACTTCATGACTCATGTGGTGGTTTGAATGATAGTGACTCCCATGGGCTACAATGATTGAATCTTGGTCCCTAGCATTGATAGCAGTGTTTATTGAGCATTAGAAGGTAAGACCCCATTAGAGGAAGTATGTTACTGGAAGTGGGATTTTAAGTTTCGAAAGCCTATGGAATTCTACTTGGTTCTTCCTCTCTTTCCCTCCCTCTGCATTGTAGTTGCTGTCTCAACATGCAAGGTCTCAGCTACTGTTCCTTCACAATGCCTACCTATCTGGTACCATGTTTCCTACCATGATGCTCATGTACTTATCCTCTATAGCTGTAAGCCTAAATTCAGGAAACTTTTTCTTCTATAAATTGACTTTGTCAAGGTGTCTTAACACAGTAATAGAAAGGCAATTAGCATACTCAGAGATATCTTTCTAAAGATTTGAAGTTAGTATGTGTAATAGATATCAGCAATCACATGTGAATTATAGTAACTTTTGAAATGGGCAAAATATTGAATCGACTTGCATGTCCATCACTGGATGAATAACTAAAGAAAATGTGGTTGTTTTTATATAGTAGAACACTATTTAGCCTTGACATAACTTTGTTATTTGTACCAACATAGTTGGAGTTAAGATCATTGTGCTGATAGAATAATCCAGGCAAAGATAGACAAATACCATATCTTCTCATTTAGATGTAGAATATACAAATATAAAACTCAAAGAAACAGATGGTAGAATAGATGGTAATATAGATCCTGATAGATGAAAAATGGAATTTGAAATCAGAGGGTACAGAGCTTTTATCAAACAACAGGAATCATTTTATATTGTTTAATATACAATACAAGCACATGGATATAGTAAATAACTTGCATTTCAAACTTGATAAGACAATAATATTAAATGTTCTTGTCATAAAAATGCAAGTATTTGGGTGATAGATTAATTACCTTGATGTATTGATTCTACATTGAATTCATAAATCATAATACTACTTTGTACTCTATAATTGTATACAACTCTAAACTGTGTATTTACAATTTAGAATTTAAAAAAGTACCAAAAATAAACATAAAGTTTGGGATGCAAGATAATTGTGTATAACTTACCTTGCTTACTGCTGTGAGGAACAAAACCATTTAAATAAGGAAGAGTTCCTTCTAGTTCACAGTGCAAGGTACATATTCTATCATGATGGAGGAATTCTGGAGTCAGGAGCTTAAGGCAGCTAACCGGTCATGTTGTATCTACAGACATGATGATAGATGATGAGCAGAATGAGGAGTGGTGCTGTTCAGCCCCCTCTCTCCTTATTTAGTTGGGGACCAACCCGTGGGATGCTACTGCCTATAGCTGGGGTCTGTCTTCCCACCTCAATTAACCTAATTTAGAAAAATCTTACAAAATGCCCAAGGGGTTTGTTTCCATGGTAATGCTAAATTCTGTCAAAGTGACAATTAAAAGCAACCATTATAATATCATATTGAAAGAATGGATCTAGAAGACAATTTGTGTTGTAGTGGTTAGACGTTGGGTCATGTTTTGGAAAGCCATAGCATGGGGATAATATTCTCAACATGGGGAAGATATCACAAAATATATAACCTAAAAGGACAGAAGCATAACTTCCAGTTCTGGAAGTTGAGTCATACAGTAGAGCTCTTTGGCCTTCTTCCAAAGGCTCTATGGAATAATCACCCATTGCATTTCTGATGGTGGTGACACCAGTCATGGGAGTTTCACAATTTGCAGGAAATTTGTCAGCCTTGTCTTTCCATTGTTGCTTAGTGTTCCTTCCTGACATGTCTTTTCCTGGGTCTATTCTTTTCTTCTAACAACTGGCCACTTTGAATTAGGGCCCAATTTATTTACCTCAATTTCACCTTTAAAGACCCTGTCTCCCAGTAAATTCATATCCAAAGGAACCAGGACTGCAGATTAAACATATCTTTCAAAAGGATCAAAATCCATGCTGTATAGCAAGCTAAAAATTTAACCATGTGTAGAGAAAGCATCCCACTGTTATAACACAAAGGCATTGACTAGTTCCTGCTTCTATGGGCTTTTCCTACCTTGTTGTAGAGACAATTCATGAACCCTGATTCCTTGAAAGAGGACTCTTACTCTTTATTCGATAGCAGAATAAGATTTGCTTATTTTTTTATCTATAGGAACAACCTTTTTCTCATAATATGATCACACCTGGTTTTTCCAAGTAGAAAAAAGTTATCTTTAACTGGGTCTTGAAAGCCAGAAACTAAGGTGCTTAGTATAATAAGAAAGTTTAAAAAAAACATTTTTTATTGTGAATTTTGCATTGTCAAGGATGAAAATTATGTGGTCTGCAGAAGGAAATTTGAAGAAATTACCTCACAGTTAAGTTGAGGTAAGCAAACAAACAAGCCAGCATACAACCAACCAAACAACAAACCAAAGAGAGAAAGTAATGGTGTGGATTTCCAAGAGGTGCCACACTCAGAACCTCTTCGTCTTTGGGGTGCTGAGATTGAAAGAATTTCCATAAAGATTTAAAGGTATCAGAATACAAGGAACCTATGCTCATCCCTGTGGCAGATATGGTTCATGAAATCTCCATTTCAAGCTGTACTGAGCAGAATGGCCTGTGAGAACCTCAGAGTGGGTAGGCAAGGTCACCTATAAATCTGATGTGAGTTCAAATCCACACTGAGAGGGAAAACCACTAAGACCTTGGAAGAAGTTTGGACAACAGGCAGGGCAACAAGGTATCAAGAGGGGAACAGTTGATCCTGCCACTTGAATTGTGAGAGCACAGTGATGATGAACAGTATAGTCTGGACAGATAGTTTCCAGGGACAGCCACCTTTCCTGATTGTATGGTTTGCTGTTACTAAAGCAAACAAAGGAGAAGAAAATGGAAAAGAAAACCCTCAGGTAATGAGTTGATTCTGAAACTGCCTTTTCTGTTGCAAGGCAGCATGCAGCTTCAAGGTAGAAAGTAAGTTCATTAATAGCAAAAGAAATGTCACATCATTTGCTTTCTCATGAGTGCAGGGTTATCACAGTTTTTACATTTTACAGCTAGGTTATGAGGCTCTCTGCAATAGAACACACCCATAGCCCAGACAACAGTGTTCTAAAAGACAAGGCCAGTATTTCTGGCAAGAAGCCTTGTGTACATGATGTAATGAAATAAGAAAATGTGGTGTATGATATACTTAATTAGTAATGAAAGAGTAGTTGAATAAACTACTCTTTAACTACTCTTTCGCTCCAAAATTTCCCAAAACATGATGAAATTAAGCTTAAACACATACAGAACAACCTACCAGGACATTGTAAATAAAGCCAACCATTGGCATTTTTCTTCTGGAGAAGTATTCATGACTGGAGTTTTTGTAAGCACTTACTCAGGATGTGATAAAAATTCCCTTCAAAATTTCACAGCTGTCTCATGCATATTAGTGATGATTTAATATACCTTTAACAATATATTTTAATTATTAATTATATAGTAAGAATTTATAGTAAATAAACTATGGGCCGGGCAGTGGTGGCACATGCCTTTAATCCCAGCACTCGGGAGGCAGAGGCAGGCAGATCTCTGTGAGTTCGAGGCCAGCCTGGTCTACAAGGGCTAGTTCCAGGACAGGAACCTAAAAGCTACGGAGAAACCCTGTCTTGAAAAATAAAAAAACTATGGTAAAGTCAGTTTTTTATACATTTCATCTTGTTTAAGAGACACAATCATTTTATGAAGTAGTATGTTATCCATACCATGTTGCAGGACAGGACCAGCTCTGAAATGATGGTCTATAGTTCTACTGCATGACAAGGAAGGTCAGAGAATTTCCTCATGGCTGGATTTTCATAAAAGAAAATAGAAGTTGAGGATAATAATTCTAATTCCTGTAGCTGGTTTTTGGAGCAGGAGTTCTGGGTTCTTTAAACAACTGTGAGAGAGGAAGGGAAGAGTTGGAAAGATGGACAGATAGAAGGATCCTTTGATTCCATGATCCTTTCAGTTTACTTTGGTTTAAGAACTCAGCAAACCAAAATGAAGTACTGTATAGTGTTTTGTTTTGTTTTTTTTCTAAGTTCCTAAACAAACTGTCTTGAAATATCCTACTGGGAACATACACTTGTACGTCTGTGAGTTCTCCTGTTGAGATTCAGCCATCAACTATTTGCAACCTATAGGACTCAGTAGCTGACTCAAGACTAATGGCGCTTTCCAACTCAGAGTACTGCAAACCCTCTTCTAATCAGGACAAAATCACATGAGGAGCAGTCTTCTAAACTACTTTGAGCATCTAGCCGATTTTCTTCTGCCAGCCTAGTTTTTTCATATTACCCCAATAGCTTTGACTTGTCATATAAGACAAAGGCAAATGTATCCATGGTCTAAAATGAAACACTTATTTTGGAGTAGTTTTGTCCTTCTGTTCAACAATGGGAATCACTTCAACTGGTCATTAATTAAATTAATTTGCAAGAAATGTGTTTGTTGTGTTTGGGTTGAATATGTTCTTACTTTTCTTTATGGAAAGGTAGATACTACTGTGGTCTTTTTCAGTTTTCTCCCAGTCTCCTTCCATCCTTTTCTCATTCTTGTTGTTTTCAGGAGAACACATCCATCAAGGCTCTACAGTGGTCCCAATTCCACTCAGCATTAGGGGTAATAGCAATTCCAATTATAACCCCTATCCTTAAGTAACCCAGAGCCTTGAGAGATAAAAATATCAAAACAGGGGCTGGAGAGATGGCTCAGCGGTTAAGAGCATTGCCTGCTCTTCCAAAGGTCCTGAGTTCAATTCCCAGCAACCACATGGTGGCTGACAACCATCTGTAATGAGGTCTGGTGCCCTCTTCAGGCCTGCATACAGACAGAATATTGTATGCATAAATAAATAAATAAATAAATAAGAAAAAAATATCAAAACAGCTGACCACAAATCAAGCAAATGAGTCCCCTAGATGGGAGTAATACCAAGACTGTGTTATAAGTCAGTCACTTATTCTGACTGTGACAATGTACAATAAAAACTGCTAATAACATGTAAATAATGGATTAGGAGGCAACAGCAGATCCAAGAGGGAATTATCAGTAGTATCTGATAGTAGCAAAACCCAAAGAAGGGTAGAAATAAGAATCAATTTCCAAATCCTGACACAATCCAAGTTACTTGAGGATGATGGAGAGGTGGACGGAAAGTGAGCTGGCATTTCTTTTCTACTGCTTAAGGAGCTCTTGGTATTTTTTCCGAAATGCATTAGAGACAACATGATTTCTATACATATGTTAAGTTAGGTAGCTGGTTAGATGCGGAGGATATCGTGGCTTGACCATTCTGTCCTAACTGACAACTTAAAAACCATGAAGTAGGACTGCAGGACTCCAATTAGTGGTCAGAAGAATGGCCCCTGAGTATATCATGTTACCTCCTGAACTGTGTGGAAGACCACTCAGATAACTATCTAAATTTTGTAAAATTACTGTCTAGTCAGAGGCATGGCTACCTCCTGTAAGAACTCAAAAGCTCCTCAGGAAAGCTGCTTGTTCTAGAGATCTTAGAAGTAGTATAAGGCGGCATAAAGTATAGACTGGGACAAAGGTTTCTTTGACCACTGTCTAACACACTTCTTTACTCTGTCATGAGCTCTGACTATCTTCTGTGCTACATTCTTAGGATCATGAAAATTCTTACAAAGCCAAAGATCAAAAGGACTAGGACCTGAGAGGAGTCCAGACAGAGAAGTGAGTTGTCTGTCCCACTGATGCAGATCTGCCCATGACAAAGAAAGAGCAGCTAAGAGATGGTAACTTCTTCTGCCTGTGGCAATGCTTCTCAAGGGGTAGTTAATTACTAAGCTCTGCCTCCAAGACACTAAGTAAATAGCAGTTCTTCCGGAGGAAAAATGTAATGAGGCCAAAAGAGTAGCAGCTTCTGGAAACAGAAGAGTGCATGGTGATTTGAAAATGGTTGACCTGACCTGTCTTCTCTGGAACACAGACTCTTAAATACCATAATTTTACTCAATCTAATACTTCGCTCTCTTCTACCCAATCATGCCTCATATTGCTAGTGGGAACATCAATCAGTCCAGTCCCCCAGGATTTTCAGACCGAGGTCCCCAAGATGTCTGAAGCAAGGTCTTGAAAATTCTGTGTAATGATTTTTCAAGATTGCTGAAAATCTTCAAAGATTTTTCAAAATTTTTCAAAATTTTCAAAAAATTTCTGGTCCCAATGATTTTGTTGAATTGCTTAGACACCAGAGCTTGCCTATTTGGTTACAATGGTACTTCTGCCAGGTGTTAATTTTATATTTTATTTAAATTTGTATGCTTTGTGAGCTTCTATTCTTTATCTCCAAAATGATGAGGATTACTATGAGCATTAAATCATTTAGTACCAATTAAGTAGTGTAATAGTAAATATTGTGTCGTTAAAGTAGTACTGAAAGTCTGGCTTCTTGTCAAGAAAATGAAATTTCAGCTTGTATAAAATCAACATTCTTTTTTTAAAACAAATTTTTATTGATTCTTTGTGCATGCCACATCATGCATCCTGGTCCCATTCTTCTCCCTGTTACTTCATAGCTTCCCTCTGCCCTTGCAATCCCCACCCCAAATAAATAAAATAAAATTTAAAAGAAGGAAAAAAGAAAAATAATCTTGTTGTAGAAGCTGTAGTACGACATGGTCAGTCATACAGTATATTGTTTAGTCCATACATCTCTACGTGAAAGTGTTCATTGCTATGAGTCATTTGTCTGGTTTGGGGCCTCTGCCATCTGCTACATTATGGATTCTGGGCCCTTAGTGGTACTCCTCTTGGATATCCTGTTGTTGCCTTCTGTTATGTGGATCCTGTAGCTTTGGATAGGCAGTACCGGCCACTTCATGCGTTCCAGCAGTTTATAGATGGGATGGATGTTGAGGTAGGTCAACTCAGAGCCCTGGTTCTGAACTCAGGTGGTAGTTGGGTTGGTCAGTTGGTTATCCTCACCACCAGAGCAAGCTCTCCAGCACTGCCCTGACTAGCTCACTCAATACA
>NC_022010.1:57543026-57557408 GCF_000317375.1 Microtus ochrogaster
ACATTTCTGATAATATCTTCTATGAAAACTCCCAGTGACAATCAATTTACAGAGAGAAAAGGTTTGTTTTGTTATACATTCAAAGTCCATCCATCCACCTTCTTGCAATTTTTTTTACCTCATTCTTCTTTAGAACTGAATAGTTTTAGAATGTGTAATATTAAGCAAGATCACACAATCTCAGAAAACAGTCATATTCTATTTTATGTGGAGAAAATATAAATAAATGCAAATGTGGGTATATTATAACATAAAGAAAGTGAAAAAGAAAGGCTAAATATAAGACGATGAAGGAGGGTGGAAGTCAGGCAATGGATGAAAGTTTTGAAAGAGGATGTAATGTTAATTGTCTTTCTTGTTCCAATTCTATTATGAATTTTGTTGTTGTTTGCTGTGGGATAATGCTTTTGTACACTGTAAAGTTTTTCATTCATTTTTGGTTTAATAAAAACACCGATTGTCTAGTAATCAAACAGCAAGTATAGGTGGGCAACCAGACTAGGAGAATTCTGGGAATGGAAAGGCTCAGTCTGCATTCGCAAGCCAGATGCAGAAGAAGCAAGATGAGAATGACTCACTTGTTTAGCCAAGCCATGTGGCTAAACATAGACAAGAATTATGGGTTAATTTATGTTGTAAGAGCTAGTTAGTAATAAGCCTGAGCTAATAGGACAAACAGTTTAGAGCTAAGAAAACTCTCTGTGTGTTTATTTAGGAATGAATGGCTATGGGACTCAGCAGGACAGAAAGGTCCATTTACAGTTGCTTTGGTTTTATGATGAATAAGTGCATAAGATATATTTGATACCTAAAGTGTAAAATTTGCAATAAGACAACAAAATGAAATCAAGGGGATACAAATTGGGAAGGAAGAAGTCAAATTTTCACTATTTGAAGATAGTATACATAAATGACTTCAAACATTCTACCTGGGAACTCCTACAGCTGATAAACACCTGAAGTAATGTGGCGGGATACAAGGTTAATGCAAAAAAAAAATAGTATCCCTCATATGTACAAATGATAATTAGGCCTAAAAAGAAATCAGAGAAACATCACCCTTTACAATAGCCACAAATAATATGAAATATCTTGGGATAACACTAACCAAACAAATGAAAGGCCTGTATGCCAATAACTGTAATTCTTTGAAAAAAAGAAATTGAAGAAGATATTAGAAAATGAAAAGATGTCCCATGCTCTTGGATAGGTAGAATCAACAAAGTAAAAATGACAATCTTTTCAAAAGCAATCTACAGATTCAGTGCAATTCTCGTCAAAATCCCAATACAATTTTTCACACCTTCAGAGAACAATACTCAACTTCATATGGAAAAAAATCCAGGATAAACAAAACAATCCTGTACAATAAAAAGAAACTTCTGGAGGCATCACCATCACTAACTTCAAGCTCTACTATAGAGCAATAGTAATAAAACCAGCTTGTTGTTGGCTTAGAAACAGTCAGGGAATCAATGGAATTGAATTGAAGAACCTGACATTAATCCACATACCTATGAACACCTGATTTTTGATAAGGGTTCCAAAATTGTACAATGGAAAAAAGAAAGCATCTTCAACAAATGGTGCTGTCATAACTGATGTTAACATAAAGAAGAATACAAATAGATTCATATCTGTTGCCATGCACTATACTCAAGTTCAAGTGAATCAAAGACCCCAACATAAATCCAGTTACACTGATCCTGATAGAAGAGATAGTAGGAAGTAGTTTTGAATGCATTGGAAGAGTAGACCACTTCCTAAATATAATACCAGTAGGACAGACACTGGGAGCCACAATTAATAAATGGGACCTTCTAAAACTGAAAACCTTCTATAAAGCAAAGGACACCATCAATAGGACAAAACGGCAGCCTACAGAATGGGAAAAGATTTTCACCAACCTCACATCAGACAGAGGGCTGAACACCAAAATATATATAAAGAACTTAAAAAACTAGACATAAAAATATTAAATAATCCAATTTAAAAATGGGATACAGAACTAAACAGAGAATTCTCAACAAAAGAATCTCAAATGGCCAAAAGATACTTAAGGAAATGTTCAACATCCTTAGTCATCATGGAAATGCAGATCAAAACAACTCTGAGATACTATCTTGCATGTGTCAGAATAGCTAAGATCAAAAGCATTGATGACAACTTCTATTGGAGAGGATATGGAGTAAGGTGAACACAGTTCCACAGCTGGTGGGAGTGCCATCTTGTACAGCTACTTTGGAAATCACTATGACACTTTCTTAGAAAATTGGGACTTAATCAATCTCAAGACCCAGTAATATCACTTTTTGGGCATATACCCAAAGGATGCTCAATCAAACCACAAGGACACTTTCTCAACTATGTTCATAGTAGCATTATTGGTAATAGCCAGAACCTGGAAACAACCTTGATGCCCCTCACCTGGATAAAGAAAATATGGTACATTTATACAATGGAGTATTACTCAGCAGTAAAAAACAATGACATCATGAAATTTGCAGGCAAGTGGATGAAACTAGACTTTAAAAAAAATCATCTTGTGTGAGGTAATGGAGACCCAGAAAGACAAACATGGTATGTACTCACTCATAAGTAAAAATTAGATATAAAAATTAAATATAAAGCAAAGAATAATCAGGCTACAACCCACAGCTCCAGAGAAGCTAGGTAACCCTAGCTTGGGTAGCCCTAGAAGAGAACCCTAAAAGGGATGTATGGATCCCGGAAAGGGGAAATAGATAAGATCTTCTGCGTAAACTGCAGGCAGTGATCAGGGTTTGTGGATAAAGGGGAAGAGATGGAGGATGAGAACAGGAGGAAATGGGATGGTCAAGTTGGGGGATGGACAGAGAGGGAGATGAAAGAGATCTCTTGATAGAGGGAGCCATTATGGAGTTAGGGAAAAACATGGTGCTAAGGATAATCTGAGAAATCCACAGGAAGACCCCAGCTAAGACTCCTAGCAATAATGGAGAGAGTGCCTGAAGGAGTCTTCTCTAATCAGTTCAGTGATTGCTCAAAGTGTCATCATAAAACCTTCATTTAGTAACTGATGGAAGCAGGTGCAAAAATCCGTAGTGGAGCAATAGGCCAAACTCCTGGAGTCCAGTTCAAGAGAGGGAGGAGGGATTATAGGAGCAACAGGGGTCATGATGGGGAAACACATAGAGCCAGCTGACTGGAGAGTTCATGTGCTCTGGACTGACAGCTGGGGAGACTGCATGGGACTGAACTAGGCTCTCTGTATATGGGTGACAGTTGTGTGGCGTGGTCTGTTTGAGGGGCCTCTGGCAGTAGAACTAGCATCTATCTCTTGTGCATGAGCTGGCTTTTTGGAGTCCATTCCCTATGGTGGGATGTCTTTCTCAGCTTTGGTGCAGGGGTCAGGGACTTGACCCTGCCTCAACTTGATATTCCAGGCTTTATTGACTTTCCATGAGAGGCCTTTCCCTTTCTCAAGAGTGGATGGGAGTGGTGTGTGGGAGGAAAAGTGCTGGAGGGGGCATTTTGAGGAGGGAAGGGAGAGGAAACTGTGGCTGGTATGTACAATGAATAAAAATTTAAATAAAAAATAAAGTGTAAAATTTACTGTAAATCTCTACAGCTTTTGTTTCAAATGCTTGTTATAACAACATGGATTGTACATATTTTGAGTATAGTTATTTTTGGTTTGTGGTATTTTTATTTATTTGAAGTTTGTTAATTTTTAAAAGTATTAAAAAGAAAAGGCTTAAATTGGCTCATAGTATTAGAGATTCTCATCTGTGACTACTTCCCATTTTGTTTTAGGTTCATGGCAAAACAGCATATGAAGGTGTCAAACTCTCACCCAGGTCCTCACTTTGACATTCCACAGCCATGACAGGTTATAAAAAATACCTAGCTTAGGCCGGGCGGTGGTGGCGCACGACTTTAATACCAGCATTCGGGAGGCAGAGACAGGCAGATCTCTGTGAGTTTGAGACCAGCCTGGTCTACAAGAGCTATTCCAGGACAGGCTACAAAACCACAGAGAAACCCTGTCTCAAAAAAAAAAAAAATACCTAGCTGGATGTAGGCCCCTGATCAAGCAGAATGCTCTGTGCCCAAGACCTTCCTGACCTTTCCCTGGTCACTGAAAGGCCACAAGATAACCCCCACCTGGTAAAGAACCAATCAGAGACTAGGCTAGCAGGCTCTGGACTTGCTTTACTGATAAGCATGAAATTTAGTAACCACAGCAACTGCCACCAGATGTAGCAGTTTTCCTGCCTATGTAGTTAACCAATCAACTTAGGACAAGTACCCCCTACCCCGTTTGTGAGGCTTTTACTGTGCAACTTGGAGACCTCCATAACCCCCTTTCTCTACCCCTAATAAATTCCCTGCTCCTCTGGCTCGAGGTGTCTTCTGCTCCACTGCTGAGTTAGAGGAACAAGGGACCTGAATTCGAACTAGTAATTAAAAAGACTCTGCTTTTGCATTGGATCTGGTCTCTTGGTGGTCATTGGGGTTCTGGACATTGAGTACAATACGTAGTTTCATTCCCGTTCCTTTGAGAAATATTCCGAGAAAAATTAGCATAAGCAATGAAAGGGTTTCCTTGGATTACAGTTGCAGGTTACAGTCGATCATTTTCTGGAAGTCCATGCAAGAACTCAAGTAGCTAGTCATACGACAACCATAGTTAAAAGCAAAGAGAGAATATATACAACCTTGTTTGTTTTCAGCTAGTTTTCTATGCTACCATAAAGATAGATTGTCTGCCTAAGAAATAGTTTTGCCCACAGTGGACCAATTTGATGACTAGTCAAGATAATCCCCTACAGATAATTCTATGGGACAACCTGACCTAGATAATTCTTCATTATGACTCTCTTTCTAGGTGATTCTAGATTTTCTTGATTGTTACAAACCAACCAGCGCAGGGACAAATTCTAAAATATGTGTGCCATAGGGAAGTATTTCAGATCTGAAATGTAGCAGTAAGTGGGCAGAACAGTACTTGAAACATGACACATGCCCTCCAATGGTCGTATTTAGTCAGCTCTCTGTATCACTGGACTTGGCAATCATGAACAGAACAACTAAAGAAGCAGGCTCGAGTTTTCTCATATTTTAGCTTTTGGCCCTGCATCTTTCTTCTCTGGTGTCTGCAATATGCTTTTATTCCCAAGGTTTGCTAGACTATTCCACATAAGCCTGTTTTGTTTCCCAAATGTATGCATCTCTTGGCTATTGAAATTAAGCCTGAAGTCAATTCACCAGGACATGCCAATCTTACCTACTAAGGTAATCTGCATTATCTGAACTTTGCAATAAGCCTTGGTTTGACACTGATGACCTACTTGAAAGTGGGATATTCTGTCCTGACATCCAGGTCCCAAATAACCAAACAAAAACTTCTTATTAGTTATAGATACTTGACCAATAGCTTAAGCTTGTTACCAACTAGCTCTTGCAAATGAAATTAACCCATATTTTTTATCTATGTACTACCACGTTGCTGGGTACCTTTTCTTTAGCAGAGCAAGTCCATTTTTCTTTGCTCCATATCTCATGGCCACTCTGCCCTTCTTCACCTCACACTTTCTTTTTCCCTGTCTGCAAATCCCATCTCACCTCTTTCTGTCTAGCTATTGACCACTAACTCTTCATTAAACCAATGAGAGCAACACATCTTCCCAGTGCACAAAAAGACTATTCCATAAGACCTTCTACTTCCATGAGCTTCGAAGTCACAAAAGCCCATCCTTGCAGGAAGGTCCTGGACATGTTAGCAGCATGATCTCAGACATCTTCCTTGACTGTTGAAGTCTCCTTTCTTCACCTCTAGGAAGATGAATTTCCTGTGAGTTTTAAAACAACCTGAGGGTGTTGGCAAGAGATAATCTAAAAATAATAATAATAAAGAGATTAGTCCAGGACTCAGTGTATTATTAATAGTGTTAATATATTTCTTATTTCCCTGAGTAAAAAATTGCCAAATAATGGTAATCGTGATAATAATTATGATAATAAAATACACTTATTTATCTTTTTAAAGGCAGTATGTGTGTTTATTAATGTTTTCTCACTTATCTTTTCAGGTGGTGTGTAGGACTGAAGAAAAGATGTGGAACAGAGAGAGCTGACTTTGGATGGTGATCCTGTTGTTTGTTTGATGATCACTTGGAAACCCTTAGTGTACGTATATACACTTATTTATCTTTTTAAAGACGTGTGTGTGTGTAGGTGCAAAGCTCTTGAACCAGGGTACCCATGCCAGATGATGACTATGGGGGTCCTGCTTTACCACTGTCCATCTTAATTATTCTATATAGATCACTGAACCTGGCTAGTAGCCAGGAGTCCCAATCAATCCTCCTGTCTCCACCCAGGGTTACAAGAGCATGTGACCACACCCAGATTTTTACACGAGTTTTGATCTCAAACCCTCAGGATTCTGCAACAATTACTCTTAGTAGTTGAGACACCTCCTTGTGTTTAAAAGAACCTTAATTTCTTCTTTATTATTTTTAATTCTGTGTGTGTGGGGGTGTGTATATGTGTGTGATTCAGGTGCCCGCAGAGACTGGAGATGTTAGATTTCTCCACTGGGGTCACAAGTGGTTGTGAGCTGCCTGATGTGGGTGCTAGGAATTGAACTTGGGTTTTCTGGAAGAGCAGTCCTTTTGTGCTCTTAACTACTGAGCCATCTCTCCAAGAGATCTCTAAGGCAACTCCCAAGTCTTCTTAATTGCAACTGAATCAGAAATTTCTGCAACATAAAATGATGATAGAGTTAGAGTATAGAGTGTAGGAGTTATGTAGCCCTTGAATAATCTAGTTCAAGTTTTACTTTTGAAACTCTTAGCTCTGAGATAGCCATCAAGTTGTTAATCTTTGCTAAGATTTCCTGATCTGATTTAAAGGGGGAATATAATGATACTGAATGTGTCAGTTTTAAAGACTACATGACAATCTATATAAACAGTCAGGAATTATAACAGGATATAATAAATATACAGGCACTTTCTAGGTATCATAGAAATGCAAGTGCCCTAAGCAAAGGCTGGCACAGAACATTCAGTCACCTTTCTATTTTCTTCTTTATCATATTTGTGTCTTTACAGGCTAGTGACACTAACCTTGTATACACTGTACTTCATAAATAGCTGAATGGATGGAGAACCTCAATCACTCTTTTATGTTATTGGTAGTTTATACATGTACATCAATATTATTTCCTAAAAGTACAAAATAATTGCATGTGAGCTAGAGATAGCAAAGCGTTAGTCACAGAGACTGTTTTCCATTTCCCTTGGGCTGGAGGAGAGTTCAGGCATATTTGAAGCAGTTTGAATTTCATTTGTATAAAACTTCCTGGTTTTCAGTCAGGTTGGTTGTCTGCCTAATTCTGATAATTTCAAATTAGAATATCTTTCAAATGAAACTACAGGCCAAGGCTGTCTGAAAATGAATTCATGAGAGAGGCAAATATTGTCATAAGCAGCAATAAAAAGATATGAATAGTGCAAAATGCTACAGCAGAAATTCTAGAGCCATAGTGAACATAATGTACATTGTGTTTCACTCCTAGTTCTTAAATATAGCCTTCTACCTCCTCTGAACTGTTTTTATTGTAATTCTAATTTTATTTGACCATTGTTATGATCTGTTCAATCTCTGAGCAAAGTCATTTTTATTTATAAACCCTGGATTTTTCCGTTTATCATCCAAACTTTGTTTTGCTTTTGACTTTACTAAATTAAAATGATGTATATTGTGGTTGGTATCTTGTTTTGTGTATTGACAAGGTGAGTGTTTTTAAAAGTCATCTATCCCCATTTTGATGGTGAATTCTATCATGACACTATAGCACATCTTAGATGAGGATGATCCCTGTCTCTCACACTGCATGGCTCAGTCTGGTGACAGTGATGCCTTGTGCTTGTGTACCTCTGAAAGAGGAGGGGTTGTTCTATCAGAGAAAGCCAATGAGTGTCTTCTGAATTGTGAGGAGAAGGATATCAGTTTTCCTGGAAGAAGGTGAAGAAGGAGTGTAAATGTCTCAGCAGAGTTCCTAGAACTTCTGCCTAAGGGGAGACTGAGGGAGGAGTGCCTTAAACAGAGCCATAAAAGGGGAGGAGACAATTCCCAGGTCATGAGTAATATAAGATCACATAGTAGACCAGAAAAAAAAAGATCAAAACCCAATGATGGGAAATACTTTTAGATTAAAGTAATAATTTAATTCTATATAGCAAGATCATGTTGAAAGCTTCTAATTATATTAACATTTATCTATTTTCCAATTGTTTCTTTTTTAGCATGTATGCATTCATACATGTATGTGCACACCTGAGTAGAGGTGTGTATGTAGGACTGAGGTCAGAGTAAACCATCTTTTTTTTTTTATTGCTCTCCATTTTCTTTTTGGAGATATGATCTGACACTTAACTTTGAGCTCACTAGTTAGCTACAGTCCTCCTCGTGTCCACACCTTCTCCAATGCCGGAGTTACAGATGCATACCACTGCGTCCAATTTTTATGTACCTGCTTAGATCCGAACTCAGTTCCTTATGCTTGCATGGCAGATACTTTTTCAACTTAGCTATTCCTTCAAACTCCAAAATTAATTTTGCTGAAAAAGTAAAACTTTTAATTTTATTTCAACACAATCCAAACTCCAAAATTAATATTGCTGAAAAAGTAAAACTTTTAATTTTATTACAACACAATTTACAAATTTGGCTGTGCATGTCCCCTTTTGCAGATATTCACAAATGGTTTTAAAAATGAGAATGTGGATAATTGCAAATCTATGTAGCTTAATGTTAACTCAGAAATGTACTTTAATAATAAAATAACTCAATGTGGTAAGGAAAATAATAGTTTTTAATTTTGGCATTTTTCATCCTTGTGTAGCATAATGTTCTAAAATATTGAGACTGTGTAGGCAATTCTATGTAGTTTTATGCTGATGGATTGTATTAGCTCCTTGTTCTGTCTAAGAAATCATTCCAACCTAATAGCAAGGATCAGCAGATGCTTACCGACAGTAAGTATAAAGTCTGTGTATGAGATAGAAGCCAGTAAGCAGGGCTGTCTAAGGTGGAAGTCAGGTGTCAGTCACTCTACATTCGTATCTTAGGCTCAGAGTTCTCCTTGAAATGTACTCGGACAGTTAGGTGAATGCAATTATTTAGTCTCTGGGATGAAGTCCCCATTTTCTTCTTCACTGACAGCTTCAGGTCAGCATGAGTGAGAATTCACTTAGCTCCTGGTCTTCTGGTAGAGCTCCTCATGTTTGGAATTGTTTCAGTGGCGGCACACTTCCTTTGCTCTCTGGGGGGAAAATCACTGTAATTTCCAAACAAAGACTTTTGTATTATTTTATGTATGTAAAAAGATATGTACATATATTTATAAATATATAATCATACTTTCCACCATCAACACTCTATATATCAATGAAAACAATGAATTCTCAATGACTATATGTTATTCCATGATATGGCTAAACTCTTCTAGGTTTAACTTATTTTTGTTGGATATTTCCCTCATTTTAATTTTTCTATATAACAAATGAATCTTATATCCACATGGATATTCTATATACACATTATGCATTATGGGATAGGGAGTGTTTTGTTTTTGTTTTTTATCTTGAGACAGGGTTTCATGTAGCCCTGACTGATAGGTCAAATGTGCTATGCAGCTGATGAAGGCTTTTAAACTCTTCACCCTCTGTAAGTTGAGACTGTTCATTCATTTTCCAGTCACCCAGACCCAAATAATAACACAGAAACTTTATTAATTTCAACACTGTTTGGCCAATAGCTTAGGCATATTTTTAGCTAACTCTTACATCTCAAACTAACCCATAATTCTTGTCTGTGTTAGCCACGCAGCTCGGTACCTTTTATCAATGAAGCGGTCTCATCTTGCTTTTTCTGCATCTAAGTGAGGACTGCAGACTGAGCCTTTCCTCACCCCAGAATTCTCCTGTTCTGGTCACCCTGCCCATATTTCCTGCCTGACTACTGGCCAATCAGCATTCTATTAAACCAAATTGTGACAAATCTTTACAGGGTAGAAGGTAGAAGGCCATTGTCCCACAGTAGTCCTCCTGCTTCTGATCCCAAGTACTAAGATTGTGTGTTCCACCATGACTGGCTGTAGGGTATGGATGTGAAAAAATTTAAAAGTTAAATTCACTGCAGGTAGGCAGAAGGCAGCACCAAAATATTGTAACCATTACATTAAGGTTAGTCCATTAAGAAATGTCTATATTCACATTGAGATAGATTGCAATATAACTCATAATACCTTTATGAAGTAATTAATATATGTAAAGTTACCGATTTGTGGCAGTGACAAATAGGACATAGAACATAATGCTAATTCTGCAAAACCAGCAAAATATTTTGTTCTTTTGGGTGGAACAAACTAGTGTTTGTTAGTAGGTACATGAGTCTCCTAGGCAGATGCAAAGAGTCTAATAGAATTAGGGGACTTTAGTTTTCTTTTTATAAACATGAAACAAAAACCTCTTGCTACATTGTCTGAATGGTTCTGTGTCTGCTCCCTCATCTATAAAAATGGCTTTAGTTGTGTTGTTAGAGAGTTTAGAATCAAAGTCTGGTCTGTTCCAACAAAGTAGGCTTGGCCAGGCATCCCCGCTTTATCAGTTAAAGAGACAGGCAACAATAAAAAGCAAAGAAATATTTATGCAATATGGCCTCATTGGGAAGAGGAACAAATGAGCTTCAGTGACCCCAAGTCTATTTTTGGGGTACCAACTTGAGACTTTGATTTAAATAGAGGACTGAAGAAGTGTGTGGTTAAACAACACTGCTTCCAATGTGGTCCTGCCCATCATTAATATATCATAGCCTTAGCTGCAGTCTCTCTTGCAAGGCAGTCCAATAACAAGCTATCAGAATAATGTGAACTATCTTCCTGAAAGGAAGTTCCTCCTCTGACTGGCACTAAGGTTTTAGTTCTTTCCCTTCCGTCAACATGAGATTTCTGGGGAGATTTTAATTCTTTGAGTTTACTGTTGCAAGAATCTGATAACCAAAATGAGAGGTAAAATTGTCTCTCATTAGATTGTCTCTCTCCAGCCAAGATGGTTTCAGTTGTAAAATTGAACTGAAACACATTACTGTACTCACCCATGGCAAAGGCTTCATCAAATATGACTGCCTTTCTCCCTCTCTTCTTCCTAAGAATGTAACGGAATGTAGACTGACTTCCCATGGGTCTCCACGAGTCAGACAGTCAGATCTTTTGATTGGAGGCCGTATTGATTTGCATGCTAATGATTCCTGAGTGAATTTACTCTGCCCATTGCAGCTGAGCCACTCTTTAAAGTATCTAATCTCAAATGCAGGGAGGGCTACAAAACAACTGCCACATAAGGAGGGAGTGACTGGGATTTTGATAAAACTGTTCTATTGCTCTAAACATGGTTCTGGTTTGGTTTAATCCCATCCCTGGTCATTTCAGGAAAGTGCAGCAACATGAAAGGCATCATCTGCTTATGCTTGTTAATGAGTGGGAGCACAGGTCACACTTTCCCATTTAAATGCACATATATTTACAAATTATCTTTCTGAAAAATAAATTGAATAAAGAATGTTTTTATTACTGGGTCATCACATAGAAGAAAATGACCCTTAGTTTGACTGAATTAAAACCATTTTGTTGTGCCATAAAATACTGGGATGCAAAATTCTCATTGAAAGGTTAAAAGCATTTAGGTAATTTAATGTTCTGCAAAAGCCTATTCCCAGGCACTCTGTTTCTAATTTAATTTTGCTTTGAATAAAGTATTGTTTAAATTGGGTCTTGCCTTTTAACTACTAACACTCATTAGAAATGTCAAATATTATGCCCTTGTCAGTGATACTGTCTTCCCCTTCCCCGGACAGTGAACTATTTCAATTGCATAATTGCTAGATACAATGGACCTGTTCTTATTGACATGGACTCAGCGGCTGATTGATTGTCCACCAAGTGTTGATATTTGCCTTTCTTGTTTACCTCTTCAATCATCAGCTGGACATTTTCTCTCTCCCCAATGGGAGTTGGCAGTAGTAAATGAGCATCCAGTAGCAACTCAAAATATTCTTTGGTTTATCTCCTGATTTTTCATCCATTGCTAGGCGGTTGAAGTCTAAACTTTTTCATCCTTGTGTACAAGGTCCTGAGGATGCCAGGATCTACAAATATGAAAGCAGTGAATAGGAACAGAAGATGGACTTAATTAAAACACTTACTGATTAAAAATTGAGTTTGTTTTTACCTTGAACCAGTTATTTTCCTCTTCTCTAAAGCAGCTGCTTCTCCAACTATGAACAAATATTCAACATTTGCTATGCAGGGTTCTCATCTGTATGTAAAGAGCATTTATGTTATTTACCATGATCTACCTTCATGTTTTACTGTCATCTATCTATCTGTCTATGGAGGTTGACACCTATAAAGTACTTTGCTCAAGTGTGGGTCAAGGTACCAAAGTTTGGCCAGTGTCAATGATTTTTGAACATCTTGGAAGAGTATGACTTAAAGAAATTTTGATCACATCAATATTGCTTAAGAATCATAAGACAAAACTTAGATATAATGGAGTGTGTGTGTGTGTGTGTGTGTGTGTGTGTGTGTGTGTGTCTGTGTGTGTGTGTGTGTGTGTGAAGTGCATTGCATTTTTTTCCGAACATGAAGTATATGTGTGGTCTAGGTGATCTTGTCCCAGACTTCTAGGAAGACCCCTTTCACCCATAGACAACTGAGCAGAATACTTAAGTTGTTCTTGACTGCTGTCCTTTTAGGTGTATCTTCAGTTAAACTTAAGAAGTATTGACAGAGTGTTTTTGCCAATATTTGTGTCTACCAAGACAACTTACAAAGAGGACAACTTTACTATTGATATATTTGTACATAGGTCTACCATCCTGGTAATTTAATAAAATCTTGATCACATTACTTCTTTAGTTCTTGACTCTTTTGCTTTTATGTATTTACTTTTTTCTGATAGCCAGATAGTTTTAGTATACCACTTTAAGTATTCTGGCACCATTGCTATAGTGTTTGCATTGTTTTATTGATGTTTCTGGGTATTAGGATGAGAGACCCCTCACAGTCTCTCAGACTATGACAGTGGGGGCTCTGTTTCTGCGTAAGAAGAGTAAACACACATTAACCTTCCTTTGCCATTGAAAGCAATTATGCCTGCTTATGAATAAAGCCAGGTGAAGATAAGATTAGAATATAATTACGAAAAGGCATCAGACTTTGAAATACCGTAGGAAGAGCAAAGATGTTTATCATTCTCCACCTCCCTAGGATTCTCAACTTAAATGCAACAGAAATCTTTAACTTTAGCTAAACACTGTCAGGTGGACAGAGGGAAACTCTGTAGATGTCTTTCAGTTATGATAAAGATTACAAAACTAAACAAAAGTTCAGAGGGGGAAAAAAGGTCCAGTTTGCTTTTTGTCCCCACAGTCTCCAATCCTCAAGACCTACAGTGTCTACAGTGACAGTGGTGTGGCACTAAGTATAACTAACCCTTCCCTGACCTGGGTGGATTTATCAGTCCACAAGGGTCACAGTAGGCTACAGTCTGCTGTGTTTTATCTTTTCTTACTTGTTCCTGCCCCCACATGGCCTGGGATACAACTGAAAAATTATGACATTATAAGACAAGGATAGAGAAGAACATCCTAGAAACTTGACAGAACTAAATAAATAATGAAAAAGTGGATGTGAGTGCAAGTGAGTCCTGCCTATCCCAACTAGGATAAGTGAGCTTGGTCTTTATTAGAATATCAAATATGTGACAAGAGAACTCAGGTAGGTAAGTAACTTGTACAACAAACTCTAATAGTGTGGCACACAGGTTAAAAGTCAAGAAGTTTGAATTCAGGATATGCAAAGAATTTTTAGTGTATGGTATATCTTACACAGTATTTGGCATCCTGTATTTTATTGGTCATTCTTTACTGAAAACAAAACAAAACAGAAAACAAAACACTGATAATTGACTTGACTTTGTAACCACAGGTCACTGAGACAGAACTAGTAACCTGTGAGCTGAAACAAATCAGGAGTCCTTGTTAGGAAAACACCAAAACAGATAAAGCATGTTGACAGTGTTTAAGTAAAACATAGGTTTGTATATGATACTGTCAAAAAATGCAGTTGATAGAGTATGCAAAGTTAACAGAATAAAGATGATCAAGACCTGCCAATAATAAGGTAGACATTATTTGCAAGTAATTTTAAAAAGCTGTTATAAAATGCTTAGAAAGAGATTTGCAAGTATCTTGAAATAAGATGGAAAGTATTCTTAAGGAGAAACAAGCAAGGCAGTGGTGGTACAGGTCTTTAATTCCAGCACATGG
>NC_022010.1:57559083-57560982 GCF_000317375.1 Microtus ochrogaster
AAGGAAGGTACAAAGGTGGTAAGATGGAAGTGATATAAAGTGCAATGAGATGTGGACAACAGCTAGATGGTGAAGAATTTGTGTGATGTTCCGATTTATTTTGGTGTGGGAGAATTGTCTGTATTCTGTCAATCATGTTTCAAATAAACGCTGATTGGCCAGGCAGGAAATGTGGGCGGGAAAACCAGATAGGAAGTAGAAATGATATAATGAGAACAGGAGAATTCTGAAAAGGAGGAAGCTGATTCCTCCCACTCCTGTCCAGACCACCGAAGCAGCAGGATATGATCTGCCCCACTAAAAAAAAGGTACTGAGCCACATGGCTAGCATAGATCAAAAAAATGGGTTAATCAAGATGTGAGAGTTAGCCAGTGAGAGGCTAGAGCTAATGGGCCAATCAGCTTTATAACTTATAGAGATCTATGTGTGATTTTCTTTGGGGCTAAACAGTTGAGGGGCACCGGGAGAGACAGAAAACAACAAACAAACAGTCCTGGCCCCCCTCCATGTTACATATTTCTTCTGATAAGTTTACAAAACAACAATCCATGAAGTTAATAATTCTCAAACCCACTCAGGGTTACCATCCTGTCAGTTAGCAAAGCACCAGGTGTATCAGATTTATATCAAATATTGACAAATGAGTAAGCAAAATGAGTGGTTTGAACAAAGATACATTTCCTGTCCCATTTATAGTCACTGCTCTCTGTGGACACCCGCATTTCTTTTGCTCACACCCCTTCCTCCATGCAGTCTTTTGGACCCTGTGCCTCTGAACATCTCTGTTCTCTAGGGTTAGGTGTGTTCTGATGGAACAGGGCATGTTCTTGGGAACCAGTATGCAGCTGGCATATTTACCTTCCCTGTTGGGGTTTGATAACCATTGTTGAGGTAGGCTTGATATTATTCTATATTTCCATTTTCATACAAAGTGGCAAAGCTCAAATGCGTGCGATCCTCATCTGCACTTCCCCATCTTCATAAATGTACAGCAAACTCCTCCCTCTTAGGTATTACTGTATTGTACTTCAGAGCAGCTGATTTGGAAAGATAGGCACAGAAACTAGACTTGATATAGATCTGGAAAGTCACAAGTTCATCTTAGGATAGGGATTCCTTTATCCTTAGAATGTATTTCATGATTTGTAAAATTGAATTTATTATTTTATATATTCCCCCAACATAATTTTTTTTCAAGATGAGATCTTTATTCTCCTTATGAATTGAATCTCATAGACTCTAAGTAAATTCATGGACAAAAAACTGAGGTTTGAAGAACATCATAAAGTCTGGCTGCAAATTAATGGGGACCACAGGTCAACTTAGAAGTTCAGTGGCCTTTGCAGGGAAGTACAACTCTTGTCACCACTTTACTGCTACCACCTGGTACGATATGAAATAAAAGAAAGAGGAGCATTGAAAGTCATTTTCCTTCGAATTTCAAGGTTAAAAACAACATAGGAGACTCCACTAAAAACAGTTCCTTGGTCCTTTAAATGTGACTTATTGCAATTTTAATATTTTATGGTTACATTTTAACATGTATTTCATAAATTAAAGATTAACAGTCATGCCTAAACTAGAATATTTTATCCACTTACAAAAACACATTGACTAGCACTAATTAAATTTGCTTAATCAAGCTTAACAATGCTACATGCTGTTACTCATCACAAAGTAAGGAGGATACATATTTCCTAAAGTGCTGACGCTAGAATACCAGAGGGGTTTATTCTACTGGGGTATCCAAGGGTTCAGCCATCTGTTATTTACTTTAATTTTTAATAAAACGTTATTATTCATCTTTATTGCTAATCATTTGCCTTACAAACAGAACACATTTGAGATTCTTGTTATCATTTTAACCCGAATATAGGCAGAGACACAAAGAAAATGGT
>NC_022010.1:57561977-57569454 GCF_000317375.1 Microtus ochrogaster
ACTACTTAGACACATTGAAACACTGATCTCAACACAATGACTTTCCCTACACGCAAAACATAGGAAAATGTGAACACACTTAGCACCCTCAAGGACAAATCAGTGCTGTGTTGTTCTCTATCACATTTTGCTTTTGTTCATAGCTGACCCCATTTTGACCATTTTAACTCAGACCCTGCCGATATATAATAAATCATACCTGATAGAGCACGACGAAAACCTGTTGATGAGATTGTCTTCAAGCTACAATGAACACAGAAAAAAAATCCAGGGATTGAGAGAGGGTCAACTTCAGAATAGAGGTGAATGAAGTTCTGCTTACAGAAAAAAGAAATTGTCCATTAAATATACTTAGTGAGAAATTGCAGGGCAGTGTCTCCAAGGGGAACCTCTCATGACTTGAATCAAAGGCAAACGCTACAGAATGACATTTAAGATAGAATTCAGGAAGGGTCTTTCTGTTGTTGAAGAGGGTCTGATCACTAAAACCTACGCAGTGAGTGGATCAGGTCATGACAATGCCTAATGTTTGCTAACTGTTATTATAGACACGACCTTGCATTAGGCACCTGGTGATGAGTCACCTCACGTTCCAGTTGATCCTCTGCAGCAGCCACTTTCACACACATTTTTCAAAATGGGCCAGACTGAGAGAAGTAAGTGCTTTCTTTATTCAAGGTCATGTGAAATTGAGATTTATAGCTTTTCAGTCTGAAGCTGGGTTCTCATTCACTTTGGTATTCAAAGGGGCTACCAAGGAGAACAAGTCATCAACCAAAATGTTCTGTGCTAATTGAAGAGAAACAACAGCTTCTATGACATATGCTTCATGGTTGTTCTTCTGGAGAGTGAGTAAATAGATTCTGAATTAAGTATATTTAATATAATTAAGTAATATATTTAATACAATTAAGTAATATTAATTTATTACTAACATTTATTTCAGAAATTATGAATATTTGGAACTCTGGAAATTACCTGCTCTCTTTACTGATCTTTTTGTTAAGGCCAGAGTGATTGTGAGTTCTCAGTTTTAGGAATAGCATTTATTATGAATGGGGATGTGTTTTCCCAAATATTTGGGGCAAGAGGTTAATTATGTACAGTAAAGGTTGGTAATAGTTGGGATCTTTTCCCTCTTTGCTAGTGTTGAAGAAGAGCTGAATTTATTCTTATAATCTGGTGCAGCATTAGGTAGTAAGTAAGCTCTCCCAAGAGACACCCCATAAGAGCCATGGCAGAGATGCCCCAGTGCTACTAAGGAGACCCGCAGGAAATAGCCCGAGCCATTGCTGGAGATTCTTTTTAAGAACCATCTGGGCATTTCATAGACTGACCCATAGAAACTGAAGGTATGTCTGAGTATGGGTCACTCTCAACTGACTGAATGGTGTCTTATCTTATTCTACATAACCAGTAAAGCTGTAATGGCAGTATCTATTTAAGTTACTAACATTTGTAAAATATTTTTAATGAATCATATTTATATATGAGCATGTATGCTGTGTGTGTCCCAGTAAAACGAGTATAAGTCTGTGGACAAGCTCAGGTGTTGATCCTTGCTTTCCACTTTGTTTGAGACGGGTCTCTCTTCTGTTATTAGCTTCTGTGTATGCCGTTCAGGCACCCTGTTTCTAACTCTCATCTTTCCATAGAAAGACTGGGATTTCAGGAGTTTGTTATCACTCCCGATTAATGTGGAATCTAGGGATTTGAACCTGGTTCTCACACCTGCACAGCAAGTGCTTTACATGCCGTACTGCCTCCCTAACCCACGAACCATTTCTGTGAGAAGACGTTATATCCAGTACTGAGGGAAGTAGTGAGTGTAAAGTAGGAAGGGAAGAGATTGCCTTCTGAGATACTCCCTAAAGAGCCAGCATTTTGTGAGTATGAGATGTCAGAACCACACCACTCACCTTAGGAAGCTAATGATTAGCTAGGGTGGCAGGGTAGTTAAACCAAGCAACTTTAGCATAAACAATAAACAGTTGTCCCCACACCTTATTTAAGAAAACTTTCCAATTTTGTTTTGCTGTAGAATTTCACTGTTTTCGTAGATAGCTCTTATTCAGAGGGCTTGGAGCTTTTCCCAGGTTTTAGACAGTTTAATTTTTACTTTTGTCAGTGGGGCACTTTTAATTCAGGTTTTCTTCTCTTTTCCTTTAGTTTTCTAGCTTCCCAGAGCAGCTCACTCTCATCACAGTACTGTACACATACAGTGGCTGTAATACTCACTGTTTTCTTTGTGTGGCATTAACATACATCAAATGTTAATCTTCGCAGGAAAACATGCATATCCTAAACTCTGGTCTCCCCTTAAGGGGCTGAATCTAGAGGCTTCTAAAATCAGAGATGGTTCCACATCTCTTATCTTCCCCTACTGGAAATGCCTTTCATCCTTTGAGTTGCAGTACTGAAAGGAAGTTTGGGAAACACTTTTTATAGATCCACATCATATTATAGCTAAGGGCTGGGGTTTCCAGAAGCCAACCTGAATTGGAGCTCCTGTCTGACATTTCTTACCAGGGTTGGATTCTGGGAAAGTTTTTCTTTGTTTCAGACTTGGAACTAACAAGCAAGGACCCTGATTTCTCCTTGGAGTGGTGTGCACATTCAATAGGATTATATATCTAGTAAAGAGGTAATTATTTATGAGTATTATGACATTTATATGACAGCCAGTAAGTAAACATGTACAAGTAATGTGGGAGAATCATCTGAGATTTCTTTAGAGTTCTATCAGGTACATCTAGACTATGGTACTAATCCTCCTTTTTTATTTTCCTAGTAATTCCCATGTTAATTGATGTTGCTATGCAGGCCAGACATATTAATTTTCTCCTGTGTTTGTTTACATGGTTCACTGGACATTAATAGTAAGGAAAATGCTTCTTGGTTTTCCATGCATAGCAAATACAGACCAAACCCACTGAAGAGGAGAAGGAAAAAAATTTAATGTCTGCTCTTTAAAGCGATAGCTGCTAGAATGGAAAAGGCTTGTCCTTGTTAACTATGCGCACTCAAAGCCATAAATACATGGAAAAATGCAGACTTTTTAAAAACAGAACCTCAACTTTGAGTTCTTAAAAAAAAAAAAAAGATGGCATCATTGCCCAGAGAAGCATTTCCAGAAGGCAGTATTTATAGAAGCGATAAGTCAGCTAGCCCAGCTGTTATTATCACCATGGCTTCTGAGTATTAACTTTCCAGAGCATCCACAAGTGAGGAGAATTATAATTGTATAAATAAAATTAACTGTGTATTTTAAATGTGTATATGCTTAAGTATATTCGAGCCCTTAATAGTTGTTTTGCCTGGAGACGTAACGCAGTGGTTGAATGTTGCCCTGGTATTCACATGCTCACGAGGCAGTGAGCTTAGTGCTCAGCACTAAAATCGAATCAACAAAAGCCAGCACTAAGCAACCATGATGACTTGAGGTGATATTGATGGAGATGCTTGGAAAAGATTATAATTCAAAACTCCAGCATCCACTAAACTTGATGTGGGAACAAAGGTTCATACGGCATTTCACCAGGGAACACTTTCTACCCAAGATGTTTATCACTTTTTAGGTTGCTATATAAGGTAGGTTAGAAGTCACTGTACAAGATAAGGCTTCTTGATCTTGGATAAGGATCATGCTCTGGAAACCTCCAATCCAGTATTTTTTAAGAACATTTTTTTTTCATTTATTTTACATACCAAACACAGTTTTCCTTACAGCTTCTCCTCCCATTCCCTTCCTCCATACCCGTTCACTCCTCCTCCATCTCCATCCAGAAAGGAGCAGGCCTCCCATGGGCCGGAACAAAGCATGACACATCTAGTTGAGGCACGACCAAGCTCCTCCCTTGCATTAATCTGCATTGGTGGTATAGTGGTCAACCAAACTGTCTTCCAACCTAGTTTTCACCTCCATTTAGACCTTGGCTTGTGTGTCTGCACAATTATTAAACATTTTTGTTACCTTTTCAAATTAGCATACCAAATGGTGTACTTCACTATGAAAGTTTCATATATCCGATGTCTCTCTTGGTCCTCCTTACCTTCCATCCCGTTCCTGACCTTCCCTGCGCTTCTTTACGTCCTCCAATGACCAAATGTATTCTACTCTCTTTCTTCCTGAGATTCATATAGCTTCTCAAGGTCAGCTGCAAGTTTCAATGTTTCAGGAAATATATAAAAGTCTGGTCTGTTTTGAATTGAGGAAAATAGATATAATTTCATTTTTTGGCATATGTATATCTCATTTTCCAGGAACCATTTATTGAAGATGCTCTTTTTTTTCTAAAATATATTGCTGATAACCTTTCTCAAAATATTGTATCTTTACAGCTGTGTTCTCTGTTCTGGGGCCTCTTTTTTGTTCCCTTATTCTGCTTGTCTGTTTTTGTGGCTAGTATTATTGTATCTTATGGACATTTGTATCATATTGTATCAATATGGACCTTTGGTATAATTTGAGGTCAGTCTTTTGATACCATCAGCATTTTTTCTTTTTCTTAGTGTTCCTTTGGCAGCTCAGTCTTTTGTAACCCCAAGTGAATATATTTTTCGAGTTCTGTGAACACTGTCATTTGAGTTTTGATCCGGATTGTGTTGAGTTTGTAGACTGCTCTCAGAAACGTAGCCATTGGTACACTATGCATTCTGCTAATGCATGAGTAGAGATGTTATTTTCTCTCAGTGTCATCTTCAAGTTCTAGTTTCAGCAGTTTAGCACCTTCATTGTAGAGGTCTCTTACCTCCTTTGCTAGGCTTAGTTTTGTCGTGTTTTAAAAACTATTTTGAATGCTTCCTCTTAATTTTTTTTCTCAGTTTATTTTTGATAGGTATACAATTTATTTTTTTAGGTTGATTTTTATATACTACTACCTGCTACAAAGTAATTATCATGTCTTAGACTTTTCTGCTGGAATATTTAATTGTTCAAGTAGAGAATCATGTCATAGGAATATGGCAAAGCTTACGTTTCTTTTTTTCTTGTTAGTATCCATTATATTTCTCTCTCTTGTCTGATTGCTCTAGATAAGACCTAGAGCACTATGCTTATTAAAAATGGCAAAATACTTTCCCATCATTCACCTAAGTATAACCCTGACTTACTCAGTCAAAATGAGGAGTCAAGAATCTAATTGGTGATTGGATGATAGAAAAGCCTAAAATATAAAGTAAAAGCCATCATCTGGGGCCTGTGTACTCCATCCCTGTCTTGGATCTCATCTACAGGTTTCTACACTGTCATCTAACCATTCTGTGTTCTTGACTTGTCTTTAAAATGGTTCTTACAGAGATGTGCTGATTTACAGAAGGTAAAAAATCGATTGCCAAAGAGAGTCAAGCCAACTATGAAAAACTCGGTACTTTGACGCTGCTGCTCCCAGATGTAGCTGAATCCTGACTAGAACCTCAATCTTCATTGAGAATGTGGCCTCCTCAGCTGACACTTCCACAGAAAAGCAAGGAATATAAAAGCACTGTACTTGACTGGCCCTTTAGCATCTGACAATGTGTCCAGAGGAACCCCTACAGATTAACTCTGTAGTACCCAGGACAAAAACTTATTTGAAGAGTTTCCCTCTTGACTTCCTGCTCTTCCCACTTAACTAGCCCTCTGAAGTTACCTTGCTTGTCTGCTTACACGTTTCAGCTCTTCACCTGCCTTTTTTTTTTTTTTTGACAGTATGGTACAATTAAACTAATTGGCCTTCAGACAACTATAATCAGTTTCAATCTATCCACCAGAAGTGCTAAATAGAAGCAACCTGCACCTCTATTGGCGGAGGCTGCTTGTTCATTTCCTGGCTGCCCAGTCACACAGAAATCTGTTTTAATTGCAATACTGTTTGACAGATAGCTTACATGTATTTCTGGCTAACTCGTATATCTTAAATTAACCCATTTCTATTAATCTGTGTATTGCCATGTGGCTGTGGCTTACTGACAAGGTTCCGCTGCATCTGTTTCATGAGTACAGCTACATGGCTTCTCTCTGAATCTGCCTACTTTCTCTATATATCTTTTCCAGACTGGTTGTATTCTGTTAAGCCATTGATCAAAAGCAGCCTCTTTAGTAACCAATAGCAATAAAAACATATTCATAGCATACAGAGGGGACTCCCACATCACACCTCACCTTACATTACTAAAACTAAAAATTTACAATAGGAAAGACCACACTCCATACTCCTTGATCACAAACACTTTCAGAAAATCAGCTTGCTAATTTCCAACACCTGAAACATTTATCTGATTTCACAGGGCTATGGCAGGTTAAAACAGAGTACATTCTTTTCTATGGTAGCTAAGAAATGAGTCTGTTACCAGGATTCAACATAGAAGTTCAGCTTGACAAAATACAATGAAACAACACCAGAAGTTCACTACTGAACTTTATTTGCCAGTGATTCCAACAAATTTACAGACCTGCTCTTCAAGTAGGAGGGTGGTTATACTGTTTTACATCACCGATTGCGTGGGGGTCTAGGACAAACATGACTTGAACAGAAATTGTTTCGTGTTTCCTAGAGTATGACAATAATTAACATATCCATTTAAGTAAAATATAGTTTTCTTGAGACCTTGTTTATATATATATATATATATATATATATATATATATATATATATATGTAATTGGTAGTGGGAAGGCTTAAGAAGGAAAGGGTTGGAGAGATAGAGAAAATGGGAAGCAGATATGAGGGTAAGAGGGTATTAAAAAGCCATATGGTCAACCCACTAGGTGCCAGACCCTTAAATAAAACTGACTCCCCCTTTCGTACCAATTATGAATTGACAGTTCTGAGCTAGGGTGGGATATCATGCCTACCCGCTCTATTTTGGGATTTTGTCTGGCTTGAGGCTATGTGCAAAAGTGCCCTTCTGAGTCCAGAAAAAAGATTGTTTCCTTGTAGTAATAGACTGCCTTTGGGTGTTACAATTTTCCTCCCTTAGTCCATCATTTGGGTAAGTGGAGAGGGAGTGATGGATCTAGGAGAAGTTAGGTGAGAAAATTAATACAATTACTAAACATTTTTACAATTAAAAATGATAAAAATAGAAGAGAGAAAAAGAAAGAAAAAGCCCTATATAAACCTACAATCTTGTTAACAAATGTAAAAGTTGGAAGGGAAGTGCCCTACACGGCTGGGAAAAGGTCTCCTTGAAGTGATGGATTATTGAACAAAATGTCAGTCACAGGAGTAGGACTGTTCATGATTTGTTGATAGAAAGCCCCTGTGGACTCAAGAAACATCACAGGCTCTTGTCCCTGCTCTTGGTTGCCCATCAGAACTAGGTGATAACACTTGATTGCTGAAGATACCACATTCATATTCACATGATACAAAGCCATGAAGATGGAGTTGTGTTGGATGTCTCCTTGAAGGCGGATCGAATTAATACAGGCCAATTGGTATAAGATGATACCACTTTAATATAAATAGCACACTCACGCAACTGAAGTTCCCGC
>NC_022010.1:57571164-57572094 GCF_000317375.1 Microtus ochrogaster
TATATATCTCCCTCTTGGTTATTTTTAGAATTTGATTACCAAAAAAGAAACAATGTCAGCTGTTGTCAGTAAACTTTAAGGACAAAGGTTAAGCTACCAGTCTCTAATCTTATCTTAGATGTTGGTTGTTTTCTATTGCCTAGAATCCATTCCTCCTCATTATAAAAAATTCCTGATGTTTCTTGGAAACATCTCTTTCAGTTTGCAATACCCGTAGTTTGGATAACACTATTGAATCTTGTGCTGGTCATGTTACTCCAGCCTCATCTATCAGCAAAGTCAATTTTGATTCTAGTCGCTGGTTCAGGATGGCTGCATGATTCAAGTTTCTCCAGTGATAAACAACCCGAAGTTTTACTCAGTTATGGAGAAGTTCCCTATACTCAGGCATTTTAGCTTATAGGAGAAAAGCTGAAACAAGTAGGCCCTGAAGGATCCAGGCAGAAATGAAAACAGTGCAGAAAGAAATAGTCAAAAGAGGGAGAGACTTGATTTCTGATGACAAGGTTTATACCTTTGGATCCAGCTGTGGCTGATGCTAGCAATATATCATCTGCACATTGCATTTATGTTAAGGAATAGATAACCTTTTTGTTTAAGATATGTTGAGTTGGTTTTCTATTTCCAGAAAGCGAGTCTTGACTAATAACAGTATCTACCAACAATGAAACTTGACATATTTCAAATTAAGCGTCATAGCCACACTGAAATTATTTTCTAAAAGAAAAACAGAAGCTAAGAATAAGATACTACAAACCCATAAAAATTACTGGTAGAAAATTCAACCAAAGAAAATCCGTGTAATTGTCAAAATAGATAAGGTACATTATTTGTGAATGAACATGGAAAAATGTCCATAGAAATTTGTAGAATGGAGTCATCTATCTATCTATCTATCTATCTATCTATCTATCTATCTATCTATCTATC
>NC_022010.1:57572194-57592067 GCF_000317375.1 Microtus ochrogaster
ATCTATCTATCTATCTATCTATCTATCTATCTATCTATCTATCTATCTATCTATCTTTCAATTGAAAATAGATTCTTCTCTTATATCATACATTCCAACTACAGTTTCCCCTACTCCTTCTCCTCCTAGCACCCCTCTCCCTCAAATCCACTCCTCTTCCTTTTCAGAAAAGAACAGTTCTCCAAAAGATGATAATCAAACAGGGCAAAACAAGATACAGTAAGACAATATGAAATTCCTCATATTGAGACTAAAAAAAGCAACCCAACAGGAGGAAAAGAGTCACAAGAGTATCCAAAAGAGTCAGAGACACCTGCACTCACTGTTGGAAGTACCACAAAAACACCAAGCTAACAGACATAACATAAACACAGAGGACCTGGTACGAATACATGCAAGCTCCATGATGGCCATATCAGTCTCTGTGTTTACCTTTGAAAATGCATAGAAAAGTCCATTACTGCTTTTTTTTTTTTAAAAAAACAAGGTAGATTACAGGATACACAACTGTTGTATTTGACTATATTAAACTACAATGTTACTTTTAAATTTTGTTTAAAAATAATAAAATGTAAAACGTTGAAATGTGAATAGAAAGCGTAAAAACCATTTTTTGTCTTTATTTTAAAAAATATTTCTCCTTTTCCCATTACTATAATGCTTGCTATAGGTTTACCTTCTATAGCCTTTATGATTTGATGTCTATTTCTTCTATTTATTCCCAGTTTTGTCAGGACATTTATCATAATGTTGTTGAGCTTTGCCAAATGCCTCATGTCGACTGAGATGTTATAATTTCTGTCCTTTAAAATTTGTTTATATGTTGTATTAGAGTTATGTTGCCTTTCTTTTTAATGTTTGTTTCATGAAATCAAGGATCTTAACTCTTGCCACAAAACTATTTATAATTGTTGTAATTTCTTGATTATTCCTTTTTAAAATTAAAAATAGATTCTTTTTACATCCAGCACATCCTAACCACAGTTTCCCTTCCCTCCACTTCTCTCAACTTTTCTCCAACCTCCCTTCTTCCCCAAATCCACTCCTATTCCATTTCCCTTTAAAAACAGTAGACTTCCAATAAACAAAAACCAAACATGACAAAACAAGATACAATAAGCAAAACTGATCTATATTTCTTTTGGTCAGTTTTAATTTGAAGTCTACTTTATCAAATACAAGAGTAATAATTCCAGTTTGTTTTTATCTTCCATTGCTTAATAGGTTGATTTTTTTTTACCCTTTTGCTCAAAGTTTATGACTTTCATTGCGAATGAGGTGTGGTTTTTGGCAGCAAAAGATAGTTTGACACTGCTTATAATAAACCATTCTGCTCCTTTAAATAACATATTGAGAGTTTTGCCTTAAAAGTTACTGAAAGGAGTCTGCTTATGTTTATGTTTTTGGTGGTGGTTGTTTTGGCTGGGTGAGTTGTTGATACTTTTTCCCCTCTTAGTATTGGGGTTTTGCTGATTTCTCTGTTGGGTATGCTATGCTATTCCCTGGCTCCTGTTTGTGCTTTTATTCCTCTCATGATGTGTATTCTTTCCTGTGCACTTGTGGATGAGATTTTCTTCTTCCTTTGTATACAGGATTTCTCTTAAATATTTTCTGTATTATTGCCTTGGTTCCTCCTTGTTTTGAAACATTCATGTTTCTTTATTAGTTTTAAGACATAATTGTGTATAGCAATCTTGGTTAGCCTCTGTTAACTTTCAGGGCTGGAAATACATCATTCCCTGTCTTCCTAGGTAAGAGAGAAATATGATGCTATTCTGTTAGGTAGCTATGCAGGGATTAGTCTCATTGGATTCTGCAGTATACTCCAAGTTCAGAGCAAGTCAGATGTATTTATTATCATTATTTTATCACCACTAAAGATGTAGCATTGTTTTAGAATTAGGAGGAAGAGCAAGAGGAAATTTGGGAATAGAAACAGAGCCCTTTAACACCAAGCCAAATTTATCATCACAAAATATGTTACCTAAGAACTTTGAGAGTCTAACATAGCACCTACTACTACTTTTTATAGATAATTCTAGTAAGACATATAATCAGGTTGCACACAAGCCTCAGAAAACAACTAAAGATTAATGAGCATCATCATTCCAAGTGTTTCTTTAACTGATTCAAAGCCTTCAAAATTTGGTTAACTCTATGCATCTGACTCCTCTTTCTTATCTTATCAATGCCATGTTAGTAATACCTGTGTTACGGAATGTTAACAATGACAGCCCACAAGCCATTTTGCAAAACTTAAGTAAAATATAAAGGCAATCGTTACTCGTATTAGGTTTACATGGAAGAGTGATGTGTTTTAGAAAGGTTAGAAATGTGTCTAAGCATATTTGTTCTAACCATCTTTAAAAACCTCTTAGGTTCTGCAAGTGTTTTGAGTGTATGGAGACACTAGAAAGTGGAGGAGCTAGCCCTCCATGAATTCTTTTGTTTTCTGCTGTGGGACAATGGTTTTACCCTGTGAAAAATTGTTTCTTATACTTGTTTAATAAAATGCTGATTGGCTCATAGCCAGGCAGGAAATATACATGGGTGACCAGGCAAGAAGTAGAGGCCGGGCAATGAGAACAGGAGACTTCTGGAAAGAGGAAAGAGGTAGCCTTCAGCCATCACCCAGATGCAGAGGAAGCAAGATGTGACTGCCTCACTGAAAAAGGTACCAAGCCACGTGACTAACACAGATAAGAATTATGGGCTAATATAAGTTATAAGAGTTAATAAGATGCCTGAGCTAATAGGCCAACCAGTTTATAATTAATGTAGGCCTCTGTGTGTTTCTTTAGAACTGAGTGACTGCTGGACTGGGCAGTACAGAAATCCTGACCAACAAAAAGCCACATAGCTAACACAGACAAGAATAATGGGTTAATGTATGATGCAAGGATTAATTAATAAGATGCCTGAGGTACCAAGCCAATCAGTTTATAATTAATACAGACCTCTGTGTGTTTCTTTGGGACTAAATGGCTGTGGGATCAGAAATCTCTGTCAACAGAAACTTCATCAACACTTTTAATAATTTTGGAGTTCAGGCTTTTGCCCTTCTTTCACCCCTAGGCTCAGCAACTCAGCCAAATTTGCAAATTATCTAGAGATTTGACTGGTCAAAACTGGAAATCCATGACAGCCACTTAGTCGGCATAGGGCTGGTATTGTGCTCCTGCTGACCATAGCAAGTTTCCTTATGGGATTCTGATGCTAATGCATGCCCCACACACATAGAAGAAAACAGGAGGCTGGGAGGAAATCTGCTTGTGGTGCAGAAAAGAGCAGGAGAGATTAAGAGGCCAACTGCACTGTACTCTCCTTATCTCAAGGTTAGTCAAGAATGCCTCTGTCTGACAGGCAGGATCAGAGAAGGCACCATGTCTGTCTTTTGATCTCTGAGAACAAAAAACAATGTCCTGGTTTATTTCTACAGCTTGTAAATGATAGGGAGATAAATCTCTCTTTGTGTTGGGGCATAGAATCTGGAATTGCAGATGTTTTTCTAATGCTTTTTTTCCAATATGGAAGACATCCTGATTCTCTTGGTTTTGATTGAAATTGTCATAAAAGATAATGTATGTGAAATATGGACAGTGGACACTTATTGATGTATGTTTATTGAATTGGAGTGCATTTTACTTAATGAATAATTGATTTCTAAGAAATATTTCGGAACTATACCTTTAAAATCAAGGAAGGTGAATAAAGACTTATTCATGCAAGGCAAGCTCCCTGCTTTCCTCCAAATATGACCACAATTGCCAGATACAAATCTGTAAAACAATGAGAGGGCACCTTCTTTTTCCACCGTGCTGTGCCTGCCCTGGTGATTTTGGCTGATGCTATTCTTACACAGTGAAATAAGGACTGGTTTGAAAATGCTCCATCACCCACAGGCAGGACTGAAGACAATGGGACAATGTGAATAAAAAGTCAGATCTCTTCAAAAAATAATGAGTAAAAACTTTCCACACACAGATAAAAGAAAATCCAAATTGATTGGTTGAAAAAGTCAATACTGTATTTATCAAGTCTTCCATTTATTATGTTGTTTGTTAATTAATTTAATTTTCTCCTTATAAGGTATTTATTATTTGGGCCTTCAATTATAATGTCAATTTATACTAGAGATAAAGAGAAGAAAAAGAAATGAATGGTGCTTACTTACCCAAGAAACTCACCCTGGTGGAAGAGATAGACATATTAACTAGTAATGGTATATATGGGATCTATACAGGTAGCTAAAAGGTACAGGGCAGAACTGGATTCTTGCTCCCACCTCTGGTATAAACATAGATGAGACCAAGAAAAATGACAGAGGTTATGATGTGAGTGATGGTTCAAGGATATGCAGAAATATTCACTGAGAGACGTAATTACGTGCATCCTGTAACCCCGTGGTTTTGTTTCAACATAATCAGCACAGATATTCTAAGAAGGTAATAAATACCCTAAGAAGGTTTATATATGGGTATGATGTAGAAGAGCAGAAAATTTCAGCAGTAGAGCCCTTACTAAATAAATTTTGGTACAGTATTAATTTAACTGTTAACATTATGCTACTGAAGATATGAGGAAGTCTTTATTGTGTGATGTGAAGCAAAGTTAATTGCAAGCCTGTGCATTTATTTCGATTCCAAGTGTGTATGTTTGTATTCGTGTTTCAACAAATACATAATGAGAAATGCTGCTTATCTTTGTATGATGGATAATTCCCACTGTAATTTGTCTTCTTTCCTAATTTTTTTTGGATGAATCACTTTGCTAATCAGAACAAATTACAGAGAAACAAAAGTTTTGCTAATACTTTCAGCTCCCAGGGAGTGCTGCTGTTTGCCTGGCATTTGAATTCTCCCCTTGCATTCTGCTATAATCACATGAACTAAAGCTATGTAATAAAATTCCCACATAATGGGCCTCTATTTCAGCTATCAGATAAGATTTCTCTTATGATCTGGCTGTATTCATATTATAGGTGACTTAATAAATGGCAAAAATTATGAATCTTCCTACACAGTACACCAAGTTCTGTTTACTTCTTGCTAGTAACATTTTCACCTCAGTCACAGAAGAAGTGTGTCTGTCTAAACACCTTTGGGACACCATCAATGGTCATTTTCAAACATGTCTCCCTGGGTAAGCTTCTTTGTTGTCTCCTAAGATAACTCCATTTTTGAACCCCTTTTGCCCTATACAGCAGGGAAAGGGATCTGAAAATAGGCTTATATTAAGGATCTTGAGATGGGAGATTTTCTTGTATTTTCTTGCTGCGTCCCCAGTGTTATCACAGAAGTAGATAAAAGAGAAGCAAGAGGGAGGGTTGGATGAGAAAACAGAGAATGGGATGCAATGGTAACAGAGAGACATTTGAAGGGTACCGGGCTGCTAGCTTTGAAGATGGAGGATGGGGGCAGTGAGTCAAGAACTACAATTCTAGGAAACAGAAACAGGAAGAAGGACATCTCATCCCCCCAGTCCCAGAGGTGCACTGCCTACTAGACATTTTACTGAAGTCACATTTCATACTTCTGGCCTCAAGGATGCTGGAAGAATAACTTTTTTGGTGCCTCATTTTATGGTAACTTGTACCATATTTGGTTGATATCCCTCAGAGCCCTGCTCTTTTCTGGGGGACAATGGGGCCAGGAGTGGATCTGGGGGAGAGGAGAGGTGAGATAAGGGTTGGGAGTAGTGGAGGGATGTAAACAGAGACTGTGCTTTTGCTTCCCGAACACACAAACCCAAATAATCACACAAAACTATATTAATTCCAACACTGTTGGCCAACAGCTCAGGCATTTGCCTAGCTAGCTCTTATGTCTTAAATTAACCCATTTTCTATTATTCTGTGTGTTGCTATGAGGCTGCAGCTTGCCACTAAGTTTCCAGTGTCCTTCTCCCTTGTCAGTTACATGGCTTCTGCCTGACTCTACTTTCTTTCTCCCTGCATTCAGTTTAGTTTTTCCATCTACCTATATTCTGCCCTGTCATAGGCCAAATTAGCTTCTTTATTAACCAATGGTAATAAAACATATTCACAGCATACAAAGGGGAAATCCCACATCTGAAGGAGGGGAAGCTGTGGCCAAGATGTACTGTATGAGAGAAGAATAAATAAATATTTATTTGTTTGTTTGTTCAGTTGGTTGGTTTTGGTTTTTCTTTTTTTTTAATTTTATTTATTTATTAAGGATTTCTGCCTCCTCCCCGCCACCGCCTCCCATTTCCCTCCCCCTCCCCCGATCAAGTCCCTCTCCCTCATCAGCTTGAAGAGCAATCAGGGTTCCCTGACCTGTGGGAAGTCCAAGGACCGCCCACCTCCATCCAGGTTTAGTAAGTTGAGCATCCAAACTGCCTAGGCTCCTCCCAAGCCAGTATGTGCAGTAGGATCAAAAACCCATTGCTATGGTTTTGGTTTTTCGAGACAGGGTTTCTCTATATAAATGCCTGTAACTCACTTTATAGACCAGACTAGAATAAACAATTTTTAAAGTATGTAACTCACTTTATAGACCAGACTAGAATAAACAATTTTTAAAGTATGTAACAATGAGAAAAAAGAACAACTAACTTCTTGTTCCTCTTTTGCCTCAGAAGACTCATTTGGACTTTAAGCTTCATGATTCCTAGAAACTTTGGTATAAGGCATTGTTGACAACACAGAGTAGAATAAATATCTTGAAGGGATTACACCACATAATCACCCTGACTTTCTCAGGTGCAATAGTTTTATTTGAGACAGGTTCTCCTGTAGCCTGGGCTGGGCTCAGACTCGCTATGTAGTCAAGGCTGGCTTTGACTTCCATCTTGCCTCTATCTCAGAAGTGCTAAGTTTATAAACATGTGTTCAGGCACATGGCTTAATGGCTGCTTTACACATAGTCTTCTTAGAATCCTATGCTTTGTTGATTGCTTCTGCTCACCTATAATTCCTATCTCATTATTTTTGCTTCTTCTCAAAAGATTATTTTTAAATAATGTTTTTTTTTCTTTGAAAATCTTGTCAATTTCATTATGTAATATAAAGTAACAGCAAGGCTGGAAGCTTGAGCAGCACAAGTACTGGCCTTACAGTTGGGGAAGGTTGGAACTTTGAAGTTTTATGCATTTCTATCATGGTATATAAGTGAGTCTGTTTGCTTTGTCTTTAATTTCTTGCTCTTTGGCTATGCAGATATCCTTCGAAGAGTTGTCTGTGTGTCCTGGGTCTCTGTTTCCTCATCTCCATTTCCGTTACAAAGTCTGAAATACAAAACAATTCTACTTTCTTTCTCTATGATGTTGGGATTGGTTGCTACTGATCAGCAGAGCACGACCTTCCTAAAATCAATACGATTGCCCACAACCTGCTTCCTCCGAGGGAAAAATTTCCTTGAGAAATTATGATTGTGACATTTATTTTCTATGGAAGAACAGCAGCTTGATCTCTAAGGAGAATCTACAGCAGAGAGCTTGGTGCTTTCTGTGTGATCCAGCCCTAGGTAGTTGTGAACAGTGCAGAGAGAGTGCAGTCTGACAATGTCATCCATGTCCCCGAGCCTTTGCTTCCTTCCTAAATCTGTGCAATATCAGAGGTCAGTGTGACCATCTTCTCAGCCTGTGGCATCTTGTACTGTCTTTTCTTTCCCAGTGGTGCTTCTACATTCTTTCCTGAGTTTCAACAACTGAAGCAAATAAACACCAAACCTAGTGTATTTTCTTTATGAATTTTTTGAGAATATTGTGCCCCTATAAAAAAGAAACCACAGATACATGTGTACGGGGTTATGAGGAAGTTTCATCCTACACAACAATCCTAATCAATTATGGTTGGTTGGCTCTCCCACTGGGAAGATGGGTGCCTTGCATGCTTACAGAGTGCCGGGATGGATTTCTTCTTCTATGCCAGAGCCACACAAGTATGGAAGGCTGGCACTGACAGGCACATATGTTGGCCATCGCCTGGCTAGTTGTTTGTTTATTTCGCATTTGTTGTTGTTTAACACTTTTTTCTTTAGGCTTTTAGATCCGTTCTAACCTTGTAATTCATGCAATTTTGTATCAAATTTCCAAAGCAAATTGTTTTGTGAATTATTTTAGGGAAACAGAATCAACATCCTAAATCTCTGGGTTACAAGAGTAACAGAGGAAATAGTCTTTCCACAAAAAAATAATACTAAGAAGCTTAATAAGAATACACACATACACATATGAACACACATACATACATTACACAAATGTATATGTGTATATATACCAGGCATTTATCAGGCATATGAAGATATTCATAATATCTGGAGCTTGGGAAATGCTTTAGTCATTAAAGTCTTACACTGGACAGGCATAAAGACCATAGTTTAGTCCTGAGGACACGTGCAGAAACTGGGCACAGCAGCATGTGCTTATAATTGTAGTAATGGGAATATGGAGACATGGTGCCAGCGGACAAGCTTGTGGGCATTTTCTTAAGGATTGATGTGGAAGGGCTCAGGTCACTGTGGGCAGTATCACCCAAGAAGCTGGGGCTCCTAGGTACTATAAGAAAGGCTTAGCAAGTCTGGGAGAAAAAGCCAGTTAGTATCAATCCTCAGTTACCTCTGCATCAATTTTGACTCCAGGTTCTTGCCTTGTTTGAGTTCCTGCTCTGACTTTCCTCAGTGTTGGACTAAAAATTAATAGTGTAAGATTCCTCCCCCATGTTGCTTATTATGGTCATGGTATTTCATCATAGCAATAGAAGCCCTAGCTAAGATAGAAAAAGGGATTCCTCTATCCTGCATAAAGGCTAACATGTCCACTTACTCAAATGATACCTTCTTGTTCTCTTTTCTTATGCCCCCCTATTTAACATGTCCATACTAAGATATTTCATTTTCTCTTCAACATTATTTCTCTTCAACATAGATAATATTCTATCAAATATCCACCAAGACAAAGAGACACTTTATTTTTGGCTATGAAACACAGATCTATTAAGTACATGGGGCTGTGTAAGGCTCCTGGAAGCTAATAATGGATTCAGCATGAACCTTTTACATTAAATCGTTCCCCCTTCACTTCTCTCTGGCAGTCTTTTGCAGCCTTTCTCATCCCTTCCCACTTGTATTACTTGATAAGACCCATGTCAGTGGGATAGATTTAAATTCTTTGTGGAAGTAAGCCTTTAGCCAAGCCTTCAGTTTTGGTATTTCCATCAGTTGCTGTCTGACTTTGCCCCTAGAGACAAACCATAGAATGTGTTGCCCTACACAGTGATGACAACTTTTCCTTGAAAGTGTGTAGTCAGAGCTAATTAATGCTCTGATGGCTAGGGGCACTGCTTCTCTCACAGCAATTATGCTGAACTTGGTCACTGTGGTTTCTGCTTGAAGCCAGGAGGCTCTTTTTTAAAAAAAAAAAAAAGCAGCAAAAATGTGATTCATTAAAACATTTGAAACCAGAAATTTAATAATAAAAAAGTTTTAACATCTTATTAAACTTTGATGCTATTCCCTTGGGCTTAGGGATTTTTCTACTCTAAATCTCTGCCCAAGAGCTTCTGAAATATACTTCATGCAGCTGGGGATTGTTGTTGACGGGACATGGGGAGATGCTTGTTTTGGGAAAGTTGATCTTCTATAGGGTTTTTTTTCCTTCCGTGTCCGAATTAAATGTGTGAGAAACAGATCATTTAATGGGTTTTGAACTGCTGAAAACCTCTGAAGCCTGGCCAAATAAGTCCTGGCTGTAGGAACCACAAAACCTTTCCCTAGTCCATCAGCAACAGACAGAGATGCATAAAGCGGCATATCTAACCTCCAAGGGTTAGCATCCTTACAGTCCCTATCACTTATTAAGCATCACTGCGAGACTCTCCAGATTGGCTCCTGTAACCTTTGCTGGTGTGAACTAGGAATTTGTCCAGTTCATCATTACTGCTTCAGAATGAAGCTGGCTTTCAGCTTCATTGGCTCTCTTGGTGAATAATAAAGATCAGAGTAGTGATTTAATCAATTGGGTTCCTGTAGCCCAAAGTCCTACTTTGCTTTTCTGTAATTTTTGAATGAAGCCTCTGAGGTTTGCTCCTTTCTCTGAAATGCTTTCACAGTTGTGTATGTTTTCAGCAGAAGGTGTACACATCTCCTACTGTAAAGCAAAGTGACCTTCAACAACATGTGATACGAATTTCAGGTTAACGTGCCAGTTCTGGAAACTATTAGTTTTTGCTAACAGCTTTTCCACAGTCTTCATAATTGAAGAAATGTGCAAGGCTTTGTAATTCTACCTGACCCAAGTCCATGGCTTCAGGAAGGTTTCAGCCTAACTATGCGTTGTATTCCAGAAGCACTTTTCAGGATCTGCCACCCCTAAGGGTGACTTCTAACAGCACTACAGGGGAATGGGTAAACACCAAAGGAATTACATTTATCTTTGAGATCTTTGGACTTCCCACCCAAGACCATGTCTTCCTGTCTTATCTCCACATCCCTATCCCTTCATGGTATGTGGTCTTCATAAAATGAGAGCCTCCTGTTGTCTGTTCTCTTAGGCCTACACTTTCTCTTCTTCCTGTCACTGAGGTTCCAAGTTTTAAATGATAGTGTGTATTAGGATTAAAGAAACTCAGGATGAAGATTACATCTGGAGAAGATGGATGTGCCCAGAGAGGTAGAATATAGGAAAAAAATATAAATTTGAAAATAATAAAAAGGTGAAAAATGTGTCTTCATAAGATAAATATGGAAAATACACAATCAAAATATGTATGTCATAAGTAGAGATGAGAAAAACGTGGATTAAAATCATGAGGGTGTATTATCACCTGCCTGTCCAAATAGCTAAAATGAAATACATAATAATATCTGTTTTAGTTTCTTTTTTGTTGTCATGACTTTATACGAGAAGTATTCCATCTGGAGCTTACAGTTTCAGAGTTAGAATCCATGATCATCTCGGGCTTTGGGGGGAACATTGCAACAGGTAAAAAGGTGGGCAGTCATGGCACTGGAGAAGTAACAGAGCGCTAACATCTGATCCACACATATGAGACCTAGAGAAAGAACTAATTTGAATAGTGTGGGCTTTTTATGCTCAACACCCATCCCCTTCAAGCAATTTGCAGGATACCCATGGATATCTGATTAACTAATTAACTTTAGTAGCATAATTAAAAACCCAGCATGTATTTCCAGTGGGAAAAGTAGCTCCAATGTAAAAAGACTTTGCTCAGGTATTCCTTATTCATGTCCCGAGTTATAGCTCCAACCTAAAATTCCTTTTGGGTTCCCAGAATAGAGAGCGATTTTTGATTCTTTCTTCCTTTCTTCCTTTCTTTCTTTCTTCCTTCCTTTCTTTCTTTCTTTCTTTCTTTCTTTCTTTCTTTCCTTTTTCTTTATTTTTTCTATTTTCTTTCTTTCTTTTCTTTCCCTTTTTAGGTTATAATTTAACCTAAAATTATATTTATAAAATTATAATTGCAACGTTTCTCCCTTCCTTTTGCTCCTTCCAAACCCTCCCATACACTCCTCCCCATGTTCCTTTAAATTTATGGTCTCTTCTTTTGTTTCTTTCTTTGTTTCTTCCAGTTTTCTGGTTATAGCTTTACTTTCTCCCTTTTTTAAAAAAAAATCAAGAATCATTGGTTTTCTTTTTCCAATATATTACTTGAATATTTTTGCTAAGCTAATTGTAAATGCTTTCTCATAAATCTTTTCTTACTATGAAAGTTTGCTTTGGTGTTATGGTAGCTAATATAAGTAAAGAGCTATTCTTAATATTTAATATTATTTAGAAAGGATGAATTGGGTCAATAATTCCTTGTGATTCCTTTATGTTTGTTTGTAGCCCTGAGTTACCAAGGTTTTATGAATAAATACATAAATTTTAAGCACATTGTTTTAAAAGAGTGGGTGTGAGCTTTGTTGACTTAACCATCAACTTAAGATCATGAACTGGATGTCACAGGAAAATGGCTTCTGTGGAATTTTCAACTCTGTGCTTTAGTTTTATTATACACAAATTTTCCAGTGTAGTAATTTAAGTTTTCATTTTAATCACTGATAAATTACAAGAAATATTTCTTCAACCATAAAGGTATGTGAAGAAAAATAATCTACTTTAAGGTGACCCTACAAATCTCGGGAAAAAGGCTCCCCAGCCAAGTGTGGTACCATTTGGTGGTATTAGAGTTTTCCAGATCCTGAGCTAACTTAGTGTTGAGACTTACTATTCTGGCTCTTAAGAAACCCAGATGGGCTGTACAGTCTTAACAAGTTTAACATTTTGTGACCTTCTGTGGTTGAAAGGGATTTGGACAAGAAGCCAGAATTCGTGGGTTCTAATCTTGGCTCTGGCACTAACCAGCTGCGCAAATTTGAAAGTTAGTTTTCTCCTGTGATTCAAAATCATTGCCTATTATAAAATTATAAGTTAGGCTAAGTGATTTCACAGGTCACCTCCTTCTGTAACAAGTAAACTCTTGGCTCACAACACAGACATACTACCTGAGGTTACCTGATTAAATTGATTTCGCTGATCCACATTTTTATTGCTAGTAAAATGACTTGGCTAATAGCAGAGTATGAGGAATAGATGAGCCATTCCTGTGCAAAGATTAGCATATAATGAATGGATGGTCAGTGAAGATTAGCCATTGTTTCTATGAGTCCGAGGCTAGCAATCTGAATACAGACAATGGCTCTCTTACAATGGTTCCGATTACAATGGACAGCCTTTACCATGGTGGGAAATAATACACATTCAGTAGAAACTGTGTTTTCAGTTGTGAATGTACAACTGCCACTAGTCTAGTGATATGTGGTCTTCAGTGCTCTTGTTACTGAGCAGGTGCAGCAATCTACAGCTTTTGGTCAGCCATGACTCCATCGTGCTAAGCAAATGGCCCTTGTACTGCACAGTATTGTATAAGACATAATTTCTGTTTTAATTAATATGCACTTTTCCTAAGTTCTCTCATAATCTGCAAACGATGATTTCTTTTATTTCTGTTTTTTAGGGCCTCAAAAAAGCCCAACAGGTACTCTGCTACAAAGCTTCATTCCAAGGTCTCCCCATCATAGGAGGGAGGGGATAAGGGAGCAGGGTTTGGAGAAAGGGGAGAGAAGAGGAGAAATACTAAAAGTAACGTGAATTTAATGTGGGTGTGATGGCTCTTCTAGTCTCAACCTGACTGGGCCTGTGGGACATAGCTTTAGGTTCAAAACCAGTCTGGGTTACATAGTAAATTCCAAACTAGCTGAGTTACAAAGCAAGATCTTGTCAAAAACAAAATAAAACAAAACAAAAGCAAAAAACTGCAACAAAAAACCCCCAACCAACCAAACAAAAAAATCACTTATCAACAACAGCAAAATCACCTTCTCACATATAAACAAAACATCTAGGCTTGAGTCACTGTTCTTACTCTCTTGAACACATTTCTTTGTTGGGCCTATATCTTGTGGGAATCACAGTTTCCTTGTAAAGGCTAAGTGGGGATGGTTAGATATGTGAATTGATCTGTAGATTTTTAAGAAGCAGGTGCTAACTGGTTGTATCTCCAACTTCAGTCTAAGATCAATGGCCATTACTAAAAGTAAGAGATCTACAAATCTTAATGGTACACTCCAACCTTGAACGAAGTGAAATGTTCCTGATGTTGGCAGACTCTCAGCAAGCGGCTCTGGAGAGCTCTCTCAGGTTCTGCTTTAGTTGGAGCTATCTGTCTGAATTGCTCTTGAAGGTACAGAACAAATAGGCGAGAACAGTGCTGGAAACATCTAGTCCCGTGGGCACTTTATAAAATCAAATAACATAAAAAAGGTTGTAACAGAAAAGTATATAGTCCCTTATTCTGTCCTTCCCTTACCTCAGCTCCATTTCTCAGAATTAACTATCTCCGGTGGTTCTATTTAGTTCATCTAGGGGTTGATCTATAGTATATAAGACATGCTACTGTAACAACTATTCCACATGCCAATATTAGAAATCACCTTTCAACTTCTCTCATATGATAAGAAGTACAGGATTCTCAGTATTATTGCTCTAATTTATTGTTCATAAACTTCTACTTAAATAATTTAAATGTTCATCTCTTATTCTCTCAATTATATACTTTGGTATTTCTTCTACTCTGGGAAATGAAGATCATTTTCCACTTAAGTGTTCTCTTATATTTTCCTGAGAACTTATAATAATGTCTACAAAGTTAATATTGATGAATCTTGTCTATGGACTAATTTAAAACTATATATAATTTATAGATACACACATGTAAAAATACGTATAGGAAGCAACAATCAAAGGAAAAGAGGGCATCAATTTGAAAGGGAAGTGGTGCAGAACATGAGTGAGATTAGAGGGAGAAAAGGGAGAGAAAAAGTGATATAATTATATTTTAACTTAAAAGTTCAAACAAAGTAAATGTACGTTTGTCTCCAGAAGACACAGGCTGTGCTGTATAGACCAGTTGTTTGTTACAGCTGCACTCACTTTCCTGCAATATGAACATGACCACTATGCCACGTAACGTACCAGCTTATTCTAGTAACAAGCGTATCAGTTTCTATACAATTTACCTCTCACTCAAACTTCTGAACTGTATATACTCATTATTCATTTGGATTACATGTTTCATGTTTCTTGTATGGTTGCACTTATTGTCCTCCTAGGAGTTCTGTTTGTGTCATTTGATTCTTTTTCAGGTTGCACTTAGAGAATCATGTATCGAGGTGTCTTAGGTACTCATCAGAAGTCTGGTGTTCCCTTGGCCAGAGGTCCTGTGGCTATCTTTCGAAGTATCACACTAAGATTACTAACACAAAGTAAGAAAAACTGGTGTCTTAGTGGTCTGGCAACTGGATTCTGAAGAAGGCCAGAGGCCAGGGTTTGAACAAGGAGTGGGAGCAGTGCCTGAATCCCAGGCTTCCCTTTGCGTCTTGTTGTCAAGACAACAAACATTGCATTTACTGCTGTGGACACCATCACCATGCCGCCTATCAAAGACTTTGTAACACAGAGCCACTCAACCTTGAGAAGATGGAGATGAAAAGAAATATTTTGAAACACTTGTGAAATTTTTGATGTCAGGGCAGAGGTACTTAGAAGGTACTTCCTCCTCCACACAATGTGTTTTGTCAATATTTTTGATGCTCGGGACTCGTGAATGCTAATTACTTTGGACTGAACCTTGGGAAACAAATTTACCTCTGATCTGAGATGTCTGATTCATCCCAAATCTTTCTAGAATGTCTAATTAAATGATCTCTGAGAAGGTGGCAATGAATGGGAAAAGATCACAGCTGGCTGAGGCATAATTGCCACTTGATTTGAGGGATATTCAAATATATTTCAAGCCGCCAGATGGTACGTGGTTCCGACTGCTATGCTGTGGGATCAATGGGGATGAAAACAGTGGCTGTTTCCTGCCTGTGTGATGGGGAGTGTCAGGGAGTGGGCATGGACTTCAAGGCATTCTAAAATATTTCCAAATGCAATGACTTCAGCAAGATATAAATGTGCTGACCTTTAAAAAGATGTACTGTTTCTCTCCCTCAGTATGGCCTGGGATGCTCACAAGGGGTTTCAGCATGGGGGAGTAGACACTTCTTTCTCTTTCTGAAGGAAGGTCCTTGCCAGACAAAGGCTTCTTAGTCATTAAATGCCAACCTTTGGAGAGAACAATGCAGAACAGGGAGAGAGAATGCCATAGTCCATCTAACAGCCCATTGGGCTGAACTCCAACATCGACACAGTAGGAATCACAGCTACCAGAGCCTGCTCAATGTACTGCCCAATGAATCCTTGCATACAACCTCTTTCACAAGGAAAAACTTTAAAATAGAATATATCTTCCTCTCTGAGTAGGTTCAGTGCAGTTCTATCAAGTATGTCAGAAAGAATAGTAATTGCTAAGGTCTCCGGTTCTAAGTAGTTTGGGTGCTATGCATGTATGGCAGGCTTTTTCAGACCTCTAGGAAGGATTTTAGCAAGAAGTCCTGCCTTCCCTTAGGTCTGCAGAGAAAGTTTTAAAGATGTATTTAGCAGCCACTGAGGTCTTGCAGTGCTCAGTCTAGCAATTAACCCACAAATGGCTCAATTCCATGTCAAAATCTATTCTACTTAAAGAAAAGTTAAGTAAACCTATTTTAGGAAATGAAATTCCCTGGGCTATCAAGCTTAGAAACAACCAAACAGACTAGATATTTTTTTATAAAGGTGAGGAAATTTATAATGTTTTCTGGGCAATGGGTAAGATTATTATTCTGTTTCAGCCTGGAGGACTCAGTAGCTCTTTTTGTCTATCTGAGGGACTTCCTTGTGGAAAAGGGTTTTGACTTATTAGTGGTAGCTTCAGGAAATAAAAGTCAGATCAATGAGTAGGCACTAAAACTCTCAGAGGCAATTCAATATCCAATTCTAAGCAAATCTATAAAAATCAAGGAAGTCTTTTATGTAATAATTTAGTTCCCAATTTTATTTTCCTTTCAATTTTCTCTAATTTCTTCACTTGCTTAATTTAACTCTAATTCTATCCTATTTAACGGCATGCATTTTCTCCAAGTAATGAGACAGCGTTAAACAGACAAATAATCAATGAAACTACAGCATGGAAGTATTCTGCATATTTGAAAAAAGTAAGGTAAAATCTGAGTTCCTGTGACAGACTTGGTAAGTTGTCAGTCAGTGTATAATGACCACAGTGACACGCATATTGGGGGTTCTGCCATTGGGGATGTTCACAGATTTAACAGTCTCTTCCGAGCTGATAAAAGGCTATAAAAGAGACTCCATTTCTTGTGAATTTGTGGGATATTGGTAAGAAATGAAGATCATTTGTCTTGTAAAAGAGCAGGATATAAAGACTAGACATGCCATCAAGATTCCATCCTGAACATGACGGCTAATTTGTGTTGCTTCTGCTAAAAACGGAAGGATAAAACTGACTTTTTTCAGCCACTTGAAAAATGCCTGTAGAACAATCAGAAATGATTATGCTTTGGGCTTGGAAGACAGCTGCTTTATAGGGAACGTGCCTCAAATCAGTTCTTTTAGGTTTTGGGCTAAAAATTGAGGCAGAAAAAGCAGAAGGGTTTGGCCACAGTGGTAACCAATGAACAACCAAGACAGGAAATCAATCTTAACTTCTTATCATTTGGTACAATTTGCCTGTCACCTCAATATGCTCACAATGACACGAATGATGGTGTGATCAAGTTGTAGCTTTATACATAGCCAGCCAGGTCATTTCGATAAGCATTTCTCAAAACAAGCCAAATTCAAGCACTCTCTACAATTGCAGCTAATGGAAGTCATGTAATCTCACTCCAAGCTGCTGTTCAGTGGGCCACACAGAGGGCCTGCATACAGCTATAGAAAGATATTCAGCTTAAAAATAAATCCAATCTGAGCCCTGCCTTAGATGTAATCACAGTATAAGCCTGACATAATTATTGTATTTTCTGATACTCCTTTTGGAGATAAACAGCTATTTGTCATCCCTGTGAGTTTTCCTGTTTCCCATTAGTTTTGAGTTAATAACTGGTATAGGAAGCTCATGGTCCCAATTTATTGAGAGAAAAAGACATTTGCTGTTTCCCAAGGGATGAGGGATGCAGTGATCCAGCTGCAGGCAGAGATCCTCCAGTTGTAGTCACTTATATTCATGGGGTTTTCAGAAATGTCAGAAACCCGTTATAAGAGAATCTGGACCAATATGTAAAATTTCAAGGGCAAAAATCCCTTAGTTTTATTTATTTTTTTAAAAATGTGGTGTTATTTTATCCAAATAAACCTTGATAATGTATTTATCATTCAAAGTGAATTTATACTACAACTTTGATATTTGAATATAAGTGGAGGTTATGAAGAGTGAGCTACATTTTTAAACAACTGTTCCTTCCCTAAATTTTAAATGCTGGTACATATAACCATCCCACACAGATCATGGCTGTTTGGTTTTTCAATGCATTGACCTCTTGCTTGTTTAATCACGAAATTTCCAGAGCCAATGTCATGACTGCTGGAGTATAGATGTGAGTCAGTTCTCCAGAGAAATAACCTTGACAACCTGCAGCAGTGGGGAGCCCAACAATGCATTTATGATGATTTGATATGCTTAGAAAATAATGAATTAGATAAGACTATTTAGAGCACCAAACTCTGGGCATGTGTCTCCTGGATGCAGACAAGCTAGTTTAGATCCCTGGGTTTGGCCCTGGAGAGCCTCCTTTCTCTTAGTGGTCATCCAAAGTAAGCCATTAGTCCTGAAATGATCAAACCTAATCTGCATTTCAATGCACAGCCTATTGGTATTCATCTTCATTTGTGAAGAACTGAAATTAAAATTACTGTCATGCCTATCTCTTTCTTCAGTTAAAAAGTTAAATTGACTGTACAAGTCACATGAAGCATTTTATTTTGGGCCACCGCACATGGCTTACCAAGTAGGACACGTTGTTCTTAGAGTGACTGCAGCCAAGGTAGACTATGTATGGCTCAACAGAAGGCAGGGACACCTTGCGACCAATCAGTTGCTTTTTTAAGAGTCAAGAACAAAAGAAAGATTGGAGCTGAACACTGTGAATACCTTACCCATGAGCCCGAATGTTTGCATCATCTCAAGCTGTCCGTGTACTCTGAAAGAGGTTATTGCAGTCATGGAAGCTCTCTTGGATGCCATAATGGTACCAGCTCAAACCACCATTTTATCTCAAATTCTTTTGTTAACAGTGTGAATTTGTTATTGTTTCCTGTTGTTGGTTTTTTTGTTTGTTTGTTTGTTTTTTGAGACAGATTTCTTTGTGTAGCTTTGGAACCTGTCCTGGAACTCACTCAGGCTGGCCTCAACCTTACAGAGATTTATTTACCTTCCTCTGCCTCTGGAATGCTGGAATTAAAGGTGTGTGCCACCACCACTTGGCTATTGGTGTAAATTTGGTATTTAAAAAAATGTCTTAACCTCAGTTAATGTATGGTACTAACTCTTTTGTGATAGACAGGGTGGTTTTTTATTTTTTCACTTCTGCCATTCAGTCTTCTGAAGGTGGTCATTGGTAAGAGGGTTTCACTATCAGCCATGAATCTGAACTTCATTGCAGGAATCACTCCAGTGATAGGATGATGAAAAGGAAGTCACACTGGGCCAGTCCTTGGGTCAGTTCTTTCATTCATTCATTTGCACGTTTGTTCCTTCCTTCATTTCTTCCTTCTTTTAAACTTCCCTCCCAAGTCTCTTGTACTGTAGACTGGCATTGACTTTGTTATAAAGCTAAAGAGTAACTGTGAACCTCTTATTGTTCTACTTCAAACCCACCTCTCATAAGTGCTGGATTACAGGTAGATGTGCCACACTCATTTGACCTGGAGAAGACTTGAAACTAACTTTTGCACTCCTGTGATATGTCGTGAAATACAAATCCATTGTCCCCAGGAATTCAGTGTCTTATTAACATAAAATTATCTAGAATAATATATTATATTTACATGTATGCCTATAATGATTATGTTAATATATAAACATATATAATAAAGCATGTTATATATTATAGAGACCCAGATTATTCTATGTATGTTTTCAACTCTACACATATCTATACATCGTGTGCCTATATGATGGAAGTATCATACGGATTTTGAAAATTCCACTTCAGGTTGAAGCAGAGACTGCTTAGGCAACATATAAACCAGCTGGGTAGAAAACGAACTTTGCTTCCGTGCTCCCCTATCCAGCCTTCCTTTATCCCAATCATCTTATTTCCCCAAGTTCCCCCCATCCTCCCCTTCTCACTTTTCTCTCCCCATCTCCCCTTACCCCCAATCCACCCCACTCCCAAGACCCCACTTTTCTCCCCGGCAATTTTGTCTACTTCCCATAGGCAAGAGGATAACTATATGTTTTTCCTTGGGTTCA
>NC_022010.1:57592875-57595841 GCF_000317375.1 Microtus ochrogaster
GAGGAGGGGGAAACTTTTTTTTTCTTTTTCTCAATAAAAAATAAATAAATAAATAAAAAGAAATGGAAAAAAGAAAAAAGAAAATGAACTTTGCATGAAAGATTATTTCAGTAACAAGACATGATTGATTTATTAGGTGGTACTTCTGCTATAGTAGGTGTGAAAAATCACTAGCTCTCTCCTTAAATATTTCAACACTTGTGATTGTTTGAATGATAAGTATAAATTGTACAGAGGAGGTGAAAGTGGATAAAATTGGGTAATGTATCTCAGCTGTTAAAGGAGCGATGGAGAGTGGGAAGGAATGTCAGGGAAGTACATATAAATACATGGGTGTTCAGAGATGAGAAAGGACAAGTGGGGATATTAGGGCCCTTAAAAAGACACTGGATAATGAAATTACAGCAAAGGATCATTATAGTATAAAATCCGAAGGCATTAAAGAAGCAATTCTTGAACGCAAAAATTAAAACTCTGTTTGGGAACTGTTTCGCCCACATTTTATTTACTCTGCTCAGCTCCTTTGGCTGCATGAAGACTTTAAAGGCAAGAGTTTATAAGCTCACTGGGAAGATAAGACCCACAGCCATACAAGCAAACAGTAATTACACCTCACAGCCAGCACAGCAAATGAGAGAAAATGCACAAAGCACCTGGCCACTGTCTCACACACAGCAAATGTCTAATACAATCTGCTTGCTTTCCTCCTGGCTTGACACACAAATACTGGTGACTCTTCCCAGGCCAGGGATAATGGTGTGCCTTTGCCTGCTTGATTGTGACTTCATAAGGGTGGAGTCAGTACTTCCGTACTAGCTCACTCTCAGCACTCTGCATGAGATATAAGCAGGTACAGAAAGAGCTCTTTCTTGTCATCAGGAGCAGAAGGAGGGGGAGCACGAGCAAGGAACTCAGGACCACGAGGGGTACACCCACACACTGAGACAATGGGGATGATATTTCGGAAATTCACCAAGACCAGCTAGCCTGGGTCTGAAAAAACATGGGATAAAACCGGACTTACATAGCGGACAATGAGGACTACTGAGAACTCAAGAACAATGGCAATGGGTTTTTGATCCTACTGCACATACTGGCTTCGGGGGAGCCTAGGCAGTTTGGATGCTCAACTTACTAAACCTGGATGGAGGTGGGCGGTCCTTGGACTTCCCACAGGTCAGGGAACTCTGATTGCTCTTCGAGCTGATGAGGGAGAGGGACTTGATCGGGGGAGGGGGAGGAAAGTGGGAGGCGGTGGCGGGGAGGAGGCAGAAATCCTTAATGAATAAATAAATTAAAAAACAAACAAACAAAAAAAAGAATGAACACTGAAGGTGAATAGACAAATGCTCCTCAACTCTTCAGCTCACTCACTTGTATTTATCCATCCTTGGCTCTCCTTAATATACCACCCAGAGAGACTGCGGAATTTATTAACCTTGTTTTTGACACTTGCAGTCAGCCTGCTGAACATTTCTGCTTCTTCATGCTGAACTTCACCTTCTTGTCAAATTAACAAGAAATCTATTCATTAATGGGAAAAGTCCTTTAAATAAATACAGGGTTTATTTACTTCATTGATTTCCGTGATTTTTACCTAGAGGAGAAAAGATTGAATGAGTCTGGATTCTTGCCTCATGCATTCCAAAAGAAGGCAGACACCTTTGGCTTTGCTATGAACAGTCCTCTAAGGTACTTTCAAGCAGGCAGGTGAGGGTGTGTGTTGTGATCTGCAGAGGACACTGGGAAGGATTAGGTACCCTCCCTGCTTTCAAAGAGGTTACTGTAAAACCAGAAGGAGAGAATTCGTGGCTTATTGTAACACCTGAAAACTTGGCCAATGCCAAGTATGAAAGTTCCGTCTTGAAAAAGGATTTTCTTAGTGGGTAGAGTCTACACAGTAAAAATGAAGTGTTTTCTGCATGCTTTAACAGCGGAAGGGAGTATTATTCTATGTGTTAATCAGTCTTCTAGAAGTTTCCCCAAGCATCATACAGTACTAGAGTTTCAGGGTATTCCACCACTACTGTCCTGGACCTGGGCTTAGTAATTAGGAGAGTTTACATCTAGTTGTGAGGAGAGCTCTAGGAAGCTTCTGGAGTCAGAGCTGTGGAGTCCAGACGTTGCTTGTTGGAAAGCTGAGCACCATCTGGTTCCACATGACAATCACAGAGAAACGATAATTATCGATCCCTGAAATAGGTGACTTTAATGGTTGGTGTTTAAACAGGTGACATTTCATATGGTCTCTTGTTAAGTGTCATTTTCCTTCCTCCAAACTGCTTGTCTGTATCTGCTTTGCGCTACAATTTTCTCAATAGATAATGCAAAACAATACTGTATTTTAAGAATCATACAATTTTAGCTCTATATTTATGAAACTTGTGATAGATTAGAATTTTATATAAAACACTTTTTTCATGGTGGGCAATCAAAGCACATTTTAAAAAACATTAATATCTTTAAAAATATCTACAAATATCATATAAGCACATGGGAGTAAAACAGATAAATGCAAAAAAAAGAATGCCATTGCCACATAATAAAGCTGTGTATTTCCTTCCTCTAACTTTAGTTTTCTTTTGCTATTCCTTTCAGTTTGTGTCTAACTTCAGTCTAGAAGTAGCTTTGATAAAATATTTTCCAGCAGGGGTAGGAGCTTGGTACTTGCTGTGTCATGCCTTGTTGACTCCTGTGGGAGACCTGTCCCTCCCTTTCTGAATGGAGACAGGGAAGGTTTGAATGGGGGAGGAGTATAGAAAGTGGAGGTAATGAGAGGAGAGAAGGGAGGGGAAACTAAAAAAACAAAGTAAATGTTTCCATGAAATTATACCTGAACAACATATGCTGAGTTTAGCTAACACAGGCCCACAGAGATGATAGCAATCTTTCAGGTATTTTATATATATATATATGTATATATATACGTATATATATACATATATATATACATATATATATGTATA
>NC_022010.1:57595941-57597758 GCF_000317375.1 Microtus ochrogaster
TATATATATATCAGTGTTAATCACAATTATCATTGTAAATTAAATCACGTAGAGTAAAGATAAAATGAATAACTCTAAAAGCAAAGGATAGTAATCCCTAATATCAATCAATTTCTAACTATTTGGCTTATTCTTTGAGGTATTTACACCTTTGAATGTACAGTTGTAGGTATTTTTTAATTCATATGTGCATATGACATGCATGTGTGTTTGTACATGTGAGAGTTTGTGCTACATCTCCTGAATGGAAGTCAGAGGACAAACTGACTTGTCAGTTCTCACCTTGGGTTTTGTTTGATATGAGGAGTTTTGTTTACTGCAACATAAGTCACACTAGCTGGCCTATGAGCTACCAGAGATGTCCCGGGTCCAACTCCCTTCTTGCTATAGAAATACTGGGATTACAGATGTCTGTTACTATATCCAGTTTTACATGGGTTCCAGGGATCTGAACCCAGATCCTCATGCTGTTACTCACTGAGACACATCCCCAACCCTGCAGACAGTGTTTAGCATAAAGCTTCTGTATATGTCTTTCTAACATATGATTGATGTTACTTTGGCAGACTAAGGTTAGCCATGGTGAGGGCATTGTGCCATAGGGATCTGCAAATGCTTTGATAAGAGTTTGATTTATTATTTTGTTGATTGTCTAGACTTAGACAATGATGAAAGTGGTAATAATTAAGATGAAACTTAATCATATGTCATGTTTAGTGCTGGAGCTGAAATTTATATTTAATGGATATAATTTGTAGAAAAATGAGAACTAGTTAAATCATAGACCACATATTATGTGAAGTGATAATACACTTATTGATAAAATAATTACTATATTGGATGATATTCTAATTGCCAAATCATGATTGAATTGTACCATAGATTAACTACAGATAAAAGAATGCAGCATTTTAAAACAGTAAAAAGTTAATGAGAATGTTCAATGCCAATAAATTGGTACATGGAACTTAGAATAAATAGTCTTGTGCTATGTTGTGTTTTATAAGCTCTGTGATACAAATATTTTGTATCATTAAAATTATAATAAGGTGAGACACACACACATTTATTTTTTACCAGAGAACTGGATGTTAAACATTTACTAGTAACTATTCCACAGGAAAATAAAATTATTTTCTCTCCCTAAATAGTAAATACTTGAAATAAGGCAGGTCTTACCCAGACATTATTTAGCTAGAGAATTCTTTTACTGTATTTTTTTTTTTTGGTACTGGGAAAAATGTAAAGCATAAGAGAGCAAGACACTAATCAGTAGACTTAAAACAGTACTTGGTAAGTGTTGAACCAGTGACATTTGAAGGTCGCACATAGTTCTTCACTAAGTCCCATGACATGGGCCAGCTCAAGGGTGACATGATTGCAAATTAAATTCAGCACAAGTGTGTTCAAGTATTTACTGTTTTTCCTGTGACTCAGGGCTTTAAGAGTTTTGGGTTTTCACACTCCTTGGGTTGGAGTCAAAGATTTTAAGCTTAGCATGGAATTAGAAAGCATGAGGGAGCCTCTTTCATCTCCAATATGGAGGCATGTGGGGACGCTGATATCCCTGCTTCAGATCCAACAAGCAAACAAACAACAACAAAACCTATACTCCACAATAACCAAAACAATGGTAGGCAGAAGACATTTTTAGGCAAAGTAATCAATATGGAATTGAGGTAGTGATGCTCTATTCTTTTTTTAATTCCGAGGAACACCTAACATCTGGTCTATGTCTAAAAGTACCCAGAAATCCCAAGGGAACTGTCAATATACAGGTTGTTAGTGCTATCATTGGCATGCATAGGTTAAGCTTT
>NC_022010.1:57597932-57599477 GCF_000317375.1 Microtus ochrogaster
AAAAATTACTTTTAGGTAGTGGTTTTGGAGGCAAAGGTGATATGAGCAAAAGTTCATTTAGATTTAATACAGCACTGAATCGATCTCTCAGTGGACAGAAAACCCAATTTGTAAACTAGTGGCTCAGAACAAGGATGTCTGTTTCCTGGTCTATATGATGCTCATGCTGCTCTGTGCGCCCAGAGGGCATTCATACTCCTTACTGTTTTGTGTGTTGCCTGGGCTAAAGTCAAAGGGTCTACTTTATCCTCATTCTTGTGTTCCAGGCATTGGTGAAATGGTGAAAGGTGCAGACTGTCATCTCTATGGAACCTGTCATCAATCTATAGTTCTTCCTACACTAACTTTCTCACTGGCTTATGCAATTCCTTAGAATAAAAGAACTTGAAAGGCCCTTGAAGTTCTGATCCTGAAACAAATACTGAATTACTTCTGCCACATTTTATTGGTCAAAGGAGGCATACATTCAGAAGGATATAAATTCCCATTGACGGAAAGAACTTCAAAGTTTCATGCCAATATTATGGGAAAATTTGCACTTTGGCTGACATCCGTTGACCTCAGTTACAGCTCTGTGAATTCTCTGAAGAACATTTGATAACCCATATTTGCACGTTTCTGTTGTCTGTTCTGTTTTTAGAATTAGACACCAACCCTGTAAAAGAGCATATTAAATAATCTAACTTCCAATACTTAAAACATACAATATATTTAAGATGAATTTTTGGGACCAACAATGATCACCTCAAATAAGTATGAAGTGTACATTATATTGATTTTTGGAATTGCTGGCATCAATGATACTGGCAAAGCATCAATCAGTGATTTTTTTTGGTTAACTCCCAGACTGGAATACTATTAGTGACCCAACCTTCTTGTTGTGTCTACATTTGGAATTTACTCACAATTATTTCCTTTTCTAAAAGTCAAATCTCCTGACCTGTTAATAAGTGGGGGCTGAAACATGTATTATAGACTGCACTGGTAGAAGCATAGTGTGTAATTTTTCTCCTCAAAATTAAATAAGCAGAAGCCAGCAACCTCCACAAGAATAGGCCTGAGCCAGCAACCTCCATGGGACCAGGCCCAGGCCAGCAGCCTCTGTGGGAAAAGGCCCAAGACAGGGATACCTGCAGGAGCAGTCCCTAGCCATCAACTTCAACTGGAGTAGGCCTGAGCCAGCTACCTCAGCAGGAGAAGATGTGAAGGAGTGACCTCCAAGGGAACAGTCCTGAGCCAGCAAACTCTGTAGAACTGGCCTGAGCAAGTGACCTCTGCAGGAGCATCCCTCCTGACCTCCATGGGAGCTGGTCTGACAAGCGACCTCTGCAGGAGTAGGTTCAAGCCAGCAACCTCCATGGTAGCAGGCACTTATGACTGCCAGGATCGCAGAGTGACCTCTAAGAGCACTGAGCAACATCCAGGAATGTCAAGTGACCTCCAGAGTAACTGGAAGTATGGCCCTAACTTTTCCAAGAATAAGAACCATCTGCTCCTTGTATCCACTGGCACCTGGAAGAGTGATCACCAGAGACACAGTCCCAA
>NC_022010.1:57601897-57609187 GCF_000317375.1 Microtus ochrogaster
AGGGGGAGAGGAGTGGGGGGAGGGCAGGAGGAGTGGGAGGCTGGAAGAAGGCAGAAATTTCTTTTTCTCAATAAAAAAAAAGAATAATAGGGATAAACGTAGAAGAAGTTCAACTCAAAACCACAGAAAATATATTCAACAAAATCACAGAAGAAAAGTTTCCCAACCTAAACATAAATATGCATATGAAGATACAAGAAGCCTACAGAACGCCAATAGAGTGTTAACACAATTAATAAATGCAACCTTCTGAATCTGAGAAGTTCTATAAATCAAAGGACACAGTCAATAAGACAAAATGGCAATTTACAGAATGAGAAAACATCTCCACCAACCTCACATCAGAGAGAGGACTAATCTCCAAAATACAAAAATAACTCAAGAAATTGGTCATTAAAAGAACAAATATTCCAATAAAAATGGGTTAAAGACCCAAACAGAGAACTCTCAATGGACAAATCTCAAATGGCCACAAGACACTTAAGGAAATACTCAACATCCTTAGCCATCAAAGAAATGCAAATCAAAATAACTCCAATATTCCATCTTAAACCTGTAAGAATGACCAAGATCAAAATCACTGATGACAGTTTATGCTAGAAAGGATGTGACATAAAAGGAACACTTCTCCATTGCTGATGGGAACGCAAGCTGGTATATGTAGCTGCTTTGAAAATCAGGATGATGATTTCTCAGAAAATTAGGAAACAACCTACCTCAAGACCCAGCAATACAACTTTTGGGTATATACCCAAAGGGTGATCACTTATATCACAAGGACATGTTTTCAAGTATGTTCATAGCAGCATTGTTTGTTATAGACAGAACCTGAAATCAACCTAAATGCCCCTTGACTGAAGAATAGATAAGGAATATGTGGAATTCTACACAATGGAATACTACCCAGCAGAAAAAAACAATAACATCTTGAAATCTGAGACAAATGGATAGATCTAGAAAACATCATATTGAGTGAGGTAACCTGATGTTACCCTCTGTATGCAATGAATATTATTGATTAATAAAGGAACTTCTTTAGGTCTATAGCAGAGCTATAGGGGAACAGAGCCAGGTGGGGGGAAAACTAAACTGAATGCTGGGAGAAAGGAGGCAGAGTCAGAGAGAAGCCATGTAGCCCCACCAGAGAGTGATGCTGGAACATTAACCGGTAAACCACAGCCATGTGTTGATAAACAGATTAATAGAAATGGGTTAAATTAATATGTAAGTGTTAGTCAATAGAAGCTACAGTTAATGGGCCAAGCAGTGTTTTAATATCGTTTTGTGTGATTATTTTGGACTGAGCAGCCCAGAACTAACAAGTAGCCCCTCCCAAAAGAAACCCAGACTCAGAAAAACAAATATAATATGAACACATATGAACACACTAATAAGTGGCTTTTAGACATAAAGCAAAGAAAAACCAGCCTACAATTCACAATCCCAGGGAACCTAGACAACAAGGAGGACCCTAAGAGAGACATACATGGATTTAATCTACATGGAAAGTAGAAAAAGACAAGATCTCCTGAATAAATTGGAAGCATGGGGATCATAGGATACGGTTGAACAGGAGGGAGGAGGAAGGGAGGGGAGCAGAGAAAAATATATAGCTCAATAAAAACAATAAAAAATTAAATAAGCAAAAGAAAAGACTGGAGGTAGAAGGATATTATTTGAAATCACAAGAAAAGTTGGGATCATGAGCACGCAGTTATATCAGCCTTGGTCAAGTTGTTTAATTTATCATGATCTGAAGATAATATATTCTAATTTCCACCTCAAAGCATTTTCATGAAGATAAAATAAGGTGCTTTCAGGAATTGGCACAGTGATTAGTGCCATTGAGTTCTAAAGAGCTGGAAGTTATAGGTACTGTAATTAAACATTAACAAGAAGAAAAAAACATGTTCTTTACAAAATGTAAGCCAAACAGCTCAAAAAGAAACCACTACAATGAATTTATGAGGTATGCATTATACGGGATATATTTATATATGCTTTCTTAGTTTTTATTTACAACATTCATCTATAGCACTTCAATTTCCATTGCTGTAGTGGAGCTAGGTTGGAAAAGAGAAAAAGAAAGTTATCACACTTACTGTAAATTCTGAATATCTTATTTAACTACAAGGCAATGCAGTACTTTTATGCATCAGAATGACCCGTACAGTTCAGGGCCTGTACCAAAGAATAAGCGTGAATGACATAAATCTTTGGATCCCATTCATTTCGTAGAAAGAGTTGTGTTCTTTTCTGCATCTCTCCTGTGGAAGCTTTCAATTATTTTCCAGTTGTCTGCTGTAGCATCCTCTAGTTCATGCTTTTTATAGTTCTATAAAGCATAAATATTTTTTCCTGTAACCCACTCATCTTGACCACAGTAAATGAGCTTTTTTGTACAGGGTATTGAAATTTCCCAAATCTCTTCTTTTGTATCCCCACAACCCTCATAAAGTACTTTTCTGAGAGGAAAATTTCTCCCTTAAAGCGTTTTTTATTATTTGTATTGCTTGGCTACCTGCCCTTTATCAAATGACAAAGAATGAAACCGCAGCCCCCTACACGCTTCTCTCTCAGAGGTGGTTTATAAAATACAGTGGATGGAGATCTGGCCTGGGGTAGGAGTTTTTAAGTCAATCTTCTTTTTGTCTTCTCTCTGAAATGATGGGCCAGATCCTCATTCGCAGCCCCAGCCCACCGGCATCTTTTCACTGAGCTATAATGCCTGCACCCAAGAAATCTGCTAGGACGAGGTTTAGAGTTGTGTGATAAGGATGATAGCCTGGTGCCGCAAGCGTCTTCCGTCGCTCCATATTTGGAAATCTCTACAACAAAAGGTAAGAACCTGTTGTCAGGAAACAATATACAGTATTGGGACAGCTTACTCTTGGACTTGATGTTCCCAGGACTACGTAGAATAAGGGATGTCAGCATCTGCCTCAGATCTGTAAGAAAAGACATGTGGCAGACGAAAGAGCATCGCTGCTGCTACAAATGCAGCCATTTGCAAACACTGGCCTATGGCAAAAACAGCATTTCTTTGCTCACTTTTTTTTTTCTACGTTGTGGCAGGATCTGCCAGGAGCTCTGCTCCGCTGTTTGACTAAATGTCGTCTGGGCAGTTGCATTGCCGAGAGCTGGAATTTTAAAGTCTTTCTTTGCGTAGTTAGCAATCAATGTGGAATGTAGATGAAAATAATAGGCGGCGCTGGTGGTTGGAAAACCTCCATGCTTTCACCATATGGCTGGTGCTTTCTCCCAAGATTGTGGCTGGGATCTGAGTAGAGAATCTGATGGGAGAGAGCCAGAAGAGAGCTACATCCACATCACAGTTTTGTCTTAATATATTGCTTGAAACCATAGGAAGACTGCTCAAGTTCAAGGAACTAGTTAAGGATAGGTGGCAGGGAGGGGTATGTGTCACCAAAAGTAAAGCTATGGCCAGTTTATGCAAATAAAATAGTTCAAAGGACTCTAGGCTTTGTGGGACTTCTCCAGACATCGTAGTTAAACAGTTTAGTGTAAGGACTGACAAGGGCATGAAAGATGTACCTTTCTTGTGGAGTGGTCCTAGGAGAAGTGCTTCCCTTTCCACCCATCATATCTCAGAGAAGCCAGCATAGAAAACAGGAAAAGAAGAATGTCAGGCTCACACCTTCTGGCACTCTAGGAATCCCTGAAATGTTGGAGGCATTTATGAGAACAAAGGCTGTTTTGTGAAAATGTATGTATCAAGCCAGATTTGAGCTCATCTGTGTCTTACTAGGCTGATAAGGCTAAGGGCAAAACAGGGTAAGAAAAGTGTCCAATAATCACAAAAGGTAACTTCAATCAGGTGATATCTCTCTCTAATGATTCTCTTTACAAAAACACGGAGTTATTTTTTTATTTCTAAATATATCTTTAAATAGGATCTTTCTTGAAATAGACAGACTATATTGTATTGAATAATTTTTAAATCAGCCAGCATTGCCTTTATTATAACTTTATAAAAATTAATAACCTTTTAAGAGTTATATTTAAACTACTTTTTATGTTATGAATGTATTCTTATCTTCACTCTTATCTATATATAGACATTATGTCTTCTATTAATCTGTCCATGTCCCAAAGGACATTACTTTCCTTGTCATGACCTAACTCACTGTCACTGAAAGACATGACAGTCTGACTGATCATACTGGCTCATACCACTTCCCTTTTTTATTCAAGTTTAATACATTATTACATAGTCTCCTCCTTGTGAAGGAGAGGCAGTTCATGACACCAGAGTATGCTGGAAACTGTTGATAGTACTGAACATGTCATCTGGTTTTTTTTCCTATAAAAGGATAGTATATACCTTATAAAGTTTAGTAGATAGTATTACTTAATAATGAAAAAAAGCAAATAATTTTAACAAACATATATGAATATGGTAGTGCATGCTTTTAATTCCAGTACTGGAGAGCAAAGGTAGATGGGCATAGTGACTGCCAGGTCAGCCAAGACTTCACATGAGACCTTGTCTCAAAATATAAGAAGAATTTACTATTGTGTGACATGCTTTTCCTGGGGGAGACACAACATACATGCATGTCTGATCATCCAATATGGGGAGCCCAAGAAATAATATAGTACAGATACAATGAAATTGTGACTTGAGGAACCCATGGGTTTTATTGAGGTTACTTAAATGAATATGGGGCAGAGGTTAATACAGGATCAGAAATGACTCAAAGTCAGTTACAGTGGCAAAAGAAACCATTTCACAGAAGGTGGAAAACTGGAGCACACTGCACAACTTGCAGGCAGCTCAATAGGTGAAGACTGTCCTTTCCAGTTGGCTCAATTGGCCATGGTCTCTTCTAGACAGCTTGGCTGGTCTCTATCTCTTTCCAGGTTACTGGGTGTATCTGAGAGTATTCTTTGTAGCTAGGCTTATCTGAACATGACTCTCTGTATCTTTGCTTGTTTACGTGGTCATGGAGAGTCTAGTGAGCTCATCAGTTTCAGGGACTTCCTGAAGCCATTTTGAGTTGTTTAGTTTCTACCTTAAGACAGAAACTTCCCTACAAGATGGAATGTTTCAATTTCAGCAGAAACCTGGCCTCAACACTACTATGATAAAACTTGGATCACAGTTAACTAAAATAAGGGTTAAGCACAGCCATTGATACTATGAGAATTGACCTAATAACCCAAAATGGCTTCTAAATGGCTAAAAGAAATCTGGGAATGTAACACAGTTGGTAGAGTGTTTGCCCTGCATATGTAAAATCCTCATTCAATTCTTAGTACCAAAAATCAGTACATAAAATCAGGTACAGTGGCATATGAATGTAATGCCAGTACCTGGAGGGGGAGACAGAAGGATCAGAAGTTTTGAAGTCATCCTCAGTATTACAGGTAGTTCGAGGCTAGTTAGAGAAAGAAACCTTGTCTAAAATAAATAAATAAATAAATAAATAAATAAATAAATAAATAAATAAAAAAACATGAAGGCTAATTGGTGATATATAGTAAGAGGTCAGTATTCTAGAAAAAAGAATAATTCATGTCCCAGTAGGAAAAGAAAGGAACCACAAAAGATTTTACTATATGACTCATAGCATAAAATTTAAACTGTATAAATTATATATTTCCAGAATTTTCCAAGTGGTTTCGGGCTCTGGTTGTCTGAAGTTATACAAAACTATAGTGAATAGAACTGTAGATACAGGAGGGTTCTCAAATATTGAAGAATACCAGACTAATGCCTGATACAAAGAGTCTAATCACCTTCTTCTCTTCAGCCCTAGTATCTAACAACGTGCCTCCCATGGGGTTTACTGAATCAACTCAAGGCAACTCTACCCTTTCATTGTTCTTCCAACTAATGTTTGCTTATAAAAAATGTTTCAAGAAGCTTTGCCAAAGACTTGAGTAAATTATACCCACTGGGTCCTATGTTTCTTCTGCAAAGTAGGGAGAGAATTAATCAGTTAAGAACAGAGAGTTCTTCATTTGGCTGTTTAAGCTTCAGACTATAGGCATATGGTTTTCTGTAATTAAATCCTTAACCAAACCACCCAAGAATTAATCATTAGCTTAATTAGGGCATGGATTCTCACATTTGCTTTCTGAGTTCCCAAATTTGTTATTATGTGTGATATATTAATGATGGTTTTCAGGGTTATATATTGATTGTGAGTTTGAGTTACAAAACATATGATCTAAGTTACGTAGGAATGAGACTTACAGAGTAGAAATACATAAGTGAGGTTACCCTGTGCTCATGCTGACCGTCATTCCTAAGTTTATCATGGAAATTTACTGAAGAATATTGAAATTAAAGACAAGTTGTCATTCATCCCTCATAATAATGTTTTGAGATATGTAGTTTCAACAATAAAATTCAAGTGCAATAGTAAATGGAGCATTAGGACTTAGAGCACTAAAACCTAACCTCCCATCCCCCCATTGTTCCCACTAAGATTGTGCACAGGCTTAGGGAGGCAGGGAATCTTGCCTCGGCAGCATCAACCATTTGCAGTGGTCCCTGATTCAGAAGCATGAGGCTAGAGCAGCAGGTGCTGAGTTGCTTTTTTAGTCAAGTTCTCTCTCAGATGCCCTGCTTTCTGTCTGTCCCAGTTCTTTATTCTAGAAGACTATGGACAGTGCCCCCTTCCAGGTTCTAACATAGTCTGGGTGCTGCCCTCAAGGCAACTGCTTTAACTAAAGTTATGACCCATTTCTTAACAGGGGCTCTAGTGGCACAATTGGTATGAATTGATACCTGAGTTACTGGGCTGCTAAATTGTCTTAGGGCCTTCTTTTTCAATATGCTCTCGCGTATCTGTTTCAAACAGACTCACCATCATTTTCCTGTTCCATCACCAGCACTCTGCCTGATTTGTAAGTGGACAGGTTGTTTTTATTTGACCTGTACTGAGCTGCTTCTAGGCCAGTCTCTTGACATTAACCAGAATATGAGGTACTGAGCCTAAATGAGAAGAGGAATGGTCATCCCAAATGAGAGTCAATGGAAATAGGATGTGTATAAACTGGAGAGGTTGGAACTAAATCAGAGACTAGGGTAGAGTCAAGATTCATGTTGTAGGGAGCTGAGGGCCATTTCCCACTGCCCAGCTCCCACATGGCTAGCTTTACCCCAAATAATTACATGGAAACTGTATTCTTTTAAACAATGCTTAGGCCGGGCAATGGTGGCACGTGCCTTCAATCCCAGCACTCGGGAGGCAGAGGCAGGTGGATCTCTGTGAGTTCGAGACCAGCCTGGTCTACAGAGCTAGTTCCAGGACAGGC
>NC_022010.1:57609297-57672950 GCF_000317375.1 Microtus ochrogaster
CTCACATCTTGATTAACGCATTTCTATAAATGTGTGTAGCACCATGAGGTGATGGCTTACCAGGAAGGATCTTAACCTGCGCCCATCTTGGAGAGGAGCGCTATAGTGTCTGTCTCACTGCCTTCTTCCTCCCAGTATTCCGTTCTGTCTACTCTGCCTATCTAAGTTCTGCCCTATCAGGCCAAGCAGTTTTATTTATTAATTAACCAATGAAAGCAACAGATAGACAGATGACCCTCCTCCATCAGATTCAAGTAAGGGAGGTATGAATCAAAGTATCCACAACAGAAACAGACCAACTGATATCTGCAAAGGCCTGCTATCTAGGGCTGTAGACCTTGGTGGCTAAGCAGGGGAGAGCTCTGCTTTCTGGTTGAGCGGTTTGGATGGGTCCTGCACCACAATACAGACAGCATCCCTCTGCATCTTTGCTGTACATACAACCTTCAGTGAATAAATATTCCCCTAGGTTTTCTTTTCCTTGTAAACGTGCAGTCACAGTGCTTGCTTAGAATTCATTATAAAGAATAGAAAGTCACTAACTGGTGCAGCCTGCGTAAGTTTTTACCATATAGTGGCTAGCCTTCGTAAAGCTGTCTGTGCTTGAGAGCTTCATCATCCTAAATAATTCACTTCACATTTGACCTTTAGTATCTGGTCTAACAAAAAGTCAACTAGATCCTCTTTAATTCCTCATGCAATGGCAGCACCCTAAAATCTATTCTAACCTCACAACTGGCAAAGATAATCTTCTAGGTACTCTGTAACTTAAGACCAAATTCACAAATTTTATTAAATCCCATTATTAACAAAAAGTACTTTCAAAATATTAAGGCCTATATATATGTTTAAATAACCTCATCAAATTTACTTTCCCTGCAGAGGGCTTTTCATTATTCTTTTTCATTAAAATAAAATATACCTCTGGTTGACTTTCTAAATATGTTTTCCTTTGGCCTTCAGCCTATTGTTAGCCGTTATTAACCTAATATTAATCCCTGTCCTCCTGAAGCCCAGTGCTCTGATACCTCCTGAGAAGTCACCTGTGATGATGGCAGAGCAGGCATTTCATATGCTAAATAATAATAACAGAAAGTTTAAAAGTATAGTGAACCTGGCGACCCAACAGGAGTCTGTCACTCACTCTCTTTAGCAGTAATTTTCACTCTGAAATTCTGTGTTGAAAAGGGTGGGGAAAGAACCCAACAAGGCAAATGTCTTCAGGCTCCAGGCTGTGGTAAATAGGGTATCTAATATCCAGAAAATGAATATGCAGCCTCCAGGGAGACATAAGCAATGAAGTGAAATGGATTTTCAGATTAGAAAATCTAGCACTAGGGAAGAAAGGAAACTAATTTGCAAGAGAAAAGAATAGATGTAGTTGGTTTCTACCCTACTGACAAACCGCCCCTCTATAGCTTTCCCTCTTCTTTTGATTTTAAGTTACAACAGTCAAGGGTTTCCTGTTCCTTTGTGTTTTGATAAGCAGTCCTTCACTCTATGAACTAATTACTTTCTGATTTGCTTTGATCTATAATTCAGGCAGTAAATTCTGGATTTATTGCACCCATAATGTAAAATTCAAATGTAATCATTCTTGTAAAAGGAGATAACATAAAGTTATTTCCTCTTCATCAAAAGTCTTGATGTGTGATACCATTTCCATGTTGTTGAGGAAGTTTTTCATGCTGCAAACCCAGTCCACATTCCATGGACTGTTTTTGTTTTGGTTCTTTGACCAAAACTCTAGTGACATTTTTATTTATTTGCAATATGATTTTGCCTATTTTACATATGATCTGATAATCATCAATCAAAGCATGCTAGTGATGTTAGAGTAGGGCTTGTAAGATCAATAACTTGTAGTCAAGTCTGCTTGTCCACTGTCAATTTTGTTACTTCAGTTCTTTGGCTACAAAGTATTCTTTCATCTTCTTGTCTGAACAAGTTGGGTCTATAAATTTAACTTCCCTTAGAACCTATGAAATTCATGTGTTCAAAGCCAAGAGTCTTTTAAGAATAGAAGACATGTTCAGGATTTCTCCTTACTTTGCTACTGTAGAAATATAATTCATTATCTAGCTGTCTTTAGAAAAGAACACATTCACTGGGCCATGGTGGCACACTCCTTTAATCCCAGCACTTGGGAGGCAGAGGGAGACAGATATCTATGAGTATGAGGCCAGCCTGATCTACAAAATGAGTTCCAGGGCAACCAAGGCTACAGAGAAACCCTGTCTTGAAAAACAAAACAAAACAAAGAAACAAAAGAAAGAAAAAAAAAAAGAAAAAAGGAAAAGGGCACACACATTTTCAAAATCACATGGAAGTGAGTCTGTGGTTTTCCAAATGGTTCCATAAACTGAAAGATATTCTGACAGCTGAGCAGATTTTCTTGAAAGTTCCTTGTATTACCATCACCACCTTATCTCCCTTTTTTCTCGACCCCTTTTATCTCTCCCTTTAAGTGTATGTGTGGGCTGTGCCCCTGTTCTCCTCCAACTGCACACTGGATCTGGAAATAAAAGGGATACCACGAGGTCAGAGTTCTAAAGCATATAGATCTTTTAGGAATTTCTCCCCTCTTTACACACCCTGAGCAGCTTTTAAAACTCTAGGCTCAGAAAGACAGCAGTCCATGAGATTAGTTTATCTCTTCATTTAACAGAATTTTAGTATACACTACAGCTCGTCATAGAAAGACTTAACCATCAATCTGAAGAATATATAGGTCTTAAGAATTTACTCTTAAATCTAGGACACAGTAGAGCAACAGATAATTTCTCTTTTGCCATGTGTGGGCTTAACCCAGGAAGTGTATGAAAGTCAACAGGCACAGAAAGGTGAGTTGCAGAAATAAATTTTATTACAGGATTACAGATGGGAGCTGCAAAGACAGAGGGTGGAGCTGCAGAAGAGCAGAAATGGGACCCAGGATATGGAGTTAATAAGGATTTACTGAAAAGAGGAACTTGGGGTCTTAGTGGGTGATCAATTGTTACATTTATGCAGAAGCTGATTTTTGTGATAAGATTGTTTAAAACAACTCTATTTTCAATAAAGAATTTTAAATGTTAAAAAAAAGAATTTGCTCTCATCTGTTTACTCTTATTTTCCCTGTATTGTAGCAACTTCCATAACATTTCGCCTGATATCTTACAGTCATCCATGCAATTTTAGAAATAAGAAATTTAAACCATATGAGATAACTCAGCAGGGAAAGGTGTTTGCAGCCCCAGAATGCAGGGTGAACAGTCTTTATTCAATTGCTAGAACCCACATAAACATGGAAGGAGAGAATCAACGCCACAGAGGTGCCTCTGTCTTCCACATGTGTTCTGTGCCATGCTTCCTTTGTATACGTATACAACACACACACACACACACACACACACACACACACACACACATTCATAGTAGTAGTAGAAGTTGTAATAAACATAACAAAAATTGTTAGAATAAAATTGCCATTTTCCTGTGCTTCTTTTATCAGCCAGGGTATTGGAACAAAGTGACTTTGGCCTCCCTTTTTGAGTCAGAAACTTGCCAATGATTAACTTTCCTGAAGGTAAACTTCAGAAGGCAGAGAGAAAGCTGTAGGCCAGGGAAGCCGTTAAACAAACCGCCTTGCTCTTTTGTCAGAGGAGAAGAATGAGTGAATTGTGCTGTGGTCTTAGTTGTAAAGGGGTTGGGAAAGTGTTCCTGGTTTACAAATATGATTGGGCTCTGGTACAGTACAGATGAAACAGCTTTTGAATTTTCAAAGTATTGTACTTAAAAGAGTAGCATTATATTTCTTTGTAAACAAGGAGGCACTAAAAGTGCAACGGCTGTAGGTTTTTAAAGTTATAGACGACGTCTGCCCTTTATGAAAGCTGACCTCTTTCCTTTACTTTCAAGTTCAATGCATAGTACCTCCAGCGTGCTTCTTCTGCCTTCACAGAACAGCAAATCAAAATTCTTGAGCCAGGCAGACTGTAGTCTTAGAGTACGGCCCACTGCAAAATAATTTTGATAGCAGCACCCTCACCACCCCCATTTTGGTTAGTATTTGGTGCTTTCAGCAATCTATTCAGATTATTGTCAGTATGCCAGCATTCCTGGGCTGTCTCCTAGGTCCTGTCCAACCATGCAAGGGTCAACCATAGAAGAGGGGACCAGAGCATCAGCAGCCTGGCTCTCTAAGGTCTTTCCTCTCCTGCAGAGGCCATCCATAGTAGATGGGGATGCTGCATCCCCAACCTGGTTCATCAGGGCTTGTCCTGTCCTGTCCAGAGGAGTCCGGACGTCTATGAGGGATCACAACTTCCCTGGCCTGGCAGGCCCTGGCGTGGTTATCCTTGAAAGAGGAAGCCCAGTTTCCTGACCTCGTTCCCTAGGGCCTGTCCTGATATGCCAAGCCCAGTCATAGAAGAAGGTTCTGTCCTGGGGAGGTTAGCCCTGAAAGATGGGGATGCAGCTTCACCAGCCTGCCTCCCCTGGGCCTGTCCAGACATTTTAAGGCCTTCTGAGGAAGAGGGAGATGCAGCTTCACTGGCCTGGCTCCTCTGGGCCTGAGAGGCCTTACAGAGCCCAACTGTGGAACAGTGGAGCGTGGCATGCCTGGCCTGCCTCCGCAGGGCCTGTTCAGCCTTGGGAAGGCTAGCTGTGGAAGAGGGGATACAAATTCCCCAGCCTGGCTTGCCAGTGCATGGCCAACCCTGGAGCGGACAGTTGAGGAGTATGGTGGAAAGGATCAAGGAGGATACTTGGAGTCAACCTCTAGTCTCTACATAAATCCAAGCAAGTATGTCCCTCGCCATGCGAACATACATACACATAAAATGTACACGTATATGTGCCATACACATATGCACCAAAGGCTAATATTTGCAATGTTTTTATGTGTTTTACATAATTCAGCTTACTGAACTCTAATATAAAGCCTGTGAAATAAGCCTGTGATCTCTATATTTTACAGAGGAAGACGTTGAAGCATTAAAAAGCTGTAAAACATTTTCATGCTTACTTACTGTGGTGGTCTGAATGAGAATGGACCTCAATGGCTCATATTTTGCTCAATTCTCTGGTGGTGGAACTGTTTGACGTAGATGTGGCCTTGTTGGAGGCGGTGTGTCTACATCATTCCCAGTTCTCTCTCTCTCTTTCTCTCTCTCTGTACCCAGATGTGAGCTCTCAACTGTCCTTTCCTGCACCAAGATGTACTCTAACCCCCTGAAACTGACAATCTAGTTAACTGTCTTCCAAAAGTTTCCCGTTTATGTTTTTTTATCATGGTATTAGAAATATAACCAATTCACCATTCATTCTTACAACAGCCCACTGTGTAGAATTTCCTATCAGAAAGGAGGAAACTGAAGCTCAAAATGTGATTTAATGTATACTCTCTAACAACCTTTATTCTCAAAAGGAGAAGTGCTCTGATATTTATTAGTTGTCATTCATTTCTATTTTATTTTATTTTTATTTCTTTATAAATAATATCATTCAAAATTTCCACTTACTCCCCTTTTTCCATTTCCCTCCCGCTCCCCCACTCACTCTCCCTCCTGCCCCTCCAGTCCTAAGGGAAGGCAGGGTACCCTGGCCTGTTGGAAGTCCAGGCCCTCCCCCCTCTCCATGCAGGCCTAGGAAGGTATGCATCCAAATAGATTAGGATCCCAAAAAGCCAGTACATGGAGTAGAGACAAATCCCAGTGCCATTATCATTGGCTTCTCAGTCTTCCCCAATGGTAAGTAACATTCAGAGGGTCCAGTTTGATCCCATGCTGGTTCAGTTCCAGTCCAACTGGCTTTGGTGAGCTCCCATCAGATCAGGCACACTGTCTCAGTGTGTGGACCAACTCCTTACAGTCCTACATGGATTTTTGTATATGTATGTATGCATGCATGTATAGTTATTGCTTTTGTGGTTTATGTGGAAACCAGAAAAGGATGTTAGATCCCTTGGAATTGCATATATGAACAGTTTTAAGCCTCCATATTGGACCTCTGCAAGGACAAAAAGCATTCTAAATATCTGAGATATATTTCTAGTCCTATCATTTGTTTCTTAAAGAAGAGGGGAAAAATCAGATTTGAATATGGTTCTAGACCTATAGCTACTGATCAGGCCAGTTGGAGGAAACAACTGTAGAAAGATGTATGGTTTATCTGAGAGAGAAGGTCCTGAAAAGTTTGTGATTCTTTAGTAACATACTTGGAAATTATGTTTGCAATCTTCCTAGCATGGCTAGTAGCTGGATAGGAGCTAGATAGAGTGCAAAGATGTTCTGAGAAGGGTCTCTGTGGTCAGAGTAATGCACCCTGGGCTAGTCTCAACTTGCATGCCACGAAGGAAGTAGAGAATCAGACTAAGGTGTAACCATGTGGCAAAACACATGCTTCAGGTCCTTGGATCAAGCTCTGGTACCCAACATAAACAGCACAGGTGTCAAGATCAAGAATTCTTTTCTTCCTGAGGGTCACATCCAACAGGGGAGCCATTCAGATGTTACTGGCTAGACCAAAGAACAGATAGAGCAGGAAAAGGATAACCAGAGTAAGGCAGGCATAAGAAGGGGAAGACATAAAAGTACAGAGAGGGGAAAAGGAGACACAGGAAAGGAAATCAGTCAAGTGTTGGGGTTTCCTTCCTATGAGAGGGGAAAAAGTTGGCTTACATCCTTCCAAATGCAAGGTGCTTCTTGATCCCCCACTCCTATTTGGAAAGGTTTTCCTTTCCCCTAGGGCTATGAATCCTCCACCAGCCAAAAACATCGATTTGAAAAATTAAACTATGTCTGAGATGCAAGCACCCACTAAAAGACCCTGGAGATCAGAACAATCAAGATTCAAATTAATTGCTTAATGGAAAAAAAAACATTTCTTAGAACAATGCCGATAATTTGTTAAACCAGGGTATGTTTGTAGCTCTTTGAAATGAATTGAATTGTTGGTCACAAGAATTAATGTTTATAGGGAAATTGTGATTGAAATCCCCAAAGTTAAGTATTAATTCCTTAAAGCAATTGGTAATTAGTGAAGAATTGTGCACTCAGACTCAGTATCACATTCAGCACTTAATTATATACTGTCTCAAGTTGTTTTCTAGCTGTTGCATGAATGCTAGGCTTGTCTCCCGAGTTGATCATAAACCAGGGAGAATAAGTGCTAGATTTTCTTCTTTTATTGGAACATCCCAGTTGTATAAACACAGAGCTGAATAGGGAATTACTCAAAAGTTGATGGATGCCTATTCAAGTAAATCAATGAGCTTAGAAAAAGGTAATTTTTTTTAAGGAAAATTGGTTTAGTTATCCCAGCATGCCGAGAGCAAGGACACGTTTCATGGGAGAGTCAAAAAAAGTGTGCACATTATGTAACTGAGATCACATGTGGTAAATGGAGCAGGGAATTTGAAAATAAAGGCCCTATTTGAGTAAAAAAAAAATGGAGCTGGCTTGAGGTCAGGGACTTGCAAGATGATGTGAGTTTGCATTCATACATTTTACACAGACTGAAAATAGTCATACGTTTTAGATGGGGGCTTGAAGCAGGATTATGGCTCTGTATCTGCCGGAAAACATTTGTTTTCCAACAGATATATAGATATATAGATATATAGTGTATCCCAAAGATTTTAGATTTTGCTACTATGTAGACAAATTTCTTGTACAATAAGTGTAAAGTAAGTAGGCAATGAATTCCAGGGAATTCTCTAATGTCAAGGCAAAGGACCTCTATGAAGCTGTTAGTGCTGGTTTTCAAAGCTTTTCCCCATTCCTCAAATTTCACCTTATACTCAAATCACTTTTCCTTGCTTGTGGTTCCCTGAACACAGCATATTTATTAGTGTTGTGACTTTTGTTGGTTTGAAAAGTACTTCTTACTTTCCCCTTCATTCCTTATTTAAGATTTCTCTGGAGCAAATGTCCAGGATGCCCATCTCCCTATATCTTTAGATTATATTCAGTGCCTTAATGACAAATTATTGCACTTTAGACACCCAGCATGCCTCAAAGCTACTCTACCCATTTTGTATTAAATATCACATTATATATCTATTACCTCCACTAATATGCACATCCCTTTTCTCTGCATACTCTTCTTTCTTTCTCTTTCCTCTGCTTCTAAGTTCCAAGTTCCAAGAGGCTCCAGTTCCAAGAAGCATAGAAAACATACATAATAAATTTTTGTGGTCCTTAGTGAAGTTGTTATGATGGGTTGAAAATGAACTTCTGTTCAGTCAAGACGAACAAGATCATACACTAATATTTTTTCCAAGTTTGGAAGAGTAAATGTTTCCCCTCACATCTGGTGTGTGTATATTACTTTCTCCAAGATTACATATGTTCAATATCTTTGCCTAACAGGATTCTATAGAAAATAATGTCACTTGAATTTTTGATCATGAATATGCTGGAATTTGCAAACTTTTAAAATGTATCTTACTTGAAACATTCATTTGATCATTCACAAAATTTTGTAGTATACTATTCAATTTAAATATGAGATAATGAAACATAACAACGAAGGTTAATAAATTACCAAAGAATTCTTTATATATGTTCAAAATGTGGTGTGACCACTAAGTTTTCCAGATCAAACAGCAGGATATTGCTGAAGAAGCCCTGAAGTAAGATTCAGATGCCTTCAAATATTTTTAACTCACTATATGAGTTTTCATAAATTGGATAACCTCAGAAAGACCCTGAATCTTATCTCAGAGTAAGGGAAGTCATCAAATATTATTTTAAATTCTACTCTGAGTGTCTTCTAGAAACTATAAGTTTATATTAGAGATTGTTAAACTAATATAAATAATATACAAATACCTGAAAGAAGAAAAAGACTATAGAGTCTGTCTCAACAAAGAAAGTGTCTGAAAAGGAGCAAAGTTACAATTTAATGTTGAAGGAGGATGAGATGGGAAGGTCTAGACTGGATTATAAACTTACTGGAACTACCTCTGTTTTTTCCATCCTTGCGTGTTTCTCTCATCTGTGGGAAGAAGAAACAGAAGAGGAAAACCTGATGTTCAAGTATTAGTAATCAAGGGTAAAAGGTAAAGGAGAGAGTGGGATGACAAAAGTGGACTTTACAAGGGATGGAATAATGTTTGGATCTTTGTTTCATTCCTAACTCTTTGAAAAGTTTAATAGCATAAGTAATAATTTATATTCATATATATGTATATGTATATAGGTGTATAAAGAGAGACAGGGGTGTAATTCAGTCTGCTAGCCACTCTCTCTATCATTGATTTATTCCCCTTGAACTGTCAAGTTCCTAATCCCTTTAAAATTTTACTTTTTGATGTATAATTTCCTCCCCCCTCTCTCATGTGTGTGTGTGTGTGTGTGTGTGTGTGTGTGTGTATGTGCATGTTCATGTGTATGAATGTAGACATGCTTTCCACTGAGGTGGTATGGAAATTGGAGCACCACCTCAGCTGCGTGTGTGTGTGTGTGTGTGCGCATGTTCATGTGTATGAATGTAGACATGCTTTCCACTGAGGTGGTATGGAAATTGGAGCACCACCTCAGCTGCTGGTCTTTGCTTGAGACAAGGTTATTTGCTGTCCACTGATGCAGAACCAGACTGCAGGGCCACAGTGTCTCTGGGTTTTCCTGCCTCTGCTCCACGTCTCCAGAATGATAGGATGACAGACATACTCTGTGCCTGGCTTTCTGTGTGTTCTGGTGAGCTAAAGTCAAGCCTCATGCTTTCACAACAGATGTTGATCCACTTATCCATCATCTCAGCCCCTAATCCTCCTCTTTTTTTATTGTTCATTTTAAGAGGACTCTAATGCCTGGCTCTGCAATTTGCATTTAATAATCCAAATCTTCTGCTAATAGAATTGTCTATCCACACAGAGGTCCTCCATTAGCAAATTATGTTTGTAAATAGCTTCTAAGCCTATGAGGTTTCATAAAGATCTTTGACATACTTCAGCTTTCTCTTCTTCTCCTTCTCCCCACCTCCAGGCAAAACTTTAACCCTGATTACTCCCCATCTTCTTCTTTTATACTGCATGTGTCCTACCATCTTATCTGATGACATTTTAAACTGCCTCACAAAATAATAGCTATCCATATGGCTTAGGGGAGGAAAACATCAATGGTCTTATCCATGGATAGATCTTGCATGCACCAATAGCATCCTGAAGGACACTGTGTACCCACTAATGCCATAGTCTCACAGTGAATGTGGAGTGATTCACCACTTTCTGTTATATTCGAGGAAAGCTTCACAAAAGAGAATTCATACCTGATCCTGCAAATACAGTAAAAAGCCATAACTGGTGAGGTCATAGGTCCTCAGGGAAACCTGTTATTGTTATTTTACCACATAGTTATGTTGTCACAATACCTTCCAAGTATTTGTGTTTATACCGATAGATCTGGGTGCTTTCATCCTTGGACAGAGAATATTTTGGCAATGAACAGTAGTAAATACAGATACTCATAATTTGCCAAAAGACTGAAAATTAGTAACTACGAGTCCTAAATGAGCTATCTATATCACCCTGATCCCTCAAATACTCAGAGACCACCACAGAGAAGGCTATTGAAAGAACACGAGAGCTGGAAAATGACGAGGTGAGCTGTGTAGTGCTGCCTACTGATATGACGTGGCCATTAGCCTTCTGAATTCACAAAAACTGTGGTTAATTTCAGAAGTAAAAAAAAAAAATGGATGCAGGAGAGGAAACTGAGGCCCCACCCCAAGCAGTGGAGATGGTGTTAGTTATGGAAGCTGGGGGTCGGATGGCCATTTCTCTTGGGTGTTGTGGCCACTGGTAAGCTGTTCACACTCTAGTGGATGACCCCAAGCCCTGTGTACTCATGGGAAACACTATTTGAATACAATGAGATATTTTAATAAAAGAGGACATAAAGTTGAAGACATCTGGGAAGTTGGAGGAAAAATGCAGGGGGTGGATATGATCATAATGAATACATGTATAAATTCTCAAAGAATAAATACAAATATTAAAACAATAAATGCCTTCTTTGCTTTGATTCCATTTCCTTGGGAAATTTTTGGTTAGAGTTTTATTGAATAGGTTTTCTCCGCCTTCAGTTTTTATGTTGGTCCTAGAATTCTGTGCATTCTTGTCTTATTTCCCAGAGTGCCTAGAATTGTGTTTATGCCTGTTTGTTGTGACTCTATTAGCTGTTAATTTATGAATATAGTATTTTCTAAACCTTATATTTTTCTCTAATTTTTTAGCTAGTTTTATGATAATGCTTTCCACTTTTTATTTTTAAAATGTTATTTTTTTCTATTTTCTCATTCATTTTTCAGATTTTTTTCTTTGTTGTTGGTCTACTTATATATTGCCCAAATTGCATTTCTTACTTCATTCATCTTCTTCCCTGTTTAATGTCATAGATCATTTTGAAAAGTAAACACAATTTTTTTCTCAGTAGTTTAGCTGCTCAGTTGTTTATTCAACATTAGATTTAGTAATTTAGGAGTTACAATATATGGAGGTATCAAATAATCTTACATTTTTGTTTTGCTTGTCTTTGTTTGTTGAAGTTTGTACTCTCTTGATTTAGATACTTTTTCCTTCTTATTTGGCAGTATCTATAATGGGTACACTTGTCCAGAAAGTTCAGCTTCCAATACTACTCAGGGAAGAGAACCCACATAGATTTGGGATGAGACTTCTATTTCTCTTCCTCAGCCAGGAAGCCTTGTCTACTCATTGCTTTCTTTTGATTGCTGTTCTGTTTCTGTGCACTCTTCAGGATATTACCCCTCACCTTGTGTGGCCCCTTTTTTTTTATCTTTATCTCTTTGGAACAGAGTCTATTTTGCTGACCAACTCTTGTCATCCACCAATTTCAAATTGTCCATCTTACCCTCAAAGTGGCATGAATTCTTCTTGATATTAACCTTTCTCAAAGAAAGAATTCTTCCTCTTTTCTGTCCTTCTTTCCTGGCGATTCAAATCCTTACCTGATCTAATGTTTGTTTCTTTCGTTCTTTTTGCTTCTCATCTTCCCAGAGACCACCCCTTTTCTTCTTATCTACTGCATATTCAAGGCGATGATGACAAATGCATCAGAACTGGCTTAAAAATAAATGTTAGTTTAAAAAGCATAATTAGCTATAAATGGCTTCATTTTTCTTACATCTGTTGTATTTCCTTTTATACTGTAAGCTGCTTAAATACACATATTCAAATATATGAGACGCTTTGACTTTTCTAACCCAGTAACAACAAAGAAGAGAGTGTTTTATGTATAGGGAGGGAGAGAAAGTTATTTTAGCATTGATGCGATCCACAAAAGAGAAACAAAATTATAGGATTTTGGACTCATTTTCTTTCTTTTTGAAAAGATAAAATCAAAACTTTTAAGAGAATGTGCTGTTGTGTCTTTTGAAAATGAGAATACGGAGCATTATATGCTGCTTACAAATTATAACACATGTTGTAAAAGTTTCCAAGATGGTTTGGTTATTTTAAAGATGAAAGAAACAAAAGAAAACTTCTTATGTGAGAGGGAGATAGAATGATGGCCATGCACAGCAGAGTGCAGGAAAGAAAGCATGGCATGATGGGAAGAATTGCTCCTAGCATGCACTGGTATTAGATTGCATGCACCAAGCAACAGTATTCTGGCCACTTCAACATCAGTTTTCCTATTTATGGCTGGAGAATTAATTAATAATGAATAAGTTAATATTTTATTATTACTAGCATGATTAAAGGAAATAAGAATTTGGGGGGAGTTAGAAAGCTTAGCTGTGCAAGCCCAATGACCTAAATTCCATTACCATAATCCGTAGTGGAAAAAGAAAATTTGCCCCCTGACCTCCATATGTGTGACGTGTGTACCTACTCTTACCTACAATCCTACATATAACACGTAATAGTTTTAAAATATACCTCTCCAAGTATGTTCTAAGTCTTTGTAGTATGAACTGGTTTCTATCACTCATTCGTTTCTAGTCCCTAACCAACTTTTTAATCAATATTTAATCTGTGATTAGTACATTTTCCCTCTCTCATAGCCTGAATTCTGAATTTATGCTACTTTGAATAAAGATGCCAAGATAGAGTGGGAGACGTTAAATGAATAGAGACATGCCCAAGGTGCATAGGGAGAGACCAATCTTGCCCATAATGACAGAGGAGGAAATAGACGCAGAAAATGTGTCTGCTCAGTCTTTCGACTCAAAGTTTTGAAAGCTGTGTTCCCCTTTCCCAAGCATTAGCTATATAACAATAATCTTTCTGTCTCCAGCTGTGTGTGGATGGATGTGTGTGGATATGAAATCTAGTCAACCTGGTGATTTTATATGATGGCTGAAGGGAGGCAATGCCATTAGATGAGTGGTTACAGAATATCTTGGGGTGCTTTGTTGTTTTTTTATCTGACCTAATGTTTCACATACCATCTCAACATTGAATGCATCTGCCAGAATGAGATTATCAGTATAGCAATAACATGCATGAGTCAATCAAAGCTTCAAACTTTGTGCTACATTCCATCTATTTCTGTCTTTCAATATGCCACTGTAATCTCAAAATCGTTGATGGCATTCTTAAGGTAGAACATTACCTATACCAAAAAATTAAAATAAATAAATGGAGGAACATCTGAGCAATTAGATTATGTTGGAATTTGAAGTCAAACTGGGCTTATTAATATTTATAACATGAAGTATGTCCTTTTTGCATAACAGATTCCAGTGTGATATTTAATTATTAAATGATTTGATTTCTTTAGTTATTTAAACACAATGGCTTGTATCTTTGTTATTTAAAGAAAAACAATTCCCTGAAAACTCAATTTATAACTTGTAATTTACCCCCCCCCCTTTTAGGCTAATAATGCTTCATGTACATGTTTGCTTATCTTTAGATCTAGTTTAAATATATGAATAAGGTAAAACTGAAAAAAAATCATGTTACTTTGCTATCATAGTTTGATATGTTCCAAAGTGCAAGGGTCAATGAAATGAAGGTGCTCTACCAAAGCAGATGTGCAGCACCAGGCAAGTTCTGTGGCTAGTAGGAGTGTGACTGTGGCAGATGATCTCTGCAGTTTCCTAACCTCAGGTAAGCCTGAGAAATCTACCTTAAAAAGATATTTCTGCTTATATGGGGGTAATAGTTCCTCTTATACATCATTTGAAATGAATTTAGTAACTTCTTTGACACATATCATTCCATTTCAAACACTCAGCTGCCAACCTCAACATCCACCTTATCTATGAACTGTTGGAGCAAGAGAAGGGGACAAACCTACAGATCCAAAGCAGCAGAGTCTCTATGACACAGGACAACAGCAGGATATCCAAGAGGGGCCCCAGTGAGAACCCATTAAAGGTGGTATAGCAGAATCCAAAGACCAGACCAAGGTCTCATAGCAATCAACGCTTACAAGTCAAGATGAACAGACTGAAGGGTAAGTGGTGTCTCAGCAGGCCACCCTACAGCTTCCACAAGATTTTTCTTTTGTGTTTTGGGTATTTGGTTAGTTTTAGTTTTTGTTTTCTTTTCAACTATGGCTTTCTTTTGGGAAGGAGGAGGCTTCAAGGGTAGAGGGCAGATGAGAGGGGACAGGGAGATAAGTAGGACTAGAATCTGTAATCCACAGAGAATAAATAAAAGTAAAAAAAAAGAAAAAGTAATAATATACTGATCCTATGAAATTTTGTACATCTATAAATTGTTGTCACTAACCACTGTGAAGTCTGTTGAGAATATGTGAAATATGAATTCAGAGACATTCAATGTCAGGGTGCTTGGGCTATCTCAAGTCCTTTGAGGCATGCTATGGCATATCCAGACAAAAAAAAAATGGCTACATCCAGAAGATCTGTCAAGGCTATCAAATTACATGAGGAACTGCCCTACTTTTCCTGTTAGCTTCACCTTGACACATGTCTTTTTCATAACTGTCCCATCAATCTGAGAATCTAAGATTATAAGCCATATAAATGATTTAAGCAATCACACTGATTATAAAATTTAGGGGATTGATGAGCAATTTACAGATTGATCTTCTTAGTGTATAACATGGGTAGCTTCTTTCATGTTTCCACGTACTTAGTGTTTGTAGCTGGATTTCCTTCTAGAATATTTTCTAGCCTAAAAGTATCCCACAAAAGGCATACCATTTCTCTTAGATCTCTTACCATTGCTGTCTATTTATTCTTTGGTTATCACAAAGAGTCAGAAATGATCTGACCTTATTCTTCCTCATCACTAACAATCCTAGGTTTTGCTCATCTGGTAAAACAGCTCTGGAGCTCTATTCCCACAGTTTCCATTCATAGACATTTCATAAATGTTTATTTGCTCAAATTCTTCTTAAACACACTTTCCTCTTTAGTTTTCCCTTCCTCTAATTTGTGTGTTCATACAATTGTTTCTGTCCTGATTCCTTAGATGACTTCCCCTTTAAGTTTCTTTAGTGTCAGCCATGCTAGCCAGACAATTTAAATTTTGCATCTCTTTCCATCAACCATCCTTTGGAAGGCTGCCTTTTGTATTTTGTTGGTTATGAGCACTTTGGGGCCATTCCCAAAAGCTTCTGATCAGGCATATGTCATTGTTTCTAAATATTATTTTACTCAAAATTGTTATTTGGATTGTGGTTACTTTTGCCTCAGCCAGGAGTTTCTGGGGTTTTCATCCCTTACTCCAAAAAGCATCAGTGCTGAGCCTTCAGTTTTCCAGTGTCTCAGAGGCTTTTCTCATAAAAACTGGCAAGTACAATAACATCTGGGTGCTTTGGTATCATCACAACTGTATAGAGTCAAATTCAATTTAAGAAAATGTCAAAATGCTATAGAATTCAGAATGGAAACCTTTTATATATACAACCCCATGAATGCCATGCATGGATAAATGCAAATGTATACAGTGATGTTCATTGTTATTGAAAACAAGTGACTTGTGTTTGTCAAAATGCTATAGGATTCAGAATCGAAACCTTTTAGATACACAACCCTATGAATGTCATGCATGTATAAATACAAAATGTACACAGTGATGTTCATTGTTATTGGGAACTAGTGACTTGTGTTTAAATGGCATTAAGAAATGTTGGGCACTATGCTGTCTTGAAAATTTCCCCACTAAATACATTAGTCCTTCACTTTGGAACTCAGCACCACCAATGTTCACAGGGCACAGACAACATACAGCTATGTTACTTGTCAAAATAAAACATGAAATACCTATATCCCAGTTCTCAGTAGAGTCCTTGCTCCCTGCTAAAACCTCATGAGCTAGGTCTCCATTGTCTGCGTGTCTCATGGTGTTCTGATATCCTAAGCTGTTCATTAAATGCAGCTTATAATACTCTAGCCCACATATTAAAACTATTTCACGCACTATCTGCAAACCAAGTCCAGATGTCAATGAACCACCAGGTAAGGTGTATTACAGCAACAGTTCTACCCTTTGGTGCAGACTCTCAGCTTTAGATATTTCTCTTAATTCTTGAGACAATATTTGGCACAAGCAACCAAATAAAGGAAGGGTTTATTGTAGCTCTTGATATCATGGTGTCATTGTATTGGAGAAGTCATAGCTGAAGAATCATGAAGTCCCTGGTCACATTGTGTTTGTAGTCAGAAAGCAGAGAGAAAATAATAATAGTATTTAGCTTACTTAAAAACAAAAAACAAAACAAAATAAAAACAAAAAACCATATAGTCCTGGACCCCAATCCATAAGATAATGTCACCCTGATTCAGGATGAGTTTTCCTCTTCAGTTAATGGAAACAGTCTATTAAACACATGCAGTGATTCTAAATCAAGTTGATATTGAAGACAGACCATCATTCCTATGCCAAAATTTTTTTACATTTGATTTTTGAAATTTTATGTTTTTAGAAAAACACAAATAAAATCAATCAATAAAGTAATAATGTTGAATTTTAAGTTAAGGCATAATACGAGAAAATTCTTATTTTAAAATCATTGCTTCATCTAACGTAGGTCTAGTTGTACTGGTTCATACTGTTTCAAGCAGTCTTACTTAAGGCTATAATTTCATTTATCAAGCATAAAGAGAGGGAAGTTCATGGTGCACACCAAAAGCTTTTCATTCATAGTTCAAATGAATGTTAAACTGGCAAGAACCATTGTTGTCTAAAGTAACACAACAATCTAACAAAATCTCACCTTGTTGAACTTGTTAACTGACAACATACATCAACCAAGCAACTGTTTTACTATTGAATTCTGCTCAACCAAGCTTGAAATGATAACCATGTTCACCAGTTTCCTTCTATTTCATGTCTAATGTCTTTATACTTTTATATACATAAGACTAAGGCTGGCATAATACTCTCTGTATATTGACTAAGTATGTTCCCTTCTATAACTGACACACAGTGGCAGTGCCAGAAGGTTTAGAAAGATCATGATATCATTGACATGTTTAAAAGTTGAACTGGGCTAACCCCTGCCACCCACACCCACACTGAAGACTTGTCTGTTGAGAAAATACATGTTCTTTTCTCATTCTGTAATTGTTTTGAGGATCATGGTAGATGAAGGATTAGAGATACTGGTTTCTTATTTATATGGGTAGAAAGTTGAGTTATCCCGACTTGTCCTTGGTATATAGGTCTCTTGTCATTACTGGTCACACATATATTGCTTTAAATGATTTTTACTTACTCTGCTTCTGAATAACTAACTGAGTTATTTTAGATTATAGATTAACTCCAACTCTTTGTAAATTTCTATGTCTCTTGAATTCTTTTTTTTTTTCTTTGTGTGTGTGTGTGTGTTTTGAGATATGAACTTGTTATATGTCTCTAGATGTCCTAAATCTCACTATGTAGTTTAGGCTGGCCTCAAACTCAAAGAGATCTGCCTGCCTCTGCCTCCCATTGTTGAAATTAAAGGTGTGCACCACCAAGCCCAACTCTTACCTTTCTTCAAGCTTCCAAGCATATACCCTATCTTTGTCATTACAGATCACCCAGCCTAATAATATTTTATGCAACATAAAAATAATTTAACTTTAAAAGATTTGAATCCTTCATATTCAATGCCTGTCTTTGGAGAAAACAAAAAAAATTAAGTATCTTTGAAAACAGCATCTGTTACACCTTATGACATTTAATCCTCACTTTGGACAGGCTATTGTGCACGTGTTATAGATCAAGATACTGAAAACTAAAGGAGCTGAACATTATACAGTGTGTATTATTAACATGAAATCAAGAACAGCTTTTCATTGTTCCTCAGAACAATGTGACATGCTCTCCTAACCTCAATTATTCTAGAATCTAGAGAGCATGCTTTATGTTTTTACATATTCTCACATTAGTCAGTTAAAAAATTTTCACTATTAAAGTTATTAATTTGAATAAAGAAAGACTTATTAAGTTGAATTGCTATACTTAGGCATAACGTTTTCCTCTCCTTTCAAAAATATTTCTTTACTTTTTTTGAGATTATAATATAATGATATAATTTATCCATTCCCTTTCCTCCCTTAAAAACGTCCTTGTCTTTTGTGGTTTCGTGACCCTTCTTTTTTCTTTAAAAATTTCGTAGTGTTTTTTGATCTTGTTGTTTTTCTTTTCCCAACTCCTTTCAGCATTTTCCCAACCCACATCTATATTCTCTCTCTCTTCATCTCTCTCTTAAAAAAACATAAAAACATAATAATAATCAATAAAAAACTAATAAGAAAAAAATGCTAAAACCAACAAGATGAAACAAAAAGTCTTCAAAGCTCCCACTGAATTCTTTTCATGTTGCCTGAATACTCATGGGTATAGAGCCTGCTCAGGAGTGTGGTTGATACACCCAGTGACACTCCATTGGAGGAAACTGATTTTTCTTTGCCAGGTGATGTCAGTTGCAAATAGCATTTGATTAGGGTTTAAGTGAGGCACCCATCTATGGCTATAACAGAATGTAATTAGGAGTCATTTTGCTGCTACTTTTTTTTTACATTTAGTTTTTTTTATGGTTTATTTATTTATTTATTTATTTTCCGTTTATTTATTTATTAAAGATTTCTGTCTCTTCCCTGCCGCTGCCTCCCATTTCCCTCCCCCTCCCCCAATCAAGTTCCCCTCCCTTGTCAGCCCATAGAGCTATCAGGGTTCCCTGCACTGAGGGAAGTCCAAGGACCACCCACCTCTATCCAAGTAGCAGAATAATAACATTAGACTTTCCCCTCGACCTAAGAACTCAGTTGGTAGTGTCAAGTATGGGTTGCATTTCATGTAGTGAGCCTTAAATCAATCACAAAGTTATTGGTTACTTTTACAATTGTTGTGCTAATGTTGCACCAGTTTATTTTGCAGGCTGTCTGCTGTCATAGGTCTCAGGTTTTGTAGTTGGGTAATACTGATTACCTTCTTTTTATCTGGTATCACTCCAGAATCACGAATGGTAGTTAGTAGGGATGAAACTTCTAATTGAACATCAGCTCGATGTCTTTGTGTTCAGTGATATATGTATGCATTGTCTTCAGCAACAGGAACTTTTGTAGAAGACAACAAATAGCCTGTGATGTTTCAGTATTCCATGGGGTCCCTTTGGCCTAAAACTCAATGAGATATAGCCCTTTCCTGGCATGAGAGGTTTTACTTGATGGCATAATATATCTAGATGGACATTGTTTCCTCCATTATTTTAGTTACTCCATTTAAATTCTTTTCATATATTCAAATATTTTAGGAAGCTTTTTCAGTAATAGGTTTCTATGTTTTTTCAAAAAGCCTTTAATGTCAGTTTCCCTCTCCATATTCTCTCCTTTATTTTTATTTCCCATCTTCCTCTCAATTTAATTCTCCTAATATAGTTTCCCCTTTATCTTTCCATAGTACTTCATTCTATTTTCCTTTCTTGGGAGAAACTCTTTTCTCACCTGGTCCATTACTAGGTTCATAAACATTGGGGCTTCTTAGATTACAGCATGAATATTAAGAGCTTAAGATCTATCATTCACATATAAGAAAAATGTCTATTGGAATCTGGGTTATCTCATTCATGATTTTTTTCTAGGTCCATCCATTTACTGAAATTTTCATTTTTCTTAACAGCTGAAAAATATTCCATTGTGTTAGTGAACCACATTTTTATTATCCATTCATCAATTGATGGGCATCTAGGTTGTTTCTAATTATTGGATGTTGTGGCCTCTTTTTTCATTGATTGTTTCATACATACATGTATATGAATATGTAGATGCAGATATATTCCCAAGTTAGTGAGTACAACATGCTTAGGTCTACATGTTGACTATATGTGTGTTCTTGTTCAGCATTTTTGTCACTTGCATAGACTAAATATAATTTTTCTTGGTAAACAACCTCTGGATTCAGGATGCTACTCTCTTAGGTAGATCTTATGCAAAAGAGAATGGAAAAGGTGTTAACTGCCTGCCACTCCTCCACCTTTCTTTCAATCAACAAATGTTTGTATTTCTTGATATCTATGACCAAATTTTGTGAGTTCCCATGGGTAAAGAATAATTTTATTGAACATTTTTAAGGTGGCTGTCTTAGTTAATGTTATAATTTCTGTGATGAAACACCATGACCAAAGCAGTTTGGGGAGGAATGTGTTTGTTTAGTTTATGCTTCCACGTCACAGTCTATCATCAAAGGAAGTCACTACAGGAACTAAAGCAAGACAGGAACCTGGAGCCAGGAGCTGATGCCAAGGAAAGAGGAGTGCTGCTTACTGGGTTGCTCACCCTGCCTTCTTACAGAATCCAGGACAACCAGCCCAGGGATAGCACCATAAAGGATCTAGTCTGTTTTAGTTCTGTCCTACTTAGTGCTTCTGTTCCAATACATCTGAGATGTTGCATGACTCAGATGAAACAAACTGAAAATCACAGCTTTATTGTTACCAGTGTGGACTTCAAGCTAATATGATAGATAGGCACACCCTGTGGATTACTAGCTAGCTAAACACAGAATTATCAAAGTAGAGAATCGGTGCTATCTCATGGACGCTGCACTCTGAGCTGAAATTATGCTTTGTTCCGTCGTGCCTCGGATCCCACTGTACTAACCTCCATTACTAGAAGAAGGTATAGGAAGTCTGAAGTTCTTATCTAAAGGGCATCGTGCATTGTAAAGTAAAGAAACTTGCAATTTTTACTAAAAAAAATGATATTCTTTACTTACTGGAGAGTGAAACTAAACTCTGTTGAACATATCTGAGTTGCAGTTTTGCTTCTTCATTAAAAATTGGCTGCAATTTCTATCTTTCTTTTGCTTCGTAAAAGAACAGAAACATCTTAGTTTTTGGCAGCTAGAAAGGAGCCAAACTTTACTATCTTTTTTTTCCAGAGACTGAACAACAAGGATTTATTTATTTATGCCAGCCGGGCACCACCATGATTGCTCCACAATTTCTGACTGTGGGCACAATGAAACCAACTTTGTCTTCCTCCTGCCTCCATGCCTTCCCTGTGATGATGTGCTGTCCTGTGCAACTGGGAACTGAAATGAGGAATCTACGGGTTAAATTTTTGTAACATTTAGAAGTGATGGCTTGCCACATTAGAGTTTCGTGGTGAGGTGAGCTAAGATAGAAATAGCATGCTTTCGTATCAAATCAGCACTCCTGCCTTGAGCAAACAAACAAAACCACCTTTATTAGGGAGCAGAGTGAGTAGGAAAAAATGGAAAGAGGCAAGGTCAACATAGGATGAGAACTGAGGATCAGATGGCTGGCAGAAATCTCCCATCCCTCTCTGTTGTTGTTATTATTATTATTATTATTATTATTATTATTATTATTATTATTGGCTTTATTGACTCTTATTCCAATGCAAACATCTTCCAAGAGTCAAAATTCAGGGCTTTAGAGACAACAGCCACAGGCACAATTCCAGTTTAATTGTCCAAACATGCTGAAATGGATTTTCTTGGCACACAGAAAAGTCATTCGGGAGAGGCTTTCTCTTGGAGTGGTTTGAGCTGTACCACACCAATTCTGCTGACTATGCAAGGAGAAAGTGCTATGGGACAATGGTTTGTACCCTGTCCATCATATTTTAATAAAAATGCTGATTGGCCAGTAGCCAGGCAGGAAATATAGGTGGGACAACCAGGCAGGAAGTAGAGGCTGGGCAACAAGAACAGGAGAATTCTGGGAAGAAGAAAGTTCATTCTGCAGTCATGACTCAGCCACAGAAGAAGCAAGATATGACTGCCTCACTGAATAAGGTACCAAGCCACATGGCTAACTTAGACAAGAATTATGGGCTAATATTAGTTATAAAAGTTAATAAAAGCCTGAGCTAATGGGCCAATCAGTTTATAAACAATGTAGACCTCTGTGTGATTTCTTTGAGACCTAATGACTAGGGGAACCCGGCAGGACAGAAATCTTAGACAACAGACACCACTCAGAATGGGTATTCACTATCACTGAGTTCCATGAGAGATGTGCCTTCCTTAGGATCAATGGGAGAAAATTCTATGACCATCTCTAGATAATGTCAGGATTAGAATTTGAAAGGTCTGGTTTGCCTAAGAAAAGAAAATAGATCTAGCCAGGCAGTGGATCTCTTTAATACTAATACTTGGGAGTCAGAGACAGGTATAAATTTGAGGCTAGCCTGGTCTACAGAGTGAGTTCCAGGACAGGTCTCAAAACAAAAACAACAACAAAAAGAAAAAGAAAATAGATCTATGCATAGAAGAGGAGAGAAGGTAATAGTTGATAACAGGTATAAAAGGGGAAACTAGTTATCTGAGAGCTCTTGAAGTGGCTCAGCAGGTAGAGATGTGTCATTGAGAGTGGAGTTTGAGGTTTCAAAAGCCTGCACCGTCCCAGTACTGCCCACCCTCTCCTTCCTGTTGCTTGTGCATGGGATGCAAGTTCTCAGCTACTTCCTCAGTGACATGCCTGCCTGTCTGCCTGTTGTCATGGCACTTATCATTACAGTCATGAACTCCAATTCTATGGAACCACAAGACCCCAAATAAATAGTTTCTTTCATAAGTTGCCTTGATCATGGTGTTTTGTCATAGAAATAGAAAAGTAACAAATACAGAATGTTGCATTCTTCCTAGGGTACACAGGGCAACATCGGGTTCTGTAAAATGGTTGATAAATGCTTACTTAAACACCATGTTTTCTTCTAGCCATTCAACAGTGGTTAACTGAATAATCTTATCCTTATCTTAAAATGTATTTTGTGAAATGCTCAAGTCAAAATACCACCAGCAAGAGCTGCTTATTAAACTAAAAATAGCTCATTTAAGATAAAGATAGATGATGGTGCTAATGATAATGAAGGCTAACATTTGTTTTGAAATTTTCACATATTTCTGAGCTTGTGAAAAACTGTGTAGGTTTAATTTTAGGTTGTGTTTTCTGATTAAAATGTACATTCTACTACAGTGCATTAATTTTACCCAGTAGTATTTTTTGATAGGACATCTAGACAGTGAAACAGAAAGAAAACTTTACTTCTCTCTCTTTTCTTAAACACAACATATTCTTCAGAAGGAATTAAAATAAAAAATAAGAATCTCAATGCAAATTTCTCTTTCATCAAGATGTGGTAATGGTAATAATTATTATTAGTTGTATGTGTGGTGTATGTTTGCAGCTGCATACACCTGTATAGTTCAGAACATGACAGTGAGTGTTCCCACCTATTGCTTTATCTAGGTCCTTTGAGACAGTATCTCGGTGTACTGTGAGCTTGTTGATTTGCAGCTAGGATGGTCAGCAAGTTCCTGTGATCCTACAGCTCCAGCTCCCACCTTACCCACACACTAAGGTTAAGAGTGCTTGTAGCCACTCCTGGCTTTTTATGAAAGTTCTGAATATTCAAACTCTGCTTCCCATGATGGCACAGCAGGTGCTTGCCTCCTGCTGAGCTATCTCCACAGACCCTGGTTTTGATATTTTGAGGCAAATGCTGTTTATATTCATGGGAATCTGCTCCTAATTTTCTACACTCATTAGTTCTATGAACAATTATGAATCCTAAAGGACAGCCTCGTCTGTCTACCATCCATGATACAGAACAATTCTTAAGTATTTCTGCACAGAGGCCAAGAAACACCTTTCTGCCCACTATGGGACACTTTCAACACATTCACGTTGTACGTTCTTCAGGTTTTCGACCCTAGTGAAACAGGCTTAGTAAGTATAAATCAACTGTGTATGTGGAGAGCGTATGATTCTAAATTAATTTAGAGACTGAGAGATGATAGGCTGACTGTCTTGTTTCTCCTACCTGATTCGGTGACAAAGGAAGGAATAACTAGCATTTGTCTTCAGCACATTTGAGATGAGAGTCAGACTCATAATAAGAAGGACTTTGCCTCTTAAAGTGCAACTTTCAATCAGAGTACACAGGATGTTTGGTGACAGATGTTTACAGCTAACTACTTGGCCTAATTTTCATTTCACAGAAGAAAATATTTGCAATCAAATTAAACAAGCTAGTTTCTTAGTGTGACATAGGTAGTAAATGAAGTAATAAAAAGTTGGATAGGGAATCAAATTATTTAGTCTCCCATCTAGCACTTCCCTCACCTAATGTCAATAACTGCTTCTCTACACTTAAGAAAGGTACGGGGCGGCCGGGCGGTGGTGGCGCACGCCTTTAATCCCAGCACTCGGGAGGCAGAGGCAGGCGGATCTCTGGGAGTTCGAGACCAGCCTGGTCTACAAGAGCTAGTTCCAGGACAGGCTCCAAAGCCACAGAGAAACCCTGTCTCGAAAAACAAAACAAAACAAAAAAAAAAAAAAAAAAAGAAAGGTACGGGGTATATATCAACTTTTTGAAAAATTTCAAAAGAATCAAGCATAAGTAGTTCAGTTTATCAAGTTCAAAATAACCTATTCTTGGGTTGTTATTTTTCAGCATAGTATTTGCCTATGATTTTCTTTATATTGAGGTAATAGAAGAGACATGTGTATGTGTACCTGTGAGTGTGTGTGCATGTGTGTGAAGATAGCACACACAGATTGATAATAGAAAGCCCATGACAGGTGAGAATTGAGACTTGCTTGTTCATCCTATCTTGTTCGCTTTTTAGCATTCAGTTTATAAGTCAGCTCAACTACCTGAACGCAAACTTACTACCTATGACATTATCACATATAATTTGATAACTAAACAAAGCTAGAACTTGTGCTTTTATTAGTCAATATCCCTGCTACATATTTATCTGCAGATGCAGATACATTTGGTCATTGGAGCTAAATTGACTACAAAAATGCATTTTTAACAATGCCTGTAGGCGTGTAAGCTTGCATGCCGAGTAAACTGTCAATACTCTGGAACTCAAGGCGTTACTCACTTGGTAAATATTTGAACAGAAGTGATTTGCAAACAAATACACTTAAAACTCTCAATTGACAGATATTGGCAATGGTAACTGCTGGGAGAGGGAGGAACCGTTTTGATTTGTGGGTATGACTGCTCATAAATTGCCTGTACTCTATGCAGTGATGGGTGGCCCCACACCCATGCACATAAATGCGGTGTTAATTGAACTCAGTAAGTCATTAAAATCAGAGCAGGAAAGTATGAGAAGTAGCATTGGAGGGTTATAGGAAAAGAGGGAGGATTTGGACTGGATAGTCTCAAGGTACACTACACATATATGAAATTGACAAAGAATAAATACAAATAACATTCTGAATTAGTTTGCATTGGCAAAGTTTGGTGAAAGGCATCTTGTTGTAGTAGAAAGGTTCTTGACATACAGCATACACCACAACAATGCATATTCCTGTCAAAAGGGTTGTGATTTTGTAAATATCATATGGCTTATGTCTCTGGAATTTTATAACATTCCCAACAAAAATGTTGTACTCATACTGGGAAAATATATTTCCAAGTGTGCCTGAGTTCTAGTTTGCTGTGGTGGCATACACCTCTAATCGCAGTACTTGGGAGGAAGAGGACAGCCTGGTCTACATAGTGAGTTCCAGGACAGCCAAAGATACATATGAGTAATGAGACCCTGTCTAAAAAATCTGAGATCTGGGATTCTGGTATGCATCATCTGAATTATTGTTTGTTATGTGCATTTACTTTTATTATTTTATTATTTTAATTTTGTCATAACACAAAATTCATTAAACTTTTAGTATTTATGATAAAGATGCCAGACATAATAACTACTATAGTGTCAAGACAAATTAAAATGATAAGACCACAGAAGTCTCCTCTGTGTGTCCTGGCATCTTGACCCTTTCTTCTTTCTTTCCAGAAATAACCACTGCTTGAAGTCTAAGAAGGATTTTTTGTTCTGAATCTTTGAGCTCCCACTATTGCATTACTGTCTGTATTATTTCTTATGTTTAATATTGTGAGATATATTCTTGTAGTTGGAGGTGGCTATGTGCCATTTATCTTTATTTCTGCAAAAATGTTTTATTGTGTGGAAATATTATAATTTGTGTATCTAGTTTAGTATTAATCAATATTAGGGATGTCTGAAACTTGGATTGTGACAAAAATGTTAGATTACTATTGCCAACGAAGATAAGGTAACAGGATGGGATAAATCACTTTGCTTGGGATAGTAGCACAAGAAAATGAAAAAAAGATATAACAAAATAATTTCAGTACATAGGACACCAAGCAATAGATGGCAGTTACCCCTGTGAAGTAGGGAAAAAAATGTGGTGGCCAAATGATTCCTATTGTTTATTGCCTTCAAAGAATTTACAGAGCATGATGCTAGTGGGTATCCCTGGGAAACTCCTTGTTTGTGATAGGAAGTTCTGGAAAGGAGACAAATGCTTAGAGAGAAAACTGGGACTCTAAGAGTCCTCTTGAATATTTGGGAAAACCTGCATGTATACATGAAGGAACTAAGTGAGGCAGAGGGAAAACTTTTGACCACATCAGAGGAACAAACCTGATACAAAGGACTGGGTTTGGTGCCCAATCACTACAGTCCAACTGGAAAATTTGATTATTCATGGGACATTGGGTAGTGTAATGGGTAATGTTGGCCTTTGTAATGATGAACAGTTAACTCCAGATTACACTTTTATAGTGTCTCTTAATGAATCTTAAATGAAAAAAAAGCTTCATAATTTGAGGAACGTATTACAAAATAGGTATATTAGAAAATTGTTTAATGATCATTATTAGAGCTATCACGTTGGCAAGTGTAGATCACTAAACCAAGCTGAGTCCCCTGTACATCTGTGACTCACAAATGACAGTTACAGTTTGTCTTTTGTTGCTGTGTTAAACACCATGACCAAAAGCAAGTTAGGGCAGGATAGGGTTTATGCCATCTTATACTTCCAGGTCACAGTTTATTATTAAGGAAAGTCAGGGCAGGAACTCCAGTAAAAATTGAGGCAGGAACTACAGACGGACACTGTTTTACTAGCATGTTTGCAACCTTATGTTTCACCAGCTTTTAAAATATACTCTAGGCCCACCTGCCAAGGGATATGATGGACCACAGTGGGCTGAACCCTCCTACATCAGTTACAATCAAGAAGTGCTCCACACAGATGTCTATAGGCTAATCTGATCAAGGCAATTTTATATGGGAGAGTCCCTTTTCCCCGATGACTCTAGGTTATATCAAGTTTATAATCTAATGAGTACAGTAACTGACCACATGTGATGGCAAGTCTTCATGGTTAGCTTGATTAAATTTAGAATGTCTCAGAAAATTAGCGAGGCACGTCTATGGATGTGTCTGTGGGAATATTTTCAGAAAAGACTAATTTATGGACAGATCCATTTTGAATTTGGACTGGACAATCCCATGGGCTGGTGTCTTGGAAAGAATAAAATAGGTAAGAAGACAAGCCACCTGAATGCCTATATTTTCTTTCTTTTCTCCATTCTACTTGAAGTGACAACTTGTTGTAGTCACAATGTCCTGTCTGAATGCCGGGTACAACAAAGACATGTTTTAAACCTTCTTAAACTAGGAAACGAATCTTTCCCTTTAGTTGTTTTCATCAGGTATTATGAGCACAGTGGCAAAATAATAATATACCAGGTTACATGCTCATGAAGCAAGAACAGAAAACCCTGATGCATTTCTAAGGAACTTAATTTTGTCTGTTAACCCTGCAGCCCACATTAATTTCTTTTAAATTGTTTTTATTCTTCAAAAGCATGGCTATTTTTAATTGCTGCAGGATACTTTATGCAAAAATTACAGAAGCAGTTTGTAACTTAGGATGATGGCCTGTTCCTCCAGAGATAAAGATAATCTAGTGATTGAATGAGTTCAAGGTGGGCTCTCCAGTTCTAGGGCTTATCTACGTCTGGCTCAGCCTTTCTTCTGTGTATGGTTTCTTCTAATTGTCCTGACCTGAAGCTGCAGTCCTAGAGAGCAAAGGTTTTTTATTGTTGCTTTGGAACCTCGGTCCTGTTACATGTTCTGATTAACTTCATAAACTTCTGTTTAATTAAGCAATTGCCCTTAGGGAAAACTTATACCCTCACAGGTACTTAAGTATATTCAAAAAAATCCCTCTGAGTAGAGTCAACTGATAGTTTCCTATGTAGAAGCAAATACAAAAGTAGATTTCTGGTGTCCTCTGTATTAAATGCTTTACGAGTCTTCTTTTAAATTAACAGTTCTATCAGGCCATAAAATTGTCAGTTCAGGGTGCCAGATTCTGTTCATAGGTTAAATAAATTATCCAATGCCACCTAATTAGTAAGCAGTAGAATCACAATCTAAACTTGGCCTTGTTAACTTCAAAATCTCCTTTCATGGAACAAAATCATAATATCCCATTTAAGGTAAGATGAAATGCAAATTTTACAAGGTGTGCTTACAGTGTTATAGAATACCCAAACTCCAATTTAACGGCTTCATTGAAGAGAATCAGTGTTTAAAATAAGGGAATCTGTTTTAGTAGCTCAGGTGGCCATAACAAAGCAAGACAGACTGGCAGGCTAAAAAGCTTTAACTTTTCACAGCTAGGAAGACTACACAGTCCAAATGAAAGATTCTCCCGCGTCTCCTGTTGCGGCAGATAGCCCTCGAGGTTATGGCTTATTTCTACCCTCACTAGAGCGTAGCAGAGCCCTCTGTAATCTTCCTGTAAAGTCATCAAGGATACTCACATGGCCTCCATCTTATAACCTAGTTAACTGTCAAAAACCCTGACTTCAAATATCATGTATTGGGAAGATGGATCTCAACATTTGAACTTTGAGGGCACACAAGCATTTAGTCCTGTAGCATGGCCTAGATTTTAGTAAGTTGATAGGGTGATGTACCTTAAATAGAGTTTTATCGAAGAATAACTAGAAAGCATCTTTTATAAACAATTTTCAAGTGATATGTTCCAAATTTAGACTATTTTCCTCAGCCCACCAAGGCTATTATATCAAAACACCTTAGGCTGGGCAGTTTATTGGGTAGTTTGTCTCTCTTATTTCAAAGCAAATATTAGCATGTTATCCTAAAAATATCCAAATCAATCTTTATAACACTAGACATGTTTTTATTTATAAGTAGAGTGAGCTTACCACCAAAATAACACAGAAAACATCCCTGAAACCTCCCGTTGGGGATTTTTCATATCAAACACCCACTCTGTTTAACAGTTGTCTAAAGGCTGTGTTTCTTATTCCTCGTTCACAGTCCCTGGTCTTTGTGTTCTACCATTGATGTATAAAGCCGCATTCACAACTCTAAGACCTTGGTCTGAACATACACTCTGAGAATGTTTAATAAGTTGCCAACCTATATAAGTAAGTATATCCCTGTTAAAATAAAATATCTCAGATTTATTTGAAAACCCAAAATATCTGGAGAGTGTAGCTATCCTTCTGGTGCTTTTAGTGTTAGGGTTCAAAGCAGTTAACAGTCCCTGTTCAACTCTTCCTTAGGTTTTTAGTTTGGCAGTCTTTTCATTAAAGCAGCTGTGCTGTTTTGTTGTTATTGTTGTTGTTTTGTTTTTGCTTCTGTATCATTCACCTCAAACACTGATGGCATATTCTCATGGTCCTCCTTTCCTTGAAGTGCTGATTAGTACCATGACTAAAGGGATGAAAATAAGAACTTATAATTTACATGCATCCAGAACAAAGGGATCAACAGAGAGTACCAGATCCTGCTTCTTGACTCTCCACAGAATGGAGGAGGAGACATTCTTTTGCTCAGGCCTCATCTCCCTCTATTCAGGTATTCTTGAAGATACTCCTTGGACCATTCCAGGAAGGACTTCTTGAGAGGTGATAGGAAAGCAAGTCAGACACTGGTTTTTATCCTTCCTGCGATAGTCTGCCTAAGTTATGATTACCATTTTCCTGATTGTATTTATCAGTAGAATAAAGCCTTCTAGTTTCTTAGCCTATCTCTAAAATCAAAAATATCCAGTGCTTCACCATGTAAACATACCCATTTGCTTTGAAGTTCAGTATGTAATTTTTCTTCTGATTTTAGTCTCACAGACATTTACCAACCTAAATCTTTGAGAGATGATGTTCCTTTAAATAATAGTGACTTTAAGCTGACACCGAATAAACTGATAGCAAAAAAAGAAAGCAACAATGTGATATAGCCACTGATCTTTGTTCTCAGAATTAGGAAGTATTTGAAGACTAGAGTTTAGCAATAAGGGGATTAGATGAGCTGTAGATAGATAGTATACCATAAAATGTATATAAATAAAATTAGCAAAATTTGGGGATCATTGATAAACAGCAGAATTAAATAATTTTAAGGTTTGGAATTTGGTGAATGTTAATTTACCGAAGCGCTAGTAGTTAATAGTGTCTAGCTCATACCCTGTTCTATTTCACAAAATTTGATCTCCTAGGCAACCATTTTATCACATTCACAGTTTCTTACATTGCCTAATTTTAAGGTATTTACAAATGTAAAAATCATTGCTTTAGGACAGGTGCTTAGTGTTTGCATTTGAATTTATATCAAATTTATTATAATCTAACTATGTTATTCTCTCTGAATTTTGCTGTACTATATAAAATGTATTTTATTTCTCCTTAGTTTTTTTAAATTGAAGTAAATATATAAAAATAAAATTTACTTTCTTCAATATTTTACAAAATAATTCAGTACCACTAAGTACACTTATAATGATGAGCAAATGCAAAATTCTTTTTAAGACACACAGTGTAACCTCCATTGGACATAAAACATCTTTAGGCTATAGTTTTAAAATATTAACTAATTTTTAAATATAACAATGGCAATGCCTTTCCTATGAGGTTTGATGAATTCCTTCATTTCTGCCTCAAGATTTAATAATCTTTAAAAAGACATAGTGGCATTTTGTTTGAGGCATTGCTAGAGTTTTCATTTCAATGACAAATGCAAGTGAGAAACCATCAAGTTGAAGGAGGATTTATTTTGGCTCACAGGTACAGAGGTTTCAGTTTGTCTTGGTAAGGAGGGTATGGCACCACAGGAACCAATCTCAAAGCAACCAGAAAAGATAGCTGTGAGAGAATGAGGAAAGAGAAGAAGAGAGGTAGGGGGGAAAAGACGAGGAAAGAAGAGAAAGTATGACTATGAACTTTCCTACCTCATCTAGGCATTGGGAAATTGCCACGTCTTTTAGGGTGGATTTCCACTCACATAGCCAACCCTGGAAAGACCCTCTCTGACACACCGAGACACCCTTAACTGATCTATTGGGCACTTCTGAATCCAGTCATAGATCAGCAACATCATGGTCACTTGTTGAAAGTGCCACACAAATTTGAATTATCAGAGACCATATGAGTAGATTGATTAGGGGATCAGAATAGACTCAGAGAACTTTGCCTCTGTGATGTGATAACAAGAATGATAGAATAACTGTGGGAAATAATGCTACTAGCCTCATCTGGGCACTTGCCTTATTTTTGTAGGGTTTATCGGAAAGTCCCTGCTTAGAAGTGAATTGGAGGTTGATTTAGTAGTTTGTAATCTCAATTTTATTCTTATATGAGATTTACTTTTGTTTATGCAGTGTTGGTACTTGCCCCGCCACCGCAGCAATTGTAGTTCTCTGAGTGAGGGACGTCAGGATTAACACACAGCACACTTCAGGTTCTGCAGGCAAGCCTTTATTCCACTTTCTCACACAGTATATATAGCTCTCAGCAGGGAAGGCTGAGCCAGCAAAAGCAGGAAGTCATCACTGTAACTCACATGGCTTAGGGGTAAACATCCTTAAAAAACATTGCTGAAAACAACAGATTGTTCCTGCTTTTGTTCCTGTTTTTGGAACAACCAACCACAAGAGTGCAAAACACTAAGTGAGGGTGAAAAGGCCTGTCCTCAAGGGACCCAACAGGTACTGTTTCAGCTTAGTGGTTGAGCAATAACATCCTTTAAATTCTAGTATAATGACATTATTTTGCTGGCCCCTAATGTCTTCCTTTGGGGAGATGGTGAGAAGACGCAGTGTCAACATCTAAGACACTAGGATTCAGGTAGAAGGCATACAACAGACTTATTTATTTAACAATAGGGGAAAACTTATATACTCCCCCAGCACCCATGCATTGCAATCCATTGATATTGCAAGGTCTGCTCTCATTGGCGAGACACGATCAGGACCTCTGACAGCACCAGGCAGACTTCAGGCTGACTCCTCTCAGCCTGGGAAGCTTTAACTTCCTACAATACTATTTTAACACTGTAATGGAGATTTACAGCACTAAACTATCCGTTTAGTATTGCTTATTACAACAAAGTTGTATAGGAACAAAGACAACACAGGATATTCTAAACGGTTTACATTACATGTCTTAGAGTTGACATCTCTTTACTCTTCAGGTCAAATACATACTTCTTTTTCCATGTTTGACTTGAGAAAAGGATGCCACTTCTTCATTCCTGGCTGCCCAGACCACAAAATAATCACTTTGAAACTGTTATTTGTAATACTGTTTGGCCAATAGCTTAAGCATATTGTTTTCTAGCTCTTATATCTTAAATCAACCCATTTCCATTATTTTATATTTTACCATGAGGCTCGTGGCCTACCAGCAAGGTTCTGGTGCATCTGTCTCTGGCAGCTGCTACATGGCTTCTCACTGACTACACCTTCTCTCTATATATATCTTCTCTATCCTAGCTATATTCTGTTAAGCCATTGGCCAAAACCAACTTGTATATTAACCAAATGGCAATAAAACATATTCATAGCATACAGAGGAGAATCCCACATCAGGTTTCTATGACTCCTGGATGTGCTGTTTGATGAATGAGTCATTTTCTGTCAATCAAGTTGATTTGTACTCCCGATTTCCTTTTCAGATTCCCATCTTTATTAAATGTGTTACTTTTATTGCCTTGTTTCAATTATTTTATTGTGACTAGTTCACTTATTTTTCTTTTTTATCAGTTTTTCACATTCAGGTATGTTATTTCTTAGTAGATTTTCTTTACATTTACTTCTCTGTTCTTTTCAATTCATTCTTTCTCCCACTTTTCTACTTTTTATACTTGATCACTTCATTTGCACATGACAGATTTCTTATGTGCTCTTTCAATGATTCTCACAAAATATATCAAGATCAAATACAAATAAAATTCTGTTGATTAAACAAAACAGGCGTAGCTGAAACATCCACATACTTCAGGGGCCCACTTTTGTCTCTCCATCCTCACTGCTTTCATGGAAGTCCATTGCATGGTTGTACAATGTTTTGCTCTGCAGACATATCCTCTGCCTCCAGGTATACATTGCTTATTTGATCTCTTCTGTCTCTCCCTCTCCTTCTCCCTCTCCCTCTCCCTGTGTGACTTTCTATCTATCTATCTATCTATCTATCTATCTATCTATCTATCTATCTATCTATCTATCTATCTGTTTATTTTTTCTCTCCCTGTTTGGCTGGTCCAAGGATTAAACCTCAGTGTTTAAGAACAATATTAATACAGAACTGTTGGGCATCGTAGACTCAGAAGAGGCTGGGGCTATGAAAGAAGTTATCGCAAAGACAGAAGATAATCATCTGAGTTTGGGACATTCATCTTTTGATAATATAACAATATATCAGCTTTTACTTATTAGATATTATTTTTCTTCCTAAGCAGAATTTATATAAAGGTCTGAGCTTCCTTGTTGATATTTATGTTTCATCACATATCATTATTTTTCAAAGTCTTAAGATTCTTTAACCACATTAAAATCCAGGGCATGTGTTAATCAGTATAATGACATTTCCCTGCCTTTGAACCAATACAGAAATTCTTGCTTTCACATGCTGCAGAGTAAACTTTAACTTTGTAATAGTTTAAATAATCACCCCATGAAAGAGAGGATATATCATCAATTTTTCTTGAGTAAATCAATGCCATTTCCTGCTTTGAAAGGTTAATGCCATTATTTTTAATTACCAGAATAAAGATAGATTTTAAAACTTTTCTAAGCATGTGTTAGTAGCATTTCTCTTCCTATAGCATAACAGCTTACAAAAATAAGGGTTTATTTTGGCTCCTGATTATAGAAGCTGCCTTCCCCCATTCATTGACATCATTGTGTTTGAGACTGTGAAGTGAGACAGAACACTCACCTCGCTGTAATACAGAAGGAAAATGAGAGTAAATAGGGGCCTCAGTCTCTCAGTCTCCTTCAAGGGCTAGATCTCACTGAGCCAAAGGCCTCCCGCTCATACTCATGCTGCTTCCCTGGAGATGGAGTCTTTAACATATAGGCCTAGGGGCCATCTACAATTTAACTATTTCAGGATAGGAGAGAATTCTTTTGGATTATTATTTCCATCTACTTCATTTTGAAAAATCTGTTTACTTATTCTCCCTTTTTCTCTGTTCTTACATATTCCATAAAAATATCAATATAGGATGCTCCTTCCTTGGAGCCCCTCCCACACTCTCCCACTATTGGGGGTTCTTTTCTTACCATTCTCTAATTAATCTACATTCCAGCTGTGTGCACATGTATGCATGTCTGTCTGTTTGACTGTCTCAGTATTGCAATAAAGCTAATTTCTTTTTTGGTTTTTTGAGACAGGGTTTCTCTGTGGCTTTGGAGCCTGTCCTGGCACTAGCTCTGTAGACCAGGCTGGTCTCGAACTCACAGAGATCCACCTGCCTCTGCCTCCCAAATGCTGGGATTAAAGGCGTGCGCCACCATAAAGCTAAATTTTACTATTTTCAAAATCCATCATAAAAACAATTTAAAAAACACAAAATATAGCTATTGTCTCTATTAATCAGTTTTACTTTTTTCATAAACCAAACTTATAGATAATTTTGACATAGTTTCTCTAAAGGAAATAAATAAGCTCATTTTCACCTTTGTAGGTCATTGCAAATATTTTATATAAATATTCTATAGATGATTCATTCAACATAGTTGATCATTTATAGGTATACAATAATCTATCGAAAATGAGAATTTTCAACTGACCATTGCATTGCTGTACACGCAGGCTATTTTCAGTACTTTGCTACTTCAAATGTGCTAGAATAAATAAATACCCTTCTCCTGTCATTGAGCAAATATGTATTGAGTAGCTATCATGGCAGACACTCACTATTCTAGACAATAAACTGTAGAAGTCAATGGAACAGATGGAAAACCCTGCCCTAATGAACTTTATATCTACTGGGAGAGAAACAGGCAATAAACAAATTAAGCCAGTAAATGGGATGTTATATACTTGTAGGAGAGAAACACATTGGAGAACAAAAAAACAAGGAAGGACTAGGGAATGCAGAGATTGTTATTTCAAATATATGGTCAGGGAAACTCTGAGGAGAAGGTAACAATTGAGCACAGGCTTTAAGGGGTGATGCATAAGTTGTGGGGTGTATTGTATGTGATAGGAACATATCCATAAGAGTATGAAGTCCTTGTGAGTGTAGCATAGCATCAGAAAGGTAGCTGAAACCAGACCTCCTGTGACCTTAAAAGTATCAACCCTTCATTTGCAGTGGAAAGGTACTTCCAGAGGTGTAAGAGCCTGAGAAATAATATACATTACTTCGATAGCAAAATACTTTGGAAGCTGTCTGTATCTATTCTGTGGGGGGCATAAAATAAAGGAAGTGAATTGCTTCAAGCAATATTGCAGGTAACAGATTACAGTGGCTTAGATCATGATGCTGGAGTAAAGACTTAAGAAAAATGGTTAAATGCCACATATGTCTGATATAACTATTGAGTTGTCAAAATGACCACAGTGCTCCTTTCCACATAAATACATAGTTCTTCAACATGAGACACAGAGGACACACACAAAGACACACACACACACACAGATGCCTTCTAGGTTCTTAATGTCCTACTTTCTCAGCCTGCTGCTGTGAAAGTCTTGATCTCTACTCTGCAACTAGAAGTTGTCCAGTGAAAAAGTGGGATAATCTTTCCCACTAGTCTGTTGCTGAAGTTTTTACCTTGTCAGCTTGCTTGATGTTTGCAACCATCATCTAGTCATTACTCACTTAGAGAATATACAGTTGCAAATTGGATGCAGATGTCATGTCCTTCATTTGTGTATTCAGTTTCTTTGTCCCAAACACAGAGAAACACATTGACACACACAAACATACACACAGACATACACACAGAGATACACACATGCGATTTACAAGTCAAATGTATTACATTTACTTCCTCAGATTTCTGGAGGCAAGAAGCATGTAATCAGTATCAGGGTCCAGTTTCTGAATACTTTATAAAAAAATTAAGCTCTTTCTTTTACTATTCCTTGACATTCCTTAACTGGTAAATGAATCACTCCATTGTCTTTCCCATCTTCTTGTATGCCTTTACAACATCTTCCTTCTGACCTTCTGCGAAAGACATGGATTAGGACACATGCTAAATAATTTAGTATGACCTGATGCTAACCTCACTGCATCTATACAGATTTTATTTTAAGTAAGAACATATTTGTAAGTAGTAGAGATTTGTGCTCATGTTATTTATTTTGAACAAAATATTTCAATTCAGAAATTGATATGAGAAAACACAAGGCTTCCAAAAGGATCAGTAATAAATAAAATTAATGTTTTCAAAATTAACATTGAAAATGTTGTCCACCCAGAACCTGGGGTGACATCAATGCTGTCAAAAGGAGATAAAAATCCTTAGCTTGATTACCGAGCCGTATGCCCAGTTCTAGCAAGTTCTTCTCTCTATCAAGTGCTGTTGGGAGGCTCTGAAGAGTTATCTAGTATTATTTATAGCATACCTTAATCTTTGTGTCATCATTTTTGGATGGTCCCTAATTAATTTGTATATTTTGGTTATTTTAATCAACAAAATCATATGTTTTGAAGGTCAAAGTTTTGGCATTTTATTTTTCTGATTTGCTAAAAATCCTACAGCAATGTTCAAGACATACAGGACATGTGTTGTCATGTATTCTTTTGTTGAAACTGGAGTGTCCAGAGTCATTCTTGATTGGATAGCTCTAAGTTTGGGGTGAGTGAGTTGTTCCTTCAAAGCATTTAAGTATTTATTTTTCTTCAAGTCATAATTAAGGGGCATAATCTACTGGAAACTAATTTTCTACTCTCTAAGATACAATCAACTGCCCCTCTCACAAGATCTCAGTATCATTCTGTTCTATAAGATTCAGTATTCTTATGCTGCTCTTAAAATTCTTGCTGAAGCTTTTCTTCTACTCTGGTGTGAGCTTTCTTGGAGCAGAGACTATGTCTTAATGCTTTCAGATCTCTAATGGCCAGAACAATGTCTCTCCATATCTGGCATTTAATATAAAATTGTGGATTCATTTAATGAAGGAATAACTATGAAAGGGGCTGAATCATTTTCTCCTCCCTGGCTAATAAGGTAAATAAATGACCACTCCCAGTAGCACATGTCTCTAGTTCCAATGGAGGTTTGGCGAACATCGATGCGTTTAGATGTGCAGGTATAGGAGTCTTTCCATTGACTGAATTTTAGAGAACTGCGGTTATGCTCCAGTTCCCTGATGTGATTCTGATGAGGTCATATACAGGTTCTAGGCAGGAATCAGGCTGACATTGTTAAAGTTCAAGTGCATAAAATGTCAGGCAAAGACATGCTGCAGGTAACACATAAAGGGGAGCCAAGAGACACAATAGTCAACTGCCATCAATTTATTTCCATCTGTTCTCATCCACTACCCGAGTTTATTTAGAAACAATTATCCATGGCAACAAACTACAAGAGTCTCTCTAAGGAGTTTTCACTTTTTTTCATAAAAAGACTCAGTGACTATTCAAAATTTCCAAACCATTACGAAATAAAATTAAACCCACAGGTGGAGTGAGGTAAATTGTTTCACTCTTACATGAAGGCATCATGGGCAAGAAGCATGGTTTATCAGGGATGAGAAACTCACATTGAGGATTATGGATGAAACCAACAAATAAATTTTGGCTACTGTTTTGGGAGTCATGGACTTTTTCATGTTATCTGAGCAAAGCCAATATTTGTAACTGTCAATCACACGAACAAGTCAAAGCAACAATTTTCCCCTTCCTTGGTGCTGTAGGAACAATTCTTCATGGAACTTTCTGTGCGAATGCAGTTGTTTCTTTTTTTTTCCTGTCCAAGGCATTCCATCAACTGATTAGCTATACTAAGATGTAATGAACCTATATTTGAATTCAGTGAAATGTAGTGTAGATACACAACCCTTTTAAAATCTCAGAATCCTGACCTTTACCTCCTTGCATCCTCTTAGTCTTTCTGAGCACTTCCATTGGGATAGCTCCTGTGGTGTGAAATCCTGCACACCTTTTTATAAAAGCTGTGATCCTTCCACCATCGTCCTTGTCCTACAGTAATTATTTTTGTAAGTGATATCAGCACTCCTCTGGCGATCCTGGCTGAAAACTTGGAAATTGTTCTTATTCATGTCTCTTGAGCACTGGTTTGAAACTTTGTATTATTTTCTGATTATGAGTCATGGAGACAAGTGCCTCACATGTGTCGAGTGTACGTAATGATATTCAGCTACATCATATTCCCTAGGAGACATGACTTTTCAAAAGCTATTCTCTACTAGGTATTCAATGTCTGTACTATTACTTTCATTACAGTAGTGACAACTATTATTTGTGTTCTGGACTCCTACTTAAACCATTATGAACACTTTCTAGTTAATCTCTTTACCTTTACTCTATCATTGATTAGTCATCCTTAAACTGTCTTAATATCACAAGTGCTTTACTAAAGTTTCCTCTCTAATTGACTTATTTTTGTTACTTTCTGTTCTCATAAGTTATTTTCAAATTAATTTCCTAGAGTTTCATTATTTAGAGAACATATACCTTATGGAACGGAATATTACAGATTAACTAGTCCACCTGTTTATAGCGGCATAACATTTTATGTAAAAACTCAATTTATAATACAGATTAAAGCAGAAAAACCTAATCAAATGACAAGCAGAGAAGAGAATGTAGAGTTCAGCTTGCTAGCTATATTACAGACCCAGGTTATAACTTTCTTCCTTGTGAAAGTTCCTAGGCTTCCCAAATGATGTTTTATCTCTTTCTACGTATCTCAACACATCATTATATGCTATGGCATGACATGTTTCCTAATAGCTTATCATTCCTTTGTCTATAAATTCTAAATGGTATTAATATAGTTTCCACTAAAATATCAACAGTTTGATGTTAAATAAAATTTGAAATGTCTTTTGGAATTTTTGAGTGATGTGTCTCCTAAGCAATGAGAAAGTATCACTTCATGGATTAAAAGCCTGGAGATGGAGTGATAAGCACTTGTGAACCACCCTATCTCAATGCTGGAAAACAAAGTCATTCTGGTCTTCTGCAGAAGCAGTGTATGCTCTTAACCACTGGGTTGTCTCTCCAGCCCCTCAAGTACTTTTTAAGTCATGAAATGATAGTAATTACTATGAATTTTGCAATGGATTTACCTTTGTGCTATATTCCCTGATGCCACAGGCAGTTAATTCAGCAGCTAATGTACATTTCACACCTGCTGTATGCCAGTTAATGTCCTGGATATAGTGTAAGTTAATTTGTGTCTATGTTCATACTATTTACATACACAATTTACATTGAAATGTATGGTGTGTTTATATTGGTACAAGTCTCATGTGTAAGATAAAGTTCAACAGAGATTACTCTAGATATTTAAAACCCAATAAATTTAGTCTTAACAATTAGTTACACAAATGACTGACTTTTTGGAAAGTCAGAAAAATGAGCAGAAAGATGCTGTCTTACTCCTAGAAACAAGAGATTGATGATAGCACTGAAAAACAGACTATAATCCTTTGGTTGAAGAGACAGAAAAAAATCAAGATGAGAATTAACCTATTTTATGTGGTGAATGATATACTGATGAATATATAAATATATTCTTTTTTTGTTGTTGTTTTTCGAGACAGGGTTTTTCTGTGGTTTTGGAGCCTGTCCTGGAACTAGCTCTTGTAGACCAGGCTGGTCTCGAACTCACAGAGATCCACCTGCCTCTGCCTCCCGAGTGCTGGGATTAAAGGCGTGCGCCACCACCACCCGGCTCTATAAATATATTCTCATATATACACTTGTATGTGATTGCTTTTTACATTAAAGTGTGTGGTTATTTGTTTAATTCTACCACTATATTGTTATGTCTTATTTAGAAACCCTTTCCCTCCGTAAGTATCTGTGAATCACTTAGGGAATCTTGATTATAGGATCAATGAACTTTCCTGTATATGTTATTATCCTTTAAGAAAACAAGTCTTTGTGTGTGTCTGTGTCTGTGTGTGTGTGCGCACGCGTGCATGGGAGAGAAAGAGAAACAGAAAAAGAGAACACTCAACAATCAAGGGCATATGTTTATTAGATGAATGCACCATTCTGTCTCTAGAAATCAAGAGAATAATGAGTCTAAGATGGTGGAAAGAGCTTTATTTGGTTAGGAAAGAATCCAATTCTAAAGTAGTGCCACTACAGCAATCCTTCCCAGTATCACTGTAGAAACTGGGAAAAAGAACAGAATATTAACATTTATGGCCTAGTTTACTCATAACATCCTGTCCTCTAACTAGTAAAGGGAGATAGAGAATATAATCTATTTGTATTATTTTCCTAGGTCATATATAAGAAATGTATTCTTCATCATCTTTAATCTTTTTACAAATATAAAATCAAAACAAAACAAAATAAAGCAAAAAACTCTCCTGGTACAAAAGTACTGAATCAATTGTTCAAGAAAAAATGATATTAAGAAAAGCAAAGTAATTTTTTAAAAGTTACATAGAAAGTTATTGGCTTACTCAACCTTTCAACCCATGCATTGAGAGCTAAAAAGTCAAGTATACTATGGAGTGTTCATCCTGATGTCTGGTCATTATGCCCAAAGCCAGCTAGAAAGCTCTGCTTTGTGAAGCACATCAAAACTTTGTCATCTTAATGATCTCCTCAGACCTTCATCAGTTGCTTAAATTGGTTAATAGATGAGGGTCTTATTTATCATAATTAAAAAAAGGAAGTCTTATAGAACATGTTGCCCTGTGATTGGGTAAGTATTAGAGTTAACAGTCTTAGGTTGATGTTCTAATGACTCCTTTCAACTTTAAATGAGAGTGTTATTATGTGAAGAATAAAAAATGTATCCTGAGCAGAAAATCAAACCTGCAGAAAGAGAACTGGGGAGTAAATTAATAGTGAGTGTTAAAGTTAGATTCTTTTTTAAATGCAGCTTTTATCATTATTTTCTAATCATTATTTGTAAAAAGAAAAATCTTTAGAGTGTGTATGCATGTGTAAACTTGTTTGTGAGTGTGTGTGTGTGTGTGTGTGGTTTGGGGAATAATGAATCTTAAATTTTCCTGTTATGGGATAGAATATTTGTTTAACTAAATAAAGATGTGTTACATTTATTTGCATTGCAGAATAATTATTTGATTATGTAAAAATGTGTTGAATTTGTTTATGCTGTATTTGTTTAGCTGTGTAAAAGTATGTTGCTGTTTCACCTTTCCTGCTTAAGGCACCTGCTTGGTCTAATGAAATGCTGAACAGCCAATAGCTAGGCAGAGGAGGCACAGACAGGACTAGAGAGAAGAGAAGAAAGGGGAGCCAACCGGCCAGTTAGGTGCAGAGGAAGCAGGAAAACAGGATGGACATTATGTAGATGAAGCAAACAAGCCTTTGGGCAACACATAAATGAATAGAAATTGATTAATTTAAGTTTTTAAAAAGCCAACTAGAAAAAAGCCCCAGCTAAGCAAAACATTCTTAATTAATAATGTCACCGTGTCATGGATTGAGCACTGGTGGTCTAAGAAAGCCTCCTATATTTTCCCACAGTATTGACTTTTTATAATTTTGTTTTTCATATGAAATTTTTAGCAAGAACATTTTTAGGAAGGTGTTCTGACCCAAAAAGTAAACATAATGTTTGCATCCCTCAAACCTAGAATTTCCTTGGTTATTGTTAATGCAAAAGGAAAACAACCAGGTAAATTGTGGAGGCTGGATTCTTTCAGTTTCTCTTCTATCATAGTTACTGCTTTATTACTGTGAAGAGACACCAGGACCATGGCAACTCTTATAAAAGAAAGCATATAATTGAGCCTTGCTTACAGTTTCAGAGGTTTAATTCATTTAATTCATGATGGTAGATATTGTAGTTGAGAATTCTAGGTCTGGATCCACAGGCATCAGGAAGAGAGAGACTCTGGGCTTAGCAAGAGCCTCTGAAATCTCAAAGCCCATACTTCCTCCAACAAGGCCATACACCTTGATCCTTTCAAATAGTTCTACTTCCTGGTGACCAAGCATTCACATCCATTAGCCTATGGGGGTCATTATTATTCAAACTGCCTCAACAAGGATAGAACCCTGTGATAGAACCATTTGCTGTAGCCATCACTGGACTTGTCTGTCAACAGAGATTTCTGTCCCACACAGTCTTACCCAGTCCAGCAGCCATTTAGTCCAAAGGAAACACAGAGAGATCTACATTAATTATAAACTGGTTGGCCTAGTAGCTCAGGGTTCTTATTAATTAATATATTTTGCAATAACCTATAATTCTTGTCTGTGCCAGCCACATGACTTGGTATCTTTTATCAGTGAGGCATTTTCATCTGGCTTCCTTTGTGTCTGGGTGACACCTGCAGACCAAGTCTTTCCCATTCCCAGAATTCTCCTGTTCTCATTGCCCAACTCTACTTCCTGCCTGGTCACCCTGCCTGTTGTAATATGAGTGGCGGGGCTGCATCCCCAGCACCCCCGCCGCCTGCATGGCTAGCTTATGCCCCGAAATAACAACACACAAACTGTATTCATTTAAACACTGCTTGGCCCATTCTCTTCTAGGCTAATTCTCACATATTAATTTAGCCCATTTCTAATCATCTGTGTATAGCACCCCAAGATGCACTTACCAGGAAGATTCTAGCCTACGTCCATCCTGGGTCGGAGCTTCATCGCGTGTGCCTCAGAGAGCAGAGCTCTCGCCTCTGCCGGCAAGAGTGGAGCATCGTGTCTCTCTGAGGCGTCTGCCCCCAAGAGGAGAGCTGTCGAGTCTCTGAGCTCACTTCCTCTTCCTCCCAGCATTCTGTTCTGTTTACTCCTCCCACCTCTGTTTTAACCTATCAGGGCAAGCAGCTTCTTTATTTAATTAACCAATGACCTTCCTCCATCAGCTGCCTATACTTCCTGCCTGTCTACTGGCCAATTAGCATTTTATTAAAATAATATAAGTGACAGGGTACAAGACCATTGTCCCAAAGCATTTATCTTTGTGTCTGTTGGTTCAGGATCAGAGCATCTCACTAGAACTACTTTACTTCAAAAGTACTGTAGTGGTTGCAGAGGGAGAGTCACTTCAATCCATAGACAGTCTGCTATTCATTTTCATCTTTTAAGACATTTGGGGTACCTCTAGTATTAAAATGTGATTAAGACCAGTTGGCTCTGTTAACTGCAGGTTGACAGTAACTGGGAGTTGGCAAAGAGATGGTAGGAATGCACTTCAGTACTAAGAGTGGTTCATTTGGCTGAGTTGCAATGAGAGCCCTGTGTCCCTTCAGTTATCCTCCATAGAAAATGGAAGTGACGGCGACCTTATTTGAACTACCTGGGACCAAGCTATCACTGCTAGACTCCAATTAAACAGTAAGTGTCGTAATTCCCTCGTTTCCTATCTATGTGGTAGATTGAAGCTGTGGATAATTGTCTTTGCTTCTCCTAAATAGAAGAAAAATCCCCAACAATGGCCTCCAGAGAGCCAAGGGGAAGATGCCTGGCAGAAATCTAAGCATGATGCATCAAACCCGCCTTGGTAGGCATCCATATTTGCCTTGCTCTCCAAGCGTTAGAGAACCTGTGAGTGTTCAGGCATAACTTTCCACACTAATGAGGATTTTTTTCTGTTTTATTCCAATAATTGTATTTGGTGTAGAGTGTCTCAGTAGAGACCTACATAAATCCCACAGGGAATTTTTTAGGAGCCAGATTTATGGCAGAAAATTAAACAAGTCTTACCTAGGTGCAAGTTGAATTCTTCTTCTGTTGGTTTACTTTTTTATTGACAAGGATGTCCAGGGAACTACAGTAAGAAGTCAGTATAAAGAGAAGCCTGTAGGGAACTTACTTATAAGCCTGGGACATTGCATCTATAAATAATATTTAAAGTGTATGATGGAATTTTACTTTAAATGCTCATGTTAGAGGGAATTTGTGATCCATGAGGTACTCTGTATGGAGAAAGACTGGTGAGGTTCTAGTTCACAAATTGACCCCAAAATCCCTTGCCACCCAGTAAGCACAACTGAGAGACCAAAATATTTATTGGGTAGTATCTTTTGTCTCTCATACCCTTATCTACTCATACAATATAGAATTAGTCAGTATTATGCCATGGGATTGCTTCAATCTCTGAAGTCACAGTGAAAAGAAGTCTTGAAACCATGTTTCTACACTCATTGATTTTATTTTTATTTTAGAAAAATAGTAAAACATACCCAATACCATGACTGTACACTGATGATGTTACGAAGACAAATAAAGTGAGCATGGTAAAGCTCATGACAGAGCAAGAATAGAGACAATATTGCACAACACTAGGAATTCTATGTGAAGAAAAGATATCTAAGCTGAGATTTCAAGAGAGAAGAAATGACAGTAGAGATACCTGGTGGAAAAAACCTTTGTTTTCACTATCCTTAACTTTTCATGTGAAGAACTTTCCTGCCAAGCCTGATCATCAGACCCCCAGGGTAGAAGGAAACTACTGACCCTTGCAAGCTGTGCGAATAGATAAAAAAAATTTAAGTACATAAACATTTTGTGATCTGATCTTTCTTTTTTAACTGAACACAGATTATAACCTCTCAAATGTTAACTTTTAAGGGCTCTGCTCAAAATGAAATGAATTTTAAATATAGTGCTATTATTTTACAAAATGGCTGTTTTCTAAGGTGATTAAATCACTTTCCATCCTAATAGAATTAATTCTTCATCTTGCCCTTCCACAAACTTCATATGTAAGTTATGTTTATCTGCACTGTCACAAATAACTGGTAGAAAAATGTTAAAAGAAGAAAGCTTTTGTTTAGCTCATTGTTTCAGAAGTTTTAGTCTGTCTAAGAAGTTTTAACCCATGTTTTGGCACCATTTTTTTTCTGAGCCCACAGAGAGATAAAATACTATGGTGGCAGAATTCTGTAGTGTGAGATTCTATTCCTCTCAAGGCAAACCTGAAAGTGATACAGTAACAGAAATAGTTAAATGAAACACACAGGCACCAAAGACATAGACCCAGTGCTCAACTTGATGAATATATTCAAATCTTCTGAAGACATAGTGTTCTCAGTAGAATATTGAAAGTTTGAATTTGTTGCAGTGATTGAAGCTTTCTTTAGACCAATATTCATGATATAATGTCGCTGAAAATACCTTCACAGACATAGGCAATGTCATGTTTGACTAACCATTTAGGTATTTATCAGATAAGCTAACACAAGTCTACTACTTGTCAACTTGAACCAAACACATCCCCTTTAACATAATATTCCACCCTGTTATCACAGAGGTTCATGCAAAATAATACTTGTAATACAAAATAATGTAATATATCTTCCCTGGGTCATCACACATTTAAAATAATTTCAACATTATCCAAGAGACAAAATTGAAAGTCTTCATTGAAGCTCCAAGCAACCATTGGCCATGAGGATATATAAAAATACATAATGAGTTATATACTTCCAATATACAGCAGCAAAGACTAAACATTCCCATATGGAAAGAAAATGACTGAGCAAAGAAAGGAGTGAAGGGGCCAAGGCAAAATTGAAGATAAGCATTAGATGTAACAGACCCATGTACAGCTTCCAGGATGTGTCCAACAGGCTTGGACAGCTGTCCTGGCCTTCTGTAGCACACATGGTCTCTCTATTATGTATTTGTTAGCAGATGTTCATATGCTTGGTATATGAAACCTCCATGGGTTTCAAATGAAGCTTCTTTCTCACCGTTTCATATATCACCCTTTCAAAACCTCATTATAGGTACTATGTACAGTTACATAATGCCTGGACCCTAATGCTTGTCATGAAAACTTAAGTAGACTCCCCCCCCCCAACTCATAACTCCTATACTCTGCATCATTGCAGAAATAGCCGCATGCTGATAATGACAAATTCTGCTACCAGCTTCATCTGTAGCTTGGTCACTTTTAGCAATAGTTATAGTACCTGTTGGAGCCTGGACACTTGAGCCTGACAAAGATATGGTTTAGAAATGATATACTATGTAGCCTTGCATTGTGTATTACAGATGTTCTCTTTTACAAGGAAGGCATTTTCTATAATTTTCCCATTTCATTACTCTATATTTCTAAACGATAAGATCTCAATGATTCACCTTTTTCTGTTGTCACAATCCAAAGAATCTGGCTCCTGTTTTTTAATGGTCATGATCTCTCAGCAGCATGCCTTCCTTAGCTCCAACTTTATATAGAGTTTCTTGAATCACCTGTAAGTTTTTTATGTTATTCTTCCTTGCTTTTTGTTCTCTGTTTTTACTTAAAGCTGGCAAAACAACCAGCCAACAATAACCATGCAATGGCCTCAATGCTGGACTCCATTTAAACTTATCCTTCTTCAATATCAGGGCCATAAAATATGTAGATAATTTCTTTTCCTGCTCTTAAAAAAATGGTCTCTAGTTCAATTATCAATAAAATCCCCATGAACCATCTTTTTTTTCTGTCTACTTTGTTTTTGACACTCTAGTTTGTTCCCATGAGAACTGTTCATTTAGCTGTGCTCCTAGTACCTAGGCTTTCAAATCCACACTGAGTCCCTTCTAAACTTTTCCTGCAAATCAGTTCCCCAGTCTTAATTACCTCTTAGCTACATTTAATTAGAGCAATGGTCATACTTCTCTGGCCCCAATTTTGTGTGCTACTTTCATCATCACTGTGACCAGATACCTGACATAAATAACTGTGAATGTTTTATCTAGCAGTTTAGCAATGCATGGTCAGCTGCATTGTTCCCGGAATCATGGTCAGACTCGCATATGGTGGAAGAGTCTGGCAAAGGTGACTATGGTAGACAGGAAACAGAGAGCAGAACAAAGCCCTTGATCAGAGTCCATAAAAACACATCTGCGCTGATCTATTTTCTCTAGCTACTTATCACCTCCTAAAATTTTCAGAACATCCCAAGGAAGCACAAAGCCTTCCACTGATGACTAATGCGGGACATTTCATATGAGAATTGTACTGGAAGTCTGCCTTTGACAGTGGGCATCCTTGTGTACTGTAAAATAGCAGAAGGTGTCACATGGAGAGATGTAGCAGGAGAGGGCTGAACTTGTGTCTATAACAAACACATGAAGAGATTTGATTCTCGAGGACTCTGTCTTCTAAAAGTTCCTCTCATATTTCCTGCTTTTCAATAATGTTTCAGTTGTTGGGGGGAGGGAGAGTCATATATAAATCCTGCTTTTTAGTGGAATTACTAGTTTTTCCTCAAACTTGATATAATATAAAATTAGGGATTATATAGAAATTGTCTAAATTAGAGAAATTGCTCACTTATCAGGAAAAAAATCCATTTTACTATATGAAAGCATGATTTATTAATAATTGTCTTTAAATTTTTGTGTGTGTGTGTGTTTGTGTGTGTGTGTGTGTGTTTGTGTGTGTGCATGGAGGCTAGAATGAAGTGCCAGTTCCTTCAGAATTGAAGTTGCAGGAAGTTGAAGCTATTAAAAAGAGTATTTCTCAGGTACAGCAAGCACTCTTAACTAATAAACCTTCTCTGAAGCCCCTATTAATTAGCTTTAAATAGATTCCTATTCATAAATTAAACTTTTCTGAAGTTTGAGAAAATGATCCCCTAAAAAGTGAATTCTGTTTGCAAACATGAAACACACTTGATATTGTGTATGTGCTCTGTGAGATTAATAATGTACAGCTCATCTTGAGATTTCCATAACTTCCTTCTTGAAAAACCTGTGTGATCTACTAGTATTTTTAAATATATTAACCATATAATTCCTAAATCATTTAACCTATCCAAGATGAATATATTTCTTTATTTACTTTTGAAATTCTTTTATATTCTTTCTAATTTTCATGGATTCTTACTGGTATTTATCCCTGTGGAAGTAGTGATCTGGTTAATAATAGAAAATATGAATAGGGTTAAGGCATGGCCTCAGACTCATCAAGCAGTACACTCCAGAGAGAGAAAGCACTTTTGAAGTCGGAATGACTTAAATTTAAACTTTAGCTCTGTTACTTATGAATTGTATAACCTTGGACAAAGTGTTTAAATGATAGTGATACCATTGACTTCTCCCATAAAATGAGGATAATAATCATATAGACTTCATCTTGTGATTTTAATGATTAAATTCAATGTACAAAGTGTTTAATGGAGGGCATGGGGGCAGAGCAAATGCTCACTAGGAATCCTCACCAAGAGACAAAGGGCATGAAATGAAAGAAAAAAGCTTATTGCATTATAAGCATGAAGATTATACAATAGATTTTGTTACAGGTCAAATTAATTATATGATTACTCCAATTAATTGTGGGAAGGACAAACTACGATGGATGCAACAAATTACAATAAAAGAACCAACTTAAAAACAATGTAGAAATTTGTGTTCTGTATTAATATTACACCATGTTTATCTTTTTACAAGTAAATGAAATATCCCTAATTAAATGCTAATGATTTTTTATTATGCTGATGCTTTCATTTATCATCATTATATATACATATCCTGCTACATATTGAAAACTTTAAAACAGTCAGAAATTTTTACTTTATTTCTATTTCCCATGATGCAAATCAAAAATGAAATTTGCTTTATCACATACAGATAGGCTCCAACTATATAGAACTCATAGTTCATATGAAGAGTTTATCCATTAAATTTCCCTCATTCCAGGACTTTGCTTTGAGTAATGGCCTGCTGCAGAAAGCTGAACAAGGTTATCTGGGAAGTTGCTTCCCTGGGATTCCTTTCACCAGGAACAGACTCCCATGTTCTCAAAGGTCTTTATTGCTACAATGAAAGACTTCTGTTTACCTCTTAAGGTGATAGCCAATCTTGGCATTGCCGTTGTGATGCAGAAGCAAGGGTTATGGAATCAGGTGGTTTCTAGCCAGATTCCTAAGGATTGTCTGGGGGCCAAGTGATGTATGAGAAGGTCTGAGTCCCGTGAGAGTGAAGCTGAAGATATGTTGGAGATCTCAGGAGGGTAGCAGAGCTAAGTGTGTGGAACATCTGCTGAGGAAAGCCACGAACACTGAGTTAAATGAGCCCGAGAAAGGCCATGAAGCTGCAAATGTCAAGGCAGTAGGAATGATATGTCCAAACCTGATGTCATTTACACCATGACATCTCAAGACCTGGATATGAAATATGGAACTGTGAGATTTAATAGATTTAATGTTGGCTCTACTGAGTTGCACTTTCTCTCTGGTCTCTTTATACCCATCTATACTTTCCTTCTTTCCTTTTGGGGATATTTCTTTTGTGCTGAACTATACTGAATATGTATGTATGTGTATGTGTGTATATATATATATATATATATATATATAATTTATTTATTAATTATTTATTAAAGGTTTCTGTCTCCTCGCTGCCACCGCCATTTCCCTTCCCCTCCTCCAATCAACTCTCCCTCCCTCATCAGCCCAAAGAGCAATCAGGGTTCCCTGCCCTGTGGGAAGTCCAAGGACCGCCCACCTTCATCCAGGTCTAGTAAGGTGAGCATCCAAACTGCCTAGGCTCCCACAAAGCCAGTACATGCAGTAGGATCAGAAACCCATTGCCATTGTTCTTGAGTTCTCAGTAGTCCCCATTGTCCGCCATGTTCAGCGAGTCCGGTATATAGTTTTTATAGAACCTCGCAGCTAATAACTTGCTCTGAATCAGAAAAGTTTTTGAATCTGAACATTTGAGCAGTGTTGGAACTGTGAAGACTGTGAGGATGCATGGAGAAGGAATCAACTCATTTTTACTTTGACATGGCTGTAGTCCCTTGGAAGCTGAGGTAACACATTTTGCTTAGAATATAAAATGTGGCTCTCAGGATCATCTTTGAATACCTAGTTTCTAGTTCATGGCATCTGTGAGAAGAATTTTGAAGGTTTCATTTGTGGAGACTACAGGAGAAAGTACATTACAAAGTCACTTCTTGCAGGGTTCTAACTTGTTCAACTTTCCTATGTATTCCTCTTTTTCCAGGGAGGTCTTTAAATTTCCACACCTAGAGCTAAATAGCCTCCACCACAAGTTTCTACCACTGTGATATTGTACCTTACACTGGACCAGAAAAAAAGGGTCTGGGGGGCTAAATATTAAATCCTATGTAATAAAATCAAACTAAAAGCTTGCTCTATAAGTTCTTTTAATTTGTTTAACATCCTGTATTCTATTATAAAATTACAAAATGGAGTAAATCTCTGGATATTTGATAATAAATACAGACTATATTTAATATGAATTCAAAATAAGTATATGTGGCTATGGAGTTGGCTCAGTAAGGGAAATGCTACCTGCTGAAACATCAAACCTTTTGTTTGATTCTGAATCCCATGTGCAAAGGGAGGGGAATGTAATTATATTAGAGTTCCAAAAATATTAAAAAGAAAAATTTCTGGGTGTAGTATCATACATATCTAGTTCTAGAACAGCGGGGGCAGGAAAATCCTTGAGATTACTGGTCAGTCCTAATTGGCAAACACTCAGACAATGAGAAACCCTGCCTCAAAAAGAAGGTAGAAGGGACCCAACCAAGGTTGGGTATGAAGTGTGCATATGTTGCTATGCTCACAGGTGCATGCGCTTTTTACTTCCACAACACACTCCACAAAATACGTAACATTAAAAAGATGATGAGACCATGTCAGAAGGGAAGACAATTGTAAGAGAGAAGAGAGGAATGCTATGAAATAAGGAAAGGTCTAGAAACTACCACTGACTTTAATGTAGTAAGATACGTTGAGAAATTATATTTCCCCAACATCTGACAAAAATTGATCTTATAAAAACTTCAGCAATAGGAATTTATGCCAATGTTTTCTCATATTTGGTTGAGTGACATGTAACTTAGAGATTTAATTCTAATAATACCAATTACTTTTAATACACTAAACAGCTCAGTAACAATTGTCAGGGCCATTTTGAAGGCAAGCAGCAAAAAGAAAATTTCATTTACTGTCATTAACAAATAAAACTCTGACTTTGATATCTCATCAGGGTAACCCCAAGTATTTAATTTTTGTGAGCTAAAATCAATGGAAAAACTTGAGATTCAATTTTTCTTTTGTATTTTCATTGGCATATGACATGCAAAGCAAATACAATTTGTAAATATGTATATGACCCGACCCACAAATTTCCCAGTATGCAGATGAACAAATAGCTCAGTGCCAGAACACACACCTACATTCTGTCTCTTAAACTACAGTGTCAACTTCTAGGAGCCAAGTTTGCTTTCCATGGCTTTAAACTTTATAGTTTTGACTCCTTGTACATAAAAACATTTTGCATATAACTATTTACATTATAGTCATTGCTATATAATATTCTACTGGAGGGCTATGTTATAATTTCTCTTCCAATGCATATTTGAGCATTTAGATGGTTTTCAGAGATCACCTCTTAGAAATAGGAGCTGTGCACAGAATAGCATTTCTGGAAGACATGTGTCTTCTCTTGGGTTTGGGAGCAGAGTGGGGTGTTAGAGTAAATGCTGGGTTGTAGAATTGTAGGAAAATCACTGAACTAGCCCTTTCAAAACATTTCTCAAGACAATGAAGAGGCTGGATTACAGAGGGCAGATGTGGTAGGTGGGACCCAGTGAAGGCTTGAGCTATTTCATCTCAGTCAGATAATATATGCGGGATAAGAGAGTGAGATGAGGGAGGATAGCTGAGCTTGGTGACTTAGTGTGACCTAGACTAAGCAGGTTGACTTCCAGAGATTTAACTATGTTGGTTTTGGCGCTATTCACAGAGATGAGTGTGGTAGAGATCTCACTAAATATACGACGTTTTCCACAAAGGTCTTCTTATATAATCAGGAGAGAGTAAAACCTAGCATAGATAATATGCTCATGTGCCCTCTAAACATGTATAAACACATTAGCCTGAGTAATTGCCAGACTCTTGTTCTAGTTAGCTTTACTGTCAACTTGACACAGCCTACAATCTCCTGACAAGAGAATCACAACTGCACCTATCAGATTGTCATATGTGTATGTCTGTGAATATTATCTTATTGCGACTTGGATTGGGGGGGTCTAACTCCCTATTAATGGCAGTCTTTCCTGGGCATGTGGTCCTAGGCTATATTAGAATGGTAACTAAACTTGAGTCTGCTAGCTAGTAAGCGAGTAGCTTTCTTTCAGTTTCTACTTCAAGTTCTTACTTGATCTCAGTGTAAGCCAAATAAATCTTTTCTAAGTTGTTTTTGGTGATGGCATTTCACAGCAACAGAATGACAATAGGCCAACTCATCTGCTAGTTGTAATGCTTTTTGATAGCTTGAATAGGCTTTTTATAGGGGTCTGGAAGACAGACTTGAATTCATATCTACCTCTGAATTTGTAAGTTACATGGACTCAAGTGAATAATTGTCTGTGGTGTAAGGGGCATCTTCTTCAGCTGTATCACAAGAGTACTGATAGCTGTTGTGTGAGCCAGTGGGAGAAAAATGATAATGTATCCATTTGTGTCTGGCACATAATTGCTTTAAACTGCCGATATTAATGTTGTTATGTTTGGCTCTTAGCTAGTAATACTAACTAACTTTAATTTTATTCTCAAAGGGAAGTCACTTTTCTTCTTCTTCAACAATTTAATCTAAAATATGAGCATTTGAGTGTTAAGAAATACTTTAAGACATATTATTTAGCAGCTTTAAACCAGATTCAACCATCTCCTCTCATTAGGCTTCTGCAATAAAATGATACATAAACTCAGGTCAGAAAAGATTCTCTTCTTGAAGTTCCTTATCAATATTAAAGATGTAATCAGATACATTTATATTTAAATATATTGATATTAACAAACCACTAGTAATCCTTTATCCTCTCTTATTAATTTATTTAAAGATCACATACATAAGATTATGTGTAGTTAGTACTTTGTCATATAGTTGAATCCTAATCAATTATTACGTTCTTTCCACAATTTATCACTATACTAGCATATTGTAACACCATCTTCTCATTTAGCCAAGTTTATGCTCACAGTAGGTGCTTTTATGTAAAATTTTAATAGTTTTCCCTAACTTTTATTTGAAATGGATTTCTTCCCTTGTATTTTGGCAGCACAAATGGAATTAATACAATTCTCTGATACAATGAATAGCAGTAAAAAATGTGAGAAGTAGATTTATCCAATGATTTAAAAAATGATTTGTAGAATTAACAGCTAGGCTGCAGAGCTGTGCATACTTCTGGGAAACAGATTGTGAGGATGCCAAGGTTCAGGGTGAAGTGAGTCAGTCTGGTATCCACAGCTGCTGAAACAGAGGCAGATGGGATGTAACAGACTGGACTGGGGCTGCTAGTCATCCGTGGAATCCTGTTTCCTCATCCATACACAATGCGCAAGTGGCATGGTTATTGCCGAAATCCAGCCCTGGGGCACCGATGAGGAAATCCATAGGTCTTTTAGAAACACTCATAAGTTCCCACCAAGAGCACTAAGCACCATGGTATTTGTGCTTCTTAGTGTGGCTTTCCCAGACAACCTCTGTTCTTTATCTCAGGGTCCAAAAGGATACAACGGTTTGTGTCCGGATCCATGGCAAAAGTCTAGCCAGAAGGATTAATAAGGAGAGACAGTATTTACTCAGTTCCTTTCAAGTCTGCTGCCCGATTTGCTGACCAAATGGTTCTAGGTATTTGGCATGTGCACTAATGCGAAGGGACAAAACAGAAATTTGTGTCTGGCCATGCATCACAACCCTGAGAAAAAGTTTTCTTGATCATTGCAGATAATCATCTAGAGAGCTTTCAAGCATCATTTTATAGCATATAAATAAACAGCATATCCTACTCTGACCGGTGAAGTCTGAATCTCTCAAGTTTTCTGGGCACTGGAATGTTCTTTAGTTCCCAAGGGGAGCCTACTATATAAATAGGATTAGACTTCAGTTTTATAAGGCAACTTGAAAACCATGCAAGGATATTTCAAGGTCACACAATTTGTGTGTGAAGTAGGCCATGGTAACTGTGGTTAGAGAAGGGGTTTCTACTCTTGTACTTGTATTAAGAAAAGTGAGAGCTTTTCAAATTATTTAGCTACATGTTTCTTGTGGTCAAAATGAGGCTATGCATCAGAGAATGAATGGTCTGTCCAAAGTTTCACAGAATATTGAGACCAGTCAAGCCTCTTGACTTTAGCTCCTGGACTTAGGACAATTTTACTCATTTTTTTTGGCTGGGTTAAATAAACATTTACCCAGTATACATACATACATACATACATACATACATACATACATACATACATACATATATTTACATATATATAATCTATGTACATACGTGTTTCAATATATAGTGAAAGCTTCACACTCAAGTAGTTAATGAACTAGCATACTTAACATGCCATTTTCATAGTGTACTTTAAGCCTAATTTTTGACAGTTCTATTTGGTCTTTACTATAAGATCTGGGACTCTATAAAACTCTTTTGCTGTGCCAGCAAGGGCTGCAGCACTGAACTCTACCTTTCAATGGCATGACACAGTACTGACTATAGGGAGCGACGGTACCAATGCTGCATCTTGTTTCTGCAAGGTTATTGTGGAAGTTACATAAGGTTGCCTGAATCCATGATTTGTCTTGTAGGTGATAATGTGGATAAAGGCAAAGACTGTCTGGTCACTGCAGAAAAAAAAAGGATGAAGTCTGAAGCCTGAGACAGAGCAGAGGAGATGATGGGGTTGAATATGAATCAAGGCAGCCGTCAGGGATTTCGTGATGAGCAAACTGATTATTTTTTTATGTAGCCTCTATTCACATTTTTATGTTTGATTTTGTCCTTTGATTGTAATGACAGGTTGTGCTTACACATTATTAAAGATGAATACTGAAAAAGTAATAAAGAGGATGATTGATGCCATACCAGCAGGGAAGAGGAGCAGAAAGAAGGGAAGGCCTTTTCCCCTCTTCAGTCTTGGATAGTGCATGCCTGTCTCACACACTATGGAATGACCTTGCAGGACTTTCCTTACTCCATGGCACACTGGTACACTAGAGCACGGGTATACTGGCATTTGGGTGCACTGGCGCTGTTTTCCTATGCCATGACAGTGTGGAAGGTGGAGGGCAGTGAAGGGCTGCACTCCTCCAGTGACTGGCACACTTATTTACTGACAACTCATGTTACTCAGATCTGTTGGAGCATTTATGATTCCATATGTGAATCTCTTCTTTCAAGTCCCTTTAATCATTTCTCAGAAACACAGTCACTACTAAACCTTTCTGAGGGGAAAAGGCTAATTAGTTTTAATGTCTTGGGAATACTGTACACAGAAAGACTAGTGGTTTTGAAGACCTGTAGAAATATTCATTAATTGGGACTTAGGCATGAATATGTAATTCAAGGCAGTGTATTTGGTTTTATTTCAAATTTGGGATTTGGTCTTGCTTTTTAGATGCCTATATTTTACTAACTAGAGCGAAACATTTATTAGTGGATACTGAATACCATCTATAAGAATGCTTACTTCAGGATATGAAAAATTGCAAAAATAGGCAATGATAAAATTCCTCTGGAAAGATAATTATTGAGTTAAATATTTACACTTAAATAGCATAAAATAATGAGAAGGAGTAAACTATGAGTACACACACACTTACACACACACACACATACACACACACACCTGGAAATAAGTCTCCAATACTAAGTGTTAGTGAATTAACAGAAATCCCATATGCTTCAATATCAGAGTAACCTAAAATTCCATTATGACAGAAGAGCTAAATAACTGAGACATACTCAGGCAAAATGCCATTTTACAGCAATAAAAAGGAGCAATATTATACAAATTAATATCAAAACATTGCTGAGTGATAAAAACAAAATTGAAAACATTTGTCATATGTAAATATCTATGTCTAAACACATGTAAGTGATCCTATTTATTAGGATTTAATCACAGTTAAATGTCAATTAAGTCTCTAAGCTTTCACACCCCATCACCACAACTGAACACTGATCAATACTTTGAAAAATAAAATTCAATAAGTTAAATTTACAAAAATGAGGGGATAATGAGATGACTCAGTGATTAAAAGTGCTTACTGCTACACACTGAAGAATTGAGTTTTCATGTAAGAACCCAAATAACTGATTAGGCATGGTCTTACACTTGTCTTTGACTCCCATATTGTGGTCCAGCAAGTCAGGAGGCTTGCTAGGGCTTGAGGGCTACCAGATTATCTAAAAATATTAGAAACTCCAGGCATATCTCAGTTACTTTGTTATTTTTGTGACTAAGGCAGCTTATAAAATAAAGTATTTAATTAGACTTATGGTTTCAGAGGGTTGGAGTCCATGAAGGTGGAGCAAAAGCATGGTGAAGGGCTGAGAGTTCACAACTTGATCCACAAGCAAGAGAAAGAGAGACACGGTGGGAATTGCACATGTCTTTTGAAACCTTAAAGCCTGCCCGCAGTGACACATTTCTTCCAACAAGGTCACACCTTCCAACCCATCCAAAATATTGCCACCAGCTGAGAACCAAGAATTCAAACATATGAGCTGATAGAGGCTAGTCTCATTTAAACTACCACAAAATTTGTGGAAATACCATGTGTCAATAAATAAATAAAGTGGAGTTCATTGCAGAGGCTACCTGACACTTTTCTGTGCTCCATATACATGTGTGCATAATTGTGCATGCATATACATAGGCATATCATGTGTACTCATAATAGTTTGGACAGTAAAATCGACAGTGAAATATACTGATTGATGTGAGTTTATCATTGTTCATTTCAGCAAAATATTGCATTCCTAAAAAGTATACTGTTTCATAAGCTAGAAAATGCATAATAAAAACATTTTATGAAACTAGAATTTATTCTTTCTAAAAATTTTTGTATATGACTAAATAAATAAAGCCCCTTAGAAATAAAGCATATTAGTTTACAAGAGCTGATGTGACAGAACACCCAAGCTGGCACATTTACTAGAAGCTTACTGTTTCACTGTCCTGGACACCAGAAATAAAAGATCAAGATAATGGGGGCATCATTTCTTCTGTGGTTACTCTCGAGGCCTGGGATACGGTTGCCTTCTTGGTATGCTGTGCATAGCCTTCCCTGTCTTAGAGACTCCAGTTCCATCTCAACAATTTCATGCTATTCCATTATTCTCGAGGCCCTATGTCAAAATCTGATTATATTCAGAGGTATTGATGAAGAAGTTTCAATATACACAATTCATGTCAATGATGTGAAGTAAATAAAAATTGGGCTGATATAAAATTTAGGAAACAGATAATATAATGAAAATCATCAGAAGCATTATAATAATGTGAAACAATATAAATGTTGCATTAGATAAGAAATACATTTACAAAATGTGAACTTGAAATCTTGTTGATCAGAGTCTCTGCAACACTCAAGTATTCATGGTAGGTATTACTCAGGAGCAATATCATCACTATCTTCTTTACATATTCAAGGTTATCTATGATGAGTATTATTTTCATAATCAGAAGAGTTTTTAAATTACTACATGGAGAAGATAACAAGTTAAAAGCAGACGTGAATATACCAAGGACACCATGCTCTGGATAAATGAATTCATTCAGTCATATGATCAGAAGTTACTGCTTTCTGACTATTACCTAGCCCCAGGATGGGTGGGGAGAATAGGAAAAAAGGCTTTTTAAATATAAAATTCTTATTCTATGTGTCTATAACCTGGATTTTTAAATTTGTGACTCAGTATATAACTCATACTTGCTAATATTTAAAATAATGTTCCTAGGTAACTTCAGAATATTCTGTGATGTACTAAATGTGGAAGAATATCCACATAGGAAGACAGAAAGAAAGAGAAAAGGAACGTGATGCTATATTTTAAAATATTGTGAAAGTGTATAACAGAATAATTTGTAATTTCCAGGCTCATTTGGGAAAAAAAGAGTTAAGACCAACTTAACAGACATTACAGAGAGTTAGATTTTGCAAACGTGGAAAAATTATTCACATAAAAAATCACTATGAAAACATCTGACTCACTCCTGGGTGGTCTTGAGTTTACTGTGATTAAATTACTAAGGCTAAGTCTTCTTCACTATTGTCTACCACCAGAAGCTTTGTGGTAGTGGAAATCCTCTACACCAAGGATGTATGATAGGGAAGCCACTAGCCACATGTAGATATTGAAATGGTTCATCACTCAGTTGTAATTACATTTAATTTTCATTAGTGTAAATTTAAACAGTGTCTTCTGAGTTGGAAGTGGACATCTACTATGTCTCATGGTGGGAGAACAATAGAGCTGAATTGTCAGTTTATAGGACAGTGTGAGGGTATGATTCCTTAAAACCCCATGACTATAGAATTCTCTAAAGTTGAGGTCAAGGGCCAATTCTTTATCTATGTGAAACAGAAATAGATATCCTTGTGTTAATGGTTACACTGTAGATTATTCAATGTATCTTACCTTTACCAAATTTGAAGGAATGGTAGTAATCAGAGTGTTCAACTTAAAATACATATTAGTTTGTTATAATTCAGGTAAAGGTTCAAAAAATAAAATTAGTGTGTCCAAAATTAAATTCTAATTACACAAATCTCAAATACATAGGTCAAAAGGCTTTGCATTATAGGATTCTTAGTTACTGGTTACTTATAAATTGAAGGTATCCCCTGAGTATACATTCAGCATCTAGACAGTAGAACATGAAAAAACAAACATTAGAGTACCTGCTGGAACCCTGGTCCACCGAGGGAAATCCCTGCTACTTTTCAAAATGCCTTCTATAAACACTGCAAACCAAGAAAACCCTATGAGTTTAAGCAAAACCTTGTCACCATTGACATATCTAGGGATGTCAGATATCTAAGTTCCTTAGTGTGTACATTAGACATGCAGACCGAGACTCAAGTTTAACAGAAAGATTTCTTATTTTGCCGCAGCCTCACTATTAGTAAACACTGACCTATTTTTGAACAAGAATCTATAATAAGGACATTGAAAAGAGATCTGCAAATTTAAAGGTAGTTGCCTGAGTTCTAACAAGCATTAATGCCAGGAAAGTCAATTAGGAAGGGGACCCCAGCAAGCCTTTGTCTCTGAAGTTTAGGCCACATTCTTTGTTATCAGCAACCTTTTCGTGGCTCTGATGAGTCATCAATCAAAGTTAAGCTTGTTGTGTGTTTGTCATAATTCGATGCCATACCTCTCAATGGTCTATTAAAAGGACTTGCCTAGAAAAGGGGAAAAATAAGGGGATCAAGGTCATGATGTGGTTTTGTCCATAAACTGCATCAAGTTGTTCACTTGCTGTCATTTGTTATTTCAACTGTTCTCCCTTCATTTTAACTCAGATACTAAACCGCAGTTTTGTCTATTGGCAGCAACAATGTGCTGCCTTCGCCAATGAATGGAAATATTTATTTCTATATTTCAGTGCGTGGAAACATTTGTTTCCTCTATGCGCAGAGCTCCCATTTGTAATTTTTGTCCACATCCAAAACATTTCAAATAGCAACTTAAACTCAAACACTATTGTGCTAGAACTAGAAAGTATAATAAGGTAGTTGTTAATTGTTGATGAAGAAGACCCCCAAAACACCAAGACTATACAGAACATTGTTATTGTTCTTGATTGCCTATCAGAATGTGATGACATTACCCTGTTGCTGAAGAAATTAAGACTTTAGACACAAGGAATAGAGAAATCAAGCAAACTGAGACAGAAACTTCCTAACTACTGGTGAACCTTGTAGTGCTGTAAGGTGCTATACAGGCATTAACTGAGCTATAAACCACACAAGCTACAATAATCACATGCCAAATAATACCTTCCCTCTGATATAGTAGTGTTATTGTTGTTATTGTGGTAACTAACTGCTTCCTGAATTGATCGGAGATGAACTTCACAGAAGATAACCCATGTGTGATACTGTAAATCTGATCATGTGTACATGGCAGGGGGTCAAACTTACCCCCTACTGTTAGGTTTAATGGTTACTTTGTCAAACTGTCTTCTAAATACTCAGGTTTATATTCATAGATAAGTGCTTCTCACTGCATTTGTCAGAGAAAATTTCATGGCAAGGACAGCAGTAAATGTAAATTTTTGAGTGATCAAGGTTTCAAGAATAATTAATGGTGGAGTACTCGGCCCTCAAAAACAATACTTATATCACCTTCCAAGGTTCATGAAACATTGCAGAAGAAGGGATAAAAAGAATGAGCCATGGCATGGGGAGATATGCAGTAAAAAGAAGTCTCTGTACATGTCTCAGCCTTTGTATATTGAAACCACTGCACCTGTGGTTACCTTCAAAACCCTCCAGCATAGATGTGGGGGAGCTTATGTGGCTCTAATGCTCCCTGAGGCACTATTGAAAGCTAATAGTTGCAGGGGGAGGCATTTATCAGTTTCTTCAGTAATGAACCTACTAAGTTGTCTCATTACCTATTAAATAACCTCTTTCCCCTGTTTATACAGGAAGCATCAATAAAACTCATAAGTAAACACATACATAAACACACACATATGCATACACTGACACACATGAAAAAAGGGAGACATAGCCAGGCGATGGTGGCGCACGCCTTTAATCCCAGCACTCGGGAGGCAGAGGCAGGCAGATCTCTGTGAGTTCGAGACCAGCCTGGTCTACATAGCGAGTTCCAGGACAGGCTCCAAAGCCACAGAGAAACCCTGTCTCGAAAAACCAAAAAAAAGGGGGGGGGAGACATATGGAAAAAGAAGGTTTCAGCATGAGAGGGAACAGAGGATGAGGCAGGGTAATAAGCAAAGAAAAGAATTAAAATTCATTATATACATGCAGAAAACTATCAAAAAATAAAGTTTAAATTCACTCATCTAAAACATTTGTGGCACGTTTTGAGCTGATCTGTGAGAGCCACAGAATAGACATCTCACACATGCCATATTACTTCTGATTAGATGGTTGCTGACTTTTCGAGAGGATTTTAGACAACACCCATTGCTTTAGCAAAAACACTTGAACCTGTATATTTATTAAAGAGCAGAGATGCACTGGTCCAAGTGTTGATACCTGGAAATCCACGATCAAGGTGGGCAGACTTGGTGCCTGGTGACTTCTCTCTTCCTACCGTGTCCTCTCATGATGGAGAGAAATCAGCTCTTGTTCCTCTCTCATTAGCGCACTAAACTTCATAATCACTTTCCAAAGGCTCCCTCACATAACACCAATAATTGGTTGGCCAGATTTCATCTTAAACTTCCTAAAGGAGAACCCATATATTCTGGATAGAGCAGAGAGGCACAGAGTGACATGGTGATTGTTCAATATTGAGTGGGCATAGATAAAAATGCCATGTTGTCCTGGAGATGCCACACAATCATCTTATTTCCTTATCTCGAAGTTAAAGGATAAATAGTCTGCTTAAACGTAACTCCTCTTGTCAACTTGACAATGTATGTATCTACATGTTTATGAGAAAAAGATATTTACATTTCTACCCATGTTATTATTATCATGATTATACAACTTCAAAAAAATGTTTTCCTATGCTATGCAATGTGATAAATGAAAATTTGGATAAGAAGTTTCTTCAGGAGCCTGAATGGGGAACAACCTGAAGAATAGTATTTCATATTACAGCAATGGCGTTTGAGATGCCAAATTCCTAGGTTTAGGAAAGTGGAGCTTCAAAGGGATAATCTCATCCAAAGACTGTGGTTGGATTTTTATAGAAACATGTAATTTTCCTGAAAGCTGCTATGTTATGAATTATATAGAGTAATAAGTATAGGCTCTTGATAACATGTTGTCTTATTTGGGACTTTAATTTGTAAAGCACTGAGTGTAATTCCACAAAGTGGCCTCTCTGCGTGAATACACAAATTCTATTCAGATGTATCCTTGAGCAGGCTATCTTTTTGCACTTATTTTTAAACATTTCTGCTACTTACCAAAGTAACCTCATGACATGAAGGGATTACCCGAAGTTGATTTGAGAAGGAAACATTCCTTCATCTCTAGAATTTGTGAGATTCTGGGATGAGAAGGCTGGAAGAGGCACAAAGGAAAATGACCGCAGAACGCCAGCGCTTTCTTTTTAATCACTGCTACTTCAAGCAGTCTGCTATTTTCTGGTCCTTCCAGAAAGCTGCTGTCTTTTGTATATGTTCTGTGGACTGACTCACAATTTTGTCCCGTCTTTTGATAAGACAGTTTCCAGCTGGCCCATTGAGAAGATCATGCATATACTGTCTTGATGTCAAGCCGGAAGTAGTCATGTGTCAAAGAATTCCAGTGTTTGCAATGAGCTTTGCTAGTGGCTTTGTATGTGAATGCTGTTTGTCCAGTGGGATTTTATTTTATGATATTTTGCTTTAAATTGAAATAAAGCAGAAATGGGAAAAAATCTTTCAAAATGATGACCCTTTGTATGTAAACTTAGGTACTAAGTCACCACTGAGAATTACATTATTTGATAATAGAAACTAATGGCTCCCATGATCACTTGGTGTGGGGGCCTTTGACCTAGCAGACCCACCAGAAATAAAATGGGTATCAACATTACTAAGTAATGGTTTAATGATAGATGGGGATCACTCAGCAGGAACAAGAAAATTTCTGAGGAATATGATGAATTTGGGAGGAAAGACTACCTAGATCTGTAGTTAAGAGAATCGCTTATGATTATTTTGCCTAGCCTCAGGGATTTAAAAGTGTTTATATCTGCTGGCACATAGACTGTCTAAGAGAGAATGTGAAGCAAGAAGATTTAAAAACAAGCCTTTAATCTTCATTAGTGTGACTTTTCCTTCCTCCCTCCCTCCCTCTCTCCCTCCCTCCCTCCTTCCTTCTTTCCTTCCCTTCCCCTTCCCCTTCCTTCCTTCCTTCCTTCCTTCCTTTCTTTCTTTCTTTCTTTCTTTCTTTCTTTCTTTCTTTCTTTCTTTCTTTCTTTCTTTCTTTTTCCCCTCTAAACAGGGCTTATCTGTTTAGTCTTGGCTGCCACGAACTTGCTCTATAGACCAGGCTGGTCTTGAACTCACAGAGATCCGCCTGCCTC